>NC_132797.1:53541491-53857236 GCF_048594095.1 Paramormyrops kingsleyae | reverse complement strand
ACTAGGGGGGATTGGCAGGGAGGCTTGGCCTGGTGCCAAGCTTTGGGGGTTAGGCCTGGGGCTGGCCGTCAGCGGCTACCACTGGGGTTGCCGGTAGGCTGTGGGGGGCTAGGACTAGGGCTGGCCTTCAGAAGGCTGCAACTAGGCCTCAGAGGTTGGCAGTGGAGCTGGTGTTTCAGGGCTTGGCATTTAGCCTGAGGCTGATGTTGGGCTTTGGGGGTTGGGGTCGACCTTGAGGGGGCTGCTGCTGGGCCTGGGGCTGGCACCATGCTTTTGGGGGCTGCGGCTGGGCTTCAGGAAGCTGGCACTGGGGCTGAGGCAGGGGGTACTAAAGCTGGACATGGCGGCCTGTTGCTGGGGATAAGTCTGAGGTGGGCTGCTTGGGTTACCACTAGGCATAGGACTAAGGTTACGGTAGGGTCACTAGGGCTAGGCATAAGGGGGCTAGGATGGGGCACATGGCACTGGGGGTTGGTGTGGGGGCTAGGGGAAGTTTAGGACAGAGCAAGCAATGTGGTCTTTGAAAAGGGAGGTAATGTGCTCTGTCAAGTGCCTCACAACAGCAGTATGCCAAACTTGTTAATGTCATGAATTTTCCACAAAAAAATAAACAATTCTAGATGTCCTGTGATATAATTGAGTATTTATTAAATGCATTGTTGCCTATATAGAAATTTTGTGTTGTGGGCCAGTACAGTGCACTGAACCTCTTTACAAAGCACCACACACTTGGGAAATGTAAATGTATAGTTGCTTATGTAACGTAGAATATATAATTACAATGAATTAAATGTAAGGAGATGAAGAAGTACCATCAGATGTAGACACTACCGAACTAATGTCTTGTACCACAAAACATGCTGAAAAGACACAGAATTTCACAAAGCAAGGCTTTGATTGAAAAGAATGGTGAGAGGGCGAAGAGGCACAGACATCTATGGGCAAAGGTAAGACCATATACTGACATGTCTCTGTATAGTGTCGTAGAGTGTACTTTCACAATGTAAAAGGAAATGGACATATGTACACTGACTGTATTATGGCATTATGCATATGATGCAATTTTTGGAGTAATGTGTATGTTTTGTGTGTTTCTTGAAACAGCTAAAAAGAAGTAAAACTAAACAGTCATACATGTGGATGACCTAAAATCTAAGTGGGAAAGCTGGGCAGTGTGCGTGAGACATTCATCTAGACACAGTGGATGTGCCATGACTGGGTGGGCAAAGCAAAGGTACGTGAGTGACAGTTTCTCACTTAACATGAGCATGCTAGTTAAGACATACCAGTTTGCAGTGTATGAGCTTATAAATTGGGTAACTAAGTATTGTCAGAAATCCCTACTACATTGTTATATTCCATGTTTTAACCTGCCTTCTCCTATGTATAACCTCAGGTCACTAAGGCACAACTGTCATGTGCTTCCCTGATGATCAAGCCAACACACATCTGTCTGTCCAAGCTCTGCTATACTGCATCCTCCGTCATACAGCTGTACATTGGGAGTGTGACACATCACACTGAATGCTGCATAGCCAGAGGAGCAGGCGCTGACCTTGTGAGTTTGCCTTCTTCAGAGGTTTCTTCCTCTTTGGTGTAGTTCTAGTTTTACTCTGTCAGTGTTTGTCTAACTTACATGCCAGTTCATGCTTTTAATCTTTTCCAGTGCCTGCTGTTGATGACACTGACCCCATGCCCACCACATCAAGCTTCGTTAACACATCACACTGCCTGGTATGTTGGAACAATGAGATGGGCTGGCCTGGTGAGTTTGATAGATTATTTTGTCTGTGAAGTAGTTTCACTTTACAACTGCAAGTGTCTGATTGGCTGACATGCAGCTTTCTGGTTTTACTCTCTTTTCCAGTGCCTTATCTTCATATCAGTGACACCGTACTCACCACATCAAGTGTCCCTGCGCCCATTTTGTCGACAAGCAAAGCGTTCTCTAAAGGACTCAGAGACTGGACACAGACAGTATGAACTACATACAGATGCCTAAAGTGAAATGCACCAGAAATCATAAATCATCTCCACACACTATAGTCTGACAGCAAAGGTACTTTCAGTGAAATGTGCTGTTGCTTGTGGATGTTTATTGCTATGATGTCTCACAATTTTTCTTGTAGTATTTATTGAGTTATTTTCACTTTTACTCTGCAATAACAAAACATTAATGATGTGTTGTGACAGTTCTGTAGTACATAATATGTCATGTAATTTACAGTCATGATGCCATGGTTAAATTGATGTCAAAATAACGATCCAGCTTTGTTTGTGATGCCTGTGTTGACTTACATCAAATTGTATATTCAAAAGAAGATTGCCATGTAGGGAGTTGTGTAGTAGATATATACAGTATGAGTGCTACTATCACACTTTGTGGTCTTTATACACTGTTTATGTAAGAATGCTATGCACATCATATGCGAAATATTATGTCAATTGTGCTGGCTCAACTATTGTGGCCTCAATGTACTTTTTCAGCCTCCTCAAACAAATGACACAAACCTAAATGTTTGGTTAAGACAAATGTATTCAATTGCAATTGTACAATGTGTATAATGTGTTTTCTATTATGTCTCTAATGAATAATAATAAATATAATCATTAATACAGTCATCATTCTTAAGCATGTTAAATACACATGTAAATGTCACAATAAATTTTAATTAGCGTAGGTGAAACAGGCAGTGAAGAAAATACGCATACAAAAAGTGCAGTTGAACCCGGTTATGTTGCCGGCCTAGGAGGTTGCCAAAAAGCGTCAAGATAACCGATGATCGAGATAACAGAAAACCAATATGGGGGCAATACACTATGTTGACATATGCTTGAAATTTATTTATGTGCGTTAATAAATGAGAATGTATATGCACCGGTTTTTGGTGTTTTTTTACACAACAGCGATTTGTTTGATGACGCGATCGGCATGTTATATAAATGTACATACATGTTGGCTAACAACAAAAGGCATATGTGCACCAACTAAAAGCAGAGATTTACCAGTATATAATAAAAACCACCGTCGATTCTCGATAGAAGCCTTTAATTATATCATCCAACATTGCAAACACAAAGATCGCTCACAAAGTCACATAAAAACCTGTGCGGTGTAGTTCGTTGTCACAAAAAGCAAACCAGTGTCAAAATCAAATTCACAAGTCATTTTGCTCTGACAGCTCTGAAAAGTATCGTACACGCAATTAATATGGTTTCTTTACAAAGTATAAAAATGCTTTGTTGCTTTTTGCCTTTGACAGTCTACTTGAAAATAAATGCTTCGATATTACTTATGCTGTCTAAAACAGTTTCATCCCCTACAAAAGAACCATACCGTCGATTTTTTGTAGCATTTCTATCACCTCACTGGCAGAGGGAATTTGTTCCAAATCTTCGTCCGCATCTTCTTCATCTTCGTTGTCATTGCCGCATGCAGATATGCTTGGCTTTGGTTTTGATGGGGATTTACCTAGATCGCGTTTCACTGTTGCGTTGTTCAGCAAATTACCATGCGAATGCGATTTGAATACGCGCTGTTTAGCACGTGAGATACATTTTAAAAAGCCGGCGATTAGTCACAGGGATCGAGATAACCGATGTTAAGTGGCGATTTTGGCCCTCTTTCGGGCTCGAGATATTAGGGTTCGGCGACATAAAAGAATCGACATAACCGATGAGAAATGCTAATGCAAAGAGGGAATTTGGCAGTTCCACTTCAAAAACATATCGACTTAATAGGGTTGGCGAGTTAGCCAAGGTCGAGATAAGTGGGTTCTACAGTATTACAATGCCCTGAGCAACATCTAAGAAAAAACACACTACACTATAATGACAGTCTATAGTGACTGGCCATAATGTATAATATTAGCCTGCTGCATGCATTAATGAAATACAGGACGAACTCCACCTGCTGGCCAATCTATAAAAAAAATCCAAAAAAGTGCAATATAAATAGAGCACCATCTCCACCTACTGGCCAATTCAATACAAAAAAGCGAAAAATCTGCAATATACACTGCCTGGTTTATAAATAAAATCATTATATAGTCAAATAGCAGAAAAATGAAAGGAGCTTAAAATATGGACTGAGGTGAAGGGAAAGTCAACAATTCTTTGAAGGTATCATGAAGGATATTTCAGCTGAATTAGCCAAGGTAGGTCTTAGACATATTAGGACAGCGGCTGTAGCACCCCTGTTTGACCGATTGCCACCAAACTTGGAAGGTCTGTCTGTTATCCAGTGATACAGAAGCGAGTAAAATTTTGTAAGGATTGGATGAAGCATGCCAGAGATATAGCTGTTTGATTGAAATGGGCATGGAAATGGTGTGGCCAGCAGGTGGAGTCAGCGCTCCATTTTAGATTAGATTAGATTAGATTCAACTTTATTGTCATTACACATGTACAAGTACAAGGCAACAAAATGCAGTTTAGGTCTAACCAGGAGTGCAATAAGCAGTAAGTGCAGGATAAGGTATAAGCTATAAGTGCACTTAAATGGGATATGTGCAGGGAGAAAGTAAGGGTAATATTTACAGATGGATATACTGTGAGCATAATATACAGATTGCTAAGAACAGTAATTTACAAATAGACATTTACAGATATATATAATAAGAAATTTACAACTGTATTGTGCAATGGATATTGCTTTCCAAATATGTATATATAGTGTAGTGCATTAAAAATTAAATAGTGCAATGATAATGGAGAGAGTATGGGAGTGTGTTAGAGGGGGCAGGTGTCAGTGGGGGGCAGAGTTCAATAAGGAGACCGCTCTGGGAAAGAAGCTGTTCCTTAGTCTACTGGTTCTTGACCTGGGACACCTGAAGCGCCTACCGGAAGGCAGGAGAGAAAACAGTTTGTGGGCGGGATGAGAGTAATCCTTAAGAATACTGCGTGCTCGACGCATACAGTGTTTCTTCTGGATGTCCTCAATGGCTGGAAGTGGAGTCCCTATAATGCGCTGGGCAGTTTTCACCACCCGCTGCAGTGCCTCACGCTCAGCAACAGAGCAGTTTCCGTACCAAACTGTTACACAGTTGGTTAGGATACTTTCTATTGTACAGCGATAGAAGTTCACCAGGGTGGCTGAGGACAGCTGGTTCTTCTTAAGTGTTCTTAAGAAGAAGAGGCGCTGGTGAGCCTTCTTGACCAGGCTAGAGGTGTTGGTGGTCCAGGATAGGTCCTCCGAAATGTGGGTCCCCAGGAACTTGAAGGATGAGACAGGCTCAACAGCCATCCCGTTGATGTAAATGGGTTCATGTGAACCTCTTCTTCCCTTCCTGAAGTCCACAATGAGCTCCTTGGTCTTAGTGGTGTTAAAGGAGCAGATTATTGTCCATGCACCAAGTGGCCAGGTGCTTGATCTCCTCTCTGTAGGCAGTCTCGTCATTGTTGCTGATGAGACCGATCACCGTAGCATCGTCTGCAAATTTGATGATGGTGTTGGATCCCTGTACAGGCCTGCAGTCCAGTGGCGGAGCCAGGAAATTTTCTGTGGGGTGGCCAGGATGATTATGTGATCATTTTGGGGGTGGCATAAATTAGAACTATATTTAGGTCACCTACTGTAAACCACATACCTCCTTAAGAAAGAACATACAGGAAACAGTTGTCTTATTATAACCATTAGTTGTTTTATTTTAGTTATAAAAAAGTCTCCAAGTCAGGTGAGAGTCAAATCAAGTCAGTTACAATTACAAACTACTTTACAAAATGCATAAAAAACGTATTTACAATATGTAAACATATTTACATATAAAGCGTACTTACGAAAGTGAAATACTTGAGTGCAACTTTTTTATTAAAACTCTTCAGAATAAACAATTTAATCACAAAAAAACTTAAACAAGGATTAGGAAGCTATGTCTGATGCCTTTCTCTTCATGTCTGCTGCTCTGACATGATACAGTGCACATCACCATCATTACAGCTAGTACTTGCAAAATTAACAAAAGCAAACAATAAAATTGACAGCCCAAGTTAACAAACTATAACATTCTTTTAACAAACTAACACATTTTGTTTGATTTAACTTATTTGCAGGAGTTATCTATCACCAATAGATATGCTAGTCAATTATCATGTTACCAAAACTATCAACAAATTATTCAAAAAGTAGTCAGACTTTAGTTGGAATGACAAATGTGACATAATTTTATTTTTTTCTCTTTTTTTGCCTCATGTAGCGTACTAAACAGTTTAATTACGAATTCACCGAGGCATAAAGAAGTTAGAAAATGCTTATACTTTTACTATCTTTTCTTTTGTATTAGATTAATAGTGTTTAAACAAGATTACCTGTAATTATTTGTTGTTCCGTCGCATTTTCAAATTTCCGCCAGTGGTATTGGACTCCTCTCCGCTCCACTCCACTCCACTCATAGAAATATATCCGCTCCACTCAATGACAAGAACTCCACTCCACTGGCGGTACCAGGATGTGCGCACACAAAAGTGTCCGGCATTGCTGTGGCAGTACAAAAAAGGTTCCGCGTCGCGCGGGTGGTTGCATGGATGGCTGTGGTCAGACAAGGGGGGGCCAATAGGGTGGCCGGGGTTCGGCGGGGGGTGGCCACGGCCCCCCCCGGCCACCCCCTGCCTCCGCGCCTGCTGCAGTCATGGGTGAAGAGGGAGTAAAGGAAGGGGCTCAGCACACAGCCCTGTGGTACACCAGTGTTGAGCGTGATGGTAGCGGAGCAGATGTGGCCTGACCTAACATGCTGAGGTCTGTTGGTTAGAAAATCCATAATCCAGTTGCAGATTGAGATATTAATGTCCAGGTCTCTAAGTTTGGTGATTAACTTAGAGGGTAAGACAGTATTGAATGCTGAGCTAAAGTCAACAAACAGCATTCGTGCATAGGTGTTTGTGCTGTCCAGGTGTGTGAGTATTTTAGAAATTACATTCAATACTTTCAGGCCTTCTTATGTGTAAATTAAGTCTGATAATGTTCTATGAGGCAAATTGGTGAAAAATGAAAGTGAATTAAAAATATGGACTCAGGTGAAGGGAAAGGTAACAATTCTTTCAAGGTTTTATAAGAAATAAGGACATTTCAGCTGAATTTGCTAAGGTGGGTCTTAGAAATATATGGACAGTGGCTGTAGCGCCCCCATTTGACTGATCTGCACCAAAGTTGGAGGGTCTCTCTGGGGTGCAGCACTACATTAACCGGTGAAATTTAGTGAGGATTGACTGAAGCACGGCTGAGATTTAGATGATTGATTGAAATGAGCATGGAAATGGTGCAGGTTTGATGTAGCTGGTGGCCATAGCATACAGGTAGGTCAAGTAGCCACCGAAGCTGGGTTTGAACCGGCAACTCTCTGATCACAAGCACACAGGCTTAGCCCACTGCACCACATGCTGCATTAGGTAAGATTGGGGAAATCGGTAGACTACTTCCTACCTGACCTGGTAACTCATTTTAGCTGAATTAGCATAGGTTGGTCTTAGACATATATAAACAGTGGCCGTAGCGCTCCCGTTTGACCGATCGACATGAAATTTGGCAACTTTCTCTGGGGTACAGCCCTACATCAGAGAGAGAAATTTGGTAATGATTCACCGAAGCATGCCTGAGATATAGCTGTCTGATTGAAATGGACGAGGCACCAGTAGAGTCAGGGTGTCCCTGGTGGCCATACCTTACCGAAAGTTTATGTTTTTTCTCTAAATATTTAAAAGGACTGTCTCCTGATTAAAATGACACCAGACTTATCTAGATTGGCCGAAAATCCAAGGAGGGTAATGAAAAAGCCTGTTTTTAGAAAAATACAAATTGTGCAATAATGCAAAGATGGAGAGAAAAGCTCTATATGGTGTTTGATTTGTCATGACATAGTGGATTAGAATGGCAAAAAATTTCAACTGTAGGCATGACAGTTCTGAAGATATAGGCAGAAATGTAAATTAGGGCACTGTAGCGCCCCCATGTGGCCGAGTGAGGTGTCCTTTGCATGGTGGGCTGCGGGTCGGAGGACAAATATAGCACCCAAATTTGGTCTAGATTGATCATTGATAAGCCTGTCAAATGGCTGCTTGATTTTGATTGGCTGATGGCGGCCACTCTTTAAGGAATAATGACTGCCATTGTATGTGGCTGATGTAAGGCTGGGCCCTAGAACATATCTGCCAAATTTCAGTAAGATTGGCAAAGGCAGTCAGGAGATATTGCCAGTTTTTAATTGTAGCGCCCCCTATTGGCGAAATGCGGCCCGCCTCGGACCGTATCCCCAGAATGGTGTAGGGAGGTAGCATTTCAAATTTGGTCAAGGTAGGCCAAGGCACGGCCAAGTTATAGCCGTCAGACCAAAACGGGCCAAATTTGGACATTGTTTGGGCGTGGCTAATGGCCGTAGGATATAAAAATGTCTGAATTTTGTTAATGATTCTTGATCAGCTGAGAATTCTGATTCGTCTGACACCTCATTTGTCTGATTTGGTAGGACAAGCCAGGACTTGAAGGAAAAAGTAGGATTTGCAAATTAGCAAAAAATCTAAGTAGGCGGAGCTTCATGGTCCCATTGACTTTTTGGTAGGGCATGGCTGTCTGTATCAGGAGAAAAAAGAATTTCGAAGGTAGGACAAACTGGACAGGAGATATCGTCCAAAACGTGTTGGGGGGCGCTACGGCGCCCCCCTCTGGCTGAGTCGGACGCGTCGGACACGCAGAGTAGTGGGTAGGAATTCCAATCATCCTACCAAATTTGGTAGGCCTAGGACTTACGGTTTAGGCTGGGCATTCAGTTTTACGGCAGAAAAATAATAATAACTAGAAACTGCAGGCAGTTACTGAAGGGTCCAAAGGGTATGACAAGTAGGACAGGTAGGACAGGTAGGACAAGTAATAGAGCAATAACGGCAGGGGACTGGTGACCAGGAAAGTAGAAAGTCATACAGAATTAGACTGCCATAACAGGATGGAGATTAAACGTAGCTCTAATGTGACAGGAGATGTAGAGCAAACCGTAGAGGAGGGTACTAACAAGTCAGACAGAAATACAGGTCAGCAGATGTCAGACAGAACAGAACTTGTTTCGGTCAGATGGTTTGAGTAGAAGGTAGAAATCAGGATGGAGATTGTTGAGTGTTGGTCTAACAGGTCAAGAAATGTAGGACAGAATGTAGAACCCTGTGGTGTAGTGCCTGAACCTGACTGAATGCATTGTTTTGGTCAGATGGTCTGAGTAGTAGGTAGAAATCAGGATATAGATTAGTTAGTATCGGTCTAACAGGTCAGCAAATGTAGGACAGAATGTAGAACCCTGTGGTGTAGTGCCTGAACCTGACTGAATGCATTGTTTTGGTCAGATGGTCTCGGTAGTAGGTAGAAATCAGGATATAGATTAGTTAGTATCGGTCTAACAGATCAGCAAATGTAGGACATAATGTAGAACCCTGTGGTGGAGTGCCTTAGCCTGACTGAATGCATTGTTTTGGTCAGATGGTCTCGGTAGTAGGTAGAAATCAGGATATAGATTAGTTTGTATTGGTCTAACAGGTCAGCAAATGTAGGACAGAATGTAGAACCCTGTGGTGGAGTGCCTGAACCTGACTGAATGCATTGTTTTGGTCAGATGGTCTCGGTAGTAGGTAGAAATCAGGATATAGATTAGTTAGTATCGGTCTAACAGGTCAGCAAATGTAGGACAGAATGTAGAACCCTGTGGTGGAGTGCCTTAGCCTGACTGAATGCATGGTTTGGGTCAGATGGCCTGACTAGTTGGTAGATTTAGGGACCTTCATACCTGGTCTGGTAAGTCTAGATATTACAGAGTTGCTTTTTTATACTGCCTGTGTAAACATAGGCTGTGTTGCATATTCTTAACAAAGTGCTGAGTTGCGTAGTGTCACATGTAACAGCAGTAATATCATGCTGTATCGTATTCTAGGTTATACATTTAGACAGGAGAAAGGCTAAAAGTATTGAAGGCATTATTGAAATGGAGCGCTGACTCCACCTGCTGGCCAATTTATTATAAAATTGTAATTGCTGCAGTGTACACAGCCTGAAGAAAGATTGAAGTTTGAAAGATTTGTAAAAGTCAAATGGCAGGAAAATATAAGCAGATTAAAAATATGGACTTAGATGAAGGGAAAGGTGATTAATATTTTAATTTTTAAATAAACAATAAGCAGATTTCAGCTGCATTAACAAAGGTTAGTCTTAGACAGATTAAGACAGTGGCTGTAGGGCCCCCGTTTGACCTATTGCCTCCAAACTTGGAAGGTCTTTCTGAAGTCTAGTAACACAGATGTGCGTCAAATTTTGTGAGGATTGGATGAAGCATGCCAGAGATATAGCTATTTGAATGAAATGGGCATGGAAATAGTGTGGCCAGCAGGTGGAGTCAGCGCTCCATTTAAGAAATTATATTAAATACTTTCAGGCCTTCTTATGTGTAAATTAAGTCTGATAATGTTCTATGAGGCAAATGGGTGAAAAATGAAAGTGAATAAAAAATATGGACTAAGGTGAAGGGAAAGGTAAGAATTCTTTCAAGGTTTTATGAGAAATAAGGACATTTCAGCTGAATTTGCTAAGGTGGGTCTTAGACATATATGGACAGTGGCTGTAGCGCCCCCGTTTGACCGATTGGCACCAAAATTGGAGGGTCTGTCTGAGGTCCCTTACTACATTAGCCGGTCAAATTTGATGAGGGTTGGATGAAGAATGCCTCAGATTTAGCTGTTTGATTGAAATGAGCATGGAAATGCTGTAGGTTCAGTGTGGCTGGTGGCCATACTGTACAGGCAGGTGAAGTTATCTTTATAAATTATACATAAGGGCAGTGTCCTGATTGATCTACTACCAGAATGACCTACTTCGGCTGGACATTGCAGTAGTGATAGTAATATGTTATTTATTAAGTTTTTAAATATGACAAGGGAATGCAAATGACTATCATGCGACATTGCATATATCTTGATTTGGCATGAATCACTGAAATTGCTGGACAAATGATTTTAACCAGTGAAATGTCACTGGATCAACAATTAGATAAATGTAAGATGAACTGATTTTGCAGGTTTACACAGACATGTTATGTTGCTGTAGCGCCCCTGTTTGACCGATCGGCACAAAATTTGGAGGGCCCTTCCGCAGTAATGTCTTACATTATGGATTTAAGTTTGGTGATGATTTGGTGTGACATGCCTGAGATATAGCTGTCTGATTGAAATGGGCGAGGCACCAGTACAGTCAGGGTGTCCCTGGTGGCCATACCTTACCGAAAGTTTATGTTTTTTCTGTAAATCTTTAAAAGGACTGTCTCCTGATTATAATGACAACAGACTTATGTAGATTGGCCGAAAATCCTAGGAGATGAATGAAAAAGCCTGTTTTTATAAAAATATAAATTGTGCAAAAACGCAAAGATGAAGAGAAAAGCTCTATATGTTGTTTGATTTGTCATGACATAGTGGATTAGACTGGCAATAAATTTCAACTGTAGGCATGACAGTTCTGCAGATATAGGCAGAAATGTAAATCAGGGCACTGTAGCGCCCCCATGTGGCTCAGTGAGGTGTCCTTTGTATAGTGGGCTGCGGGTCGTAGGCCAAATATACCACCAAAAGTTGGTCTTGATTGGTCATTGATAAGCCTGTCAAATGGCTGCTTGATTTTGATTGGCTGATGGCGGCCACTCTTTAAGCAATAATGACTGCCATTGTATGTGACTGACCTCAGGCTGGGCCCTAGTACATATCTGCCAAATTTCAGTTTGATTGGCCAAGGCAGTCAGGAGATATTGCCAGTTTTTAGTTGTAGCGCCCCCTATGGACGAAATGCAGCCCGCCTTGGACCGTGTCCCCAGAATGGTGTAGGGAGGTAGCATTTCAAATTTGGTCAAGGTAGGCCAAGGCACGGCCAAGTTATAGCCGTTAGACCAAAACGGGCCAAATTTGGATATTGTTTGGGCATGGCTAATGGCCGTAGGATATAAAAATGTCTGAATTTTGTTAATGATTCTTGATCAGCTGAGAATTCTGATTCGTCTGACACCTCATTTGTCTGATTTGGTAGGACAAGCTTTGACTGTAAGGAAAAAGTATGATTTGCAAATTATGCAAATTAGCAAAAAATCTAAGTAGGCGGAGCTTCATGGTCCCATTGACTTTTTGGTAGGGCATGGCTGTCTGCATCAGTAGAAAAAAGAATTTCGAACGTAGGACAAACAGGACAGGAGATATCGTCCAAAACGCGTTGGGGGGCGCTACGGCGCCCCCCTTTGGCTGAGTCGGACGGGTCGGACACGCTGAGTAGTGGGTAGGAATTGCAATCATCCTACCAAATTTGGTCGGCCTAGGACTTACGGTTTAGGCTGGGCATTCAGTTTTACGGCAGAAAAATAATAATAATAATAAAAGAGAAAAATCCTAAGAAAAACAATAATGGTCCATAAGGACTTCGTCCTTTGGACCCTTAACTAGAAACTGCAAGCAGTTACGAATGGGTCCAAAGCGTAGGACAATCGGACTGATAGGACAGTAGAGGAATAAGGGCAGAGATCCGGCGGCCAGGGTAGTAAAAAGTCAGACAGAATTAGACTGCCATAACAGGATGCAGATTTAGCATAGCTCTAATGCGACAGGAGATGTAGGGCAAACCGTAGAGGAGGATACCAACAAGTCAGACAGAACTACAGGTCAGCAGATGTCAGACAGAAGAGAACTTGTTTCGGTCAGATGGTTTGAGTAGAAGGTAGAAATCATGATGTAGATTGTTTAGTGTCGGTCTAACAGGTCAGGAAATGTAGGACAGAATGTAGAACCCTGGGGTGTAGTGCCTGAACCTGACTGAATGCATTGTTTTGGTCAGATGGTCTGAGTAGTAGGTAGAAATCAGGATATAGATTAGTTAGTATCGGTCTAACAGGTCAGAAAATGTAGGACAGAATGTAGAACCCTGTGGTGGAGTGCCTTAGCCTGACTTAATGCATGGTTTTGGTCAGATGGCCTGACTAGTTGGTAGATTTAGGCACCTTCATACCTGGTCTGGTAAGTCTAGATATTACAGAGTTGATTTTTTATACTGCCTGTGTAAACATAGGCTGCGTTGCATATTCTTAACAAAGTGCTGAGTTGCAGGAGTGTGACATGTAACAGCAGTAATATCATGCTGTATCATATTCTAGGTTGTACATTTAGACAGGAGAAAGGCTAAAAGTATTGAAGGCATTATTTAAATGGAGCGCTGACTCCACCTGCTGGCCAATGTATTATAAAATTGTAATTGCTGCAGTGTACACAGCCTGAAGAAAGATCAAAGTTTGAAAGATTTGTAAAAGTCAAATGGCAGGAAAATATAAGCAGATTAAAAATATGGACTTAGATGAAGGGAATGTCTTAGAGGAATGT
Source organism: Paramormyrops kingsleyae (assembly GCF_048594095.1). Lineage (NCBI taxonomy): Eukaryota > Metazoa > Chordata > Actinopteri > Osteoglossiformes > Mormyridae > Paramormyrops > Paramormyrops kingsleyae. The sequence continues at coordinate 53,843,865 of NC_132797.1, read as the reverse complement.
CATACGAGGAAAGGTTATTTGAGCTAAATCTGTTCAGCCTCAAGCAAAGGAGACTGAGGGGGGACATGATCCAGGTCTATAAGATTCTAACAGGTTTGGATGCTGTTCAACCGAATAGTTACTTCAGCATTAGTTCAAATACAAGAACTCGTGGCCATAGGTGGAAATTAGCGGGAGAACATTTCAAACTGGATTTAAGGAAGCACTTCTTTACACAGCGTGTAGTCAGAGTATGGAATAGTCTTCCTGATAACGTAGTGCAAGCTGAATCCTTGGGTTCCTTTAAATCAGAGCTAGATAAGATTTTAACAACTCTGAGCTATTAGTTAAGTTCTCCCCAAGCGAGCTCGATGGGCCGAATGGCCTCCTCTCGTTTGTATAGTTCTTATGTTCTTATGTTCTTATGAAAGGTGATTAATATTTTAATTTTTAAATAAACAATAAGCAGATCTCAGCTGCATTAACCAAGGTTGGTCTTAGACATATTAGAACAGCGGCTGTAGCACCCCAATTTGACCGATTGCCACCAAACTTGGAAGGTCTGTCTGTAGTCCAGTGACACAGAAGCGAGTCAAATTTTGTAAGGATTTGATGAAGCATGCCAGAGATATAGCTGTTTGATTGAAATGTGTATGGAAATGGTGTGGCCAGCAGGTGGAGGCAGCGCTCCATTTTTGAAATTCCATTTAATACTTTCAGGCCTTCTTATGTGTAAATTAAGTCTGATAATGTTCTATGAGGCAAATCGGTGAAAAATGAAAGTGAATAAAAAATATGGACTCAGGTGAAGGGAAAGGTAACAATTTTTTCAAGGTTTTATGAGAAATAAGGACATTTCAGCTGAATTTGCTAAGGTGGGTCTTAGACATATATGGACAGTGGCTGTAGCGCCCCCGTTTGACCAATTGGCACCAAAATTGGAGGGTCTGTCTGATGTCCCTTACTACATTAGGCTGTCAAATTTGATGAGGATTGGCTGATGCACGGCTGAGTTTTAGATGGTTGATTGAAATGAGCATGGATATGGTGCATGTTTGGTGTAGCTGGTGGCCATAGCATACAGGTAGGTCAAGATATTTTTATGAATTATCCATAAGGGCAATGTCCTGATTGATGTACTACCAGAATGACCTACTTGGGCTGGACATTGTAGAAGTTACAGTAATATGTTATTTATTAAGCTTTTAAACATCACAAGGGAATGAAAATGACTATCATTGGGCATTGCATATGTCTTGATATGGCATGACTCACAGAACTGGCAGTACAAAATATTTTAACCAGTAATATGTCACAATAACAGAAATGAGATAAATGTAAGTTGAACTGCTTTTCAAGGTTTATACAGACATGTTATATTGTTGTAGCGCCCCCGTTTGACCGATCGGCACCAAATTTGGAGGGCCCTTCCGGACTACTATTCTACAGGATATGTTAAAGTTTGGTGATGATTGGCTGAGGCAGGCCTGAGATATAGCTGTCGGATTGAATTGGGCATGGCACCTGTATGATTTGTGTGTGGCTGGTGACTATACCTCATGGAAAGTTTATGATTTTTTTATGCATTATTTATTAGGACTGTCTCCTGATTTAAATGATACCAGATTTGTGTAGGTTTGGTGAAAATCCTAGGAGGTTAATGAAATGTCTTGTTTTCAGACCAATGTGAATTATGCAGAAATGCAAAGATGCAGAAGCAAGTTCTACATGTTGTTTGATTTGTCATGTCGTCCTGAATTGACCTGGCAATAAATGTCGATTGTAGGCTTCACCGTTCTCGAGAAATAGGCAGAAACGCAAATGTTGTCACTGTAGCGCCCCCATCTGGCCGAGTGAGGTGTCCTTTGCATGGTGGGCTGCGGGTCAGAGGACAAATATACCACCAAAATTTGGTCAAGATTGGTCATTGAGAAGCCTGTCAAATGCCTGCTTGATCTTGATTGGCCGATGGCGGCCACTCTTTAAGCAATAATTACTGCCATTGTAGGTGACTGACCACAGGCTGGGTCCTAGTACATATCTACCAAATTTCAGTTAGATTGGCAAAGGCAGTCAGGAGATATTGCCAGTTTTTAGTTGTAGTGCCCCCTATTGACGAAATGCGGCCCGCCTCGGACCGTGTCCCCAGAATGGTGTAGGGAGGTAGCATTTCAAATTTGGTCAAGGTCGGCCAAGGCACGGCCAAGTTATAGCCGTCAGACCAAAACGGGCCAAATTTGGACATTGTTTGGGCGTGGCTAATGGCCATATGATATAAAAATGTCTCAATTTTGTTAATATTTCTTGATCAGCTGAGAATTCTCATTCATCTGACACCTCATTTGTCTGATTTGGTAGGACAAGCCAGGACTTGAAGGAAAAAGTAGGATTTGCAAATTATGCAAATTAGCAAAAAATCTAAGTAGGCGGAGCTTCATGGTCCCATTGACTTTTTGGTAGGGCATGGCCGTCTGTATCAGGAGAAAAAAGAATTTCGAAGGTAGGACAAACAGGACAGGAGATATCGTCCAAAACGTGTTGGGGGGCGCTACGGCGCCCCCCCTTGGCTGAGTCGGACAGGTCGGACACGCTGAGTAGTGGGTAGGAATTGCAATCATCCTACCAAATTTGGTTGGCCTAGGACTTACGGTTTAGGCTGGGCATTCAGTTTTAGGGCAGAAAAATAATAATAATAACTAGAAACTGCAAGCAGTTACTAAAGGGTCCAAAGCGTAGGACAATCGGACTGGTAGGACAGTAGAGGAATAAGGGCAGAGATCCGGCGGCCATGGTAGTAGAAAGTCAGACAGAATTTGTCAGCCATAACAGGATGCATAATCAGCGTAGGTCTAATGAGATATGACTATATATGTTACTTGATTTGGCACGACAGTGAATTTGACTGGCAATAAAATTTAAGTGTAGGACAAGTAGGACAGGAGATATCGACCAAAACGTGTTGTGGGGTGCAACGGTGCCCCCCTCTGACTGACTGGGATGGGTCGGAGAGGCTGAGTAGTGGGTAGCAATAGTAATCTTACTGCCAAATTTGGTCAGCCTAGGACTTACGGTTTAGGCTGGGCATTCAGTTTTATGGAAGAAAAATAATTATATTCGAACCCTCCGGAGGAGTGCCTAAGCCCATCTGAATGGCTCGGTTAATAACAAAAATTGAAGCTTCATTGACCGTCATGTGGAAAACGCCTTTACATCTCCACAGCTTGCTTTACGGAGAGCATGCTGTGCACATCGGGCTGCCTAGCTCAAGTACCCACCGAAGCTGGGTTTGAACCGGCGACCCTCTGATTACAAGCACAGAAGTTTAGCCCACTGAGCCACCCGCTGCCTTTGGTAAGATAGGTGAGATCGGTAGACACCTTCCTACTTTATATGGTAAGTCATTTTAGCTAAATTAGCCTAGGTTGGTCTTAGTAACATATAAACAGTGGCCGTAGCGCTCCTGTTTGACTGATCGACACAAAATTTGGAGGGTCGCTCGGTGCTAGAGCCCTACATTAGTTAGGGAAATTTGGTAATGATTGGCTGAAGCATGCCTGAGATATAGCTGTCTGATTGAAATGTACGTGGCACCAGTATGGTCATGGTTTGGCTTTTGGCCGTACCGTACTGAAAGCTTAAGATTTTTTCTCTAAATCATTAAAAGGACTGTCTCCTGATTTAAATGGCAGCAGATTTAAGTAGGTGCCACAAAAATCATAGGAGGGCAATGAAAAAGCCTGTTTTCAGACAAATATAAATTATGCAAAAATGCAATGATATATAACCAAGTTCCATATGTGTTTAGATTTGCCATGACATATTTAATTAGACTGGCAATCAATTTCAACTGTAGGCTTGATAGTTCTGTAGAAATAGGCAGAAATGCAAATGGGGCCACTGTAGCGCCCCCATCTGGCCTAGTGAGTTGTCCTTTACAGGGTTTGCAGAGGGTCAGAAGATGAATGTAGCAGCCAATTATTGGTTTGATTGGTCATTGTTAAGCCTGTCAAATGGCTGCTTGATATTGATTGGCTAATGGCAGCCAAGCTTTTATGATTGATGACTGGCATTGTATGTGACTGTCCTCAGGCTAAGTCGTAGTATATGTCTGCCAAATTTCAGTTGGATTGGCCAAGGCAATCAGGAGATATTGGCAGTTTTTAGTTGTAGCGCCCCCTATGGACGAAATGCAGCCCGCCTTGGACCGTGTCCCCAGAATGGTGTTGGGAGGTAGGATTTCAAATTTGGTCTAGGTAGGCCAAGGCACGGCCAAGTTATAGCCATCAGACCAAAACGGGCCAAATTTGGACATTGTTTGGGCGTGGCTAATGGCCGTAGGATATAAAAATGTCTGAATTTTGTGGATGATTCTTGATCAGCTGATAATTCTGATTCGTCTGACACCTCATTTGTCTGATTTGGAAGGACAAGCCAGGACTTTAAGGAAAAAGTAGGATTTGCAAATTATGCAAATTAGCAAAAAATCTAAGTAGGCGGAGCTTCATGGTCCCATTGACTTTTTGGTAGGGCATGGCTGTCTGCATCAGGAGAAAAAAGAATTTCGATGGTAGGACAAACAGGACAGGAGATATCGTCCAAAACGTGTTGGGGGGCGCTACGGCGCCCCCCTCTGGCTGACTGGGATGGGTCGGACAACCTGAGTAGTGGGTAGGAATTGCAACCATCTCACCAAGTTTGGTCAGCCTAGGACTTACGGTTTAGGCTGGGCATTCAGTTTTAGGGCAGAAAAATAATAATAATAATCCTAAGAAAAACAATAATGGTCCATAAGGACTTCGTCCTTTGGACCCTTAACTAGAAACTGCAGGCAGTTACTGAAGGGTCCAAAGGGTATGACAAGTAGGACAGGTAGGACAGGTAGGACAACAGATGGTTTGAGTAGAAGGTAGAAATCAGGATGGAGATTGTTGAGTGTCCGTCTAACAGGTCAGGAAATGTAGGACAGAATGTAGGACCCTGTGGTGTAGTGCCTGAACCTGACTGAATGCAATGTTTTGGTGAGATAGTCTGAGTAGTAGGTAGAAATCAGGATATAGACTAGTTAGTATCGGTCTAACAGGTCAGCAAATGCAGGACAGAATGTAGAACCCTGTGGTGGAGTGCCTTAGCCTGACTTAATACATGTTTTGGGTCAGATGGCCTGACTAGTTGGTAGATTTAGGGACCTTCATACCTGGTCTGGTAAGTGTAGATATTACATAGTTGCTTTTTTATACTGCCTGTGTAAACATAGGCTGTGTTGCATATTCTTAACAAAGTGCTGAGTTGCGGGAGTGTGACATGTAACAGCAGTAATATCATGCTGTATGCTATTCTAGGATGTATATTTAGACAGGAGAAAGGCTAAAAGTATTGAAGGCATTATTGAAATGGAGCGCTGACTCCACCTGCTGGCCAATTTATTATAAAATTGTAATTGCTGTAGTGTACACAGCCTGAAGAAAGATTAAAGTTTGAAAGATTTGTAAAAGTCAAATGGCAGGAGAATATAAGCAGATTAAAAATATGGACTTAGATGAAGGGAAAGGTGATTAATATTTTAATTTTTAAATAAACAATAAGCAGATTTCAGCTGCATTAACCAAGGTTGGTCTTAGACATATTATGACAGTGGCTGTAGTGCCCCCGTTTGACTGATTGCCACCAAACTTGGAAGGTCTTTTGCAGCTTGGCTGAGGCAGTCTAGTAACACAGCCGTGCATCAAATTTTGTGAGGATTGGATGAAGCATGCCAGAGATATAGCTATTTGAATGAAATAGGCATGGAAACAGTGTGGCCAGCAGGTGGAGTCAGCGCTCCATTTTAGAAATTGTATTCAATACTTTCAGGCCTTCTTATGTGTAAATTAAGTCTGATAATGTTCTATGAGGCAAATTGGTGAAAAATGAAAGTGAATAAAAAATATGGACTCAGGTGAAGGGAAAGGTAACAATTCTTTCAAGGTTTTATGAGAAATAAGGACATTTCAGCTGAATTTGCTAAGGTGGGTCTTAGACATATATGGACAGTGGCTGTAGCGCCCCTGTTTGACCGATTGGCACCAATATTGGAGGGTCTGTCTGAGGTCCCTTACTACATTAGGCCGTCAAATTTGATGAGGATTGGCTGAAGCACGGCTGAGATTTAGATGGTTGATTGAAATGAGCATGGATATGGTGCAGGTTTGTTGTAGCTGGTGGCCATAGCATACAGGTCAAGATATTTTTATGAATTATCCATAAGGGCAATGTCCTGATTGATGTACTACCAGAATGACCTACTTGGGCTGGATATTGTAGAAGTTACAGTAATATGTTATTTATTAAGTTATTAAACATCACAAGGGAATGAAAATGACTATCATTGGGCATTGCATATGTCTTGATTTGGCATGACTCACAGAACTGGCAGTACAAAATATTTTAACCAGTAATATGTCACTAGAACAGAAATGAGATAAATGTAAGTTGAACTGATTTTCAAGGTTTATACAGACATGTTATATTGTTGTAGCGCCCCCGTTTGACCGATCGGCACCAAATTTGGAGGGCCCTTCCGGACTACTATTCTACAGGATATATTAAAGTTTGGTGATGATTGGCTGAGGCAGGCCTGAGATATAGCTGTCTGATTGAATTGGGCATGGCACCTGTATGGTTTGTGTGTGGCTGGTGACTATACCTCATGGAAAGTTTATGATTTTTTTATGAATTATTTATTATGACTGTCTCCTGATTTAAATGATACCAGATTTGTGTAGGTTTGGTGAAAATCCTAGGAGGTTAACGAAATGTCTTGTTTTCAGACCAATATGAATTATGCAAAAACGCAAAGATGCAGAAGCAAGTTCTACATGTTGTTTGATTTGGCATGTCGTACTTAATTGACCGGGCAACAATTAGACTGCCATAACAGGATGGAGATTTAGCGTAGCTCTAATGTGACAGGAGATGTAGGGCAAACCGTAGAGGAGGATACTAAAAAGTCAGACAGAACTACAGGTCAGCAGATGTCAGACAGAACAGAACTTGTTTAGGTCAGATGGTTTGAGTAGAAGGTAGAAATCATGATGTAGATTGTTGAGTGTCGGTCTAACAGGTCAGGAAATGTAGGACAGAATGTAGAACCCTGTGGTGTAGTGCCTGAACCTGACTGAATGCATTGTTTTGGTCAGATGGTCTCAGTAGTAGGTAGAAATCAGGATATAGATTAGTTAGTATCGGTCTAACAGGTCAGCAAATGTAGGACAGAATGTAGAACCCTGTGGTGGAGTGCCTTAGCCTGACTGAATGCATGGTTTGGGTCAGATGGCCTGACTAGTTGGTAGATTTAGGGACCTTCATACCTGGTCTGGTAAGTCTAGATATTACAGAGTTTTCTTTTTTATACTGCCTGTGTAAACATAGGCTGTGTTGCATATTCTTAACAAAGTGCTGAGTTGCGTATTGTGACATGTAACAGCAGTAATATCATGCTGTATCATATTCTAGGTTATACATTTAGACAGGAGAAAGGCTAAAAGTATTGAAGGCATTATTGAAATGGAGCGCTGACTCCACCTGCTGGCCAATTTATTATAAAATTGTAATTGCTGCAGTGTACACAGCCTGAAGAAAGATTGAAGTTTGAAAGATTTGTAAAAGTCAAATGGCAGGAAAATATAAGCAGATTAAAAATATGGACTTAGATGAAGGGAAAGGTGATTAATTTTTTAATTTTTAAATAAACGATAAGCAGATTTCAGCTGCATTAACCAAGGTTGGTCTTAGACATATTAGGACAGTGGCTGTAGTGCCCCCGTTTGACCGATTGCCACCAAACTTGGAAGGTCTTTCTGAAGTCTAGTAACACAGATGTGCGTCAAATTTTGTGAGGATTGGATGAAGCATGCCAGAGATATAGCTATTTTAATGAAATGGGCATGGAAACAGTGTGGCCAGCAGGTGGAGTCAGCGCTCCATTTTAGAAATTGTATTCAATACTTTCAGGCCTTCTTATGTGTAAATTAAGTCTGATAATGTTCTATGAGGCAAATCGGTGAAAAATGAAAGTGAATAAGAAATATGGACTCAGGTGAAGGGAAAGGTAACAATTCTTTCAAGGTTTTATGAGAAATAAGGACATTTCAGCTGAATTTGCTAAGGTGGGTCTTAGAAATATATGGACAGTGGCTGTAGCGCCCCCATTTGACCGATTGGAACCAAAATTGGAGGGTCTGTCTGAGGTCCCTTACTACATTAGGCCGTCAAATTTGATGAGGATTGGCTGAAGCACAGCTGAGCTTTAGATGGTTGATTGAAATGAGCATGGATATGGTGCAGGTTTGTTGTAGCTGGTGGCCATAGCGTACAGGTTAAGATATTTTTATGAATTATCCATAATGGCAATGTCCTGATTGATGTACTACCAGAATGACCTACTTGGGCTGAACATTGTAGAAGTTACAGTAATATGTTATTTATTAAGTTTTTAAACATCACAAGGGAATGAAAATGACTATCATTGGGCATTGCATATGTCTTGATTTGGCATGACTCACAGAACTGGCAGTACAAAATATTTTAACCAGTAACATGTCACTAGAACAGAAATGAGATAAATGTAAGTTGAACTGATTTTCAAGGTTTATACAGACATGTTATGTTGTTGTAGCGCCCCCGTTTGACCGATCAGCACCAAATTTGGAGGGCCCTTCCGGACTACTATTCTACAGGATATATTAAAGTTTGGTGATGATTGGCTGAGGCAGGCCTGAGATATAGCTGTCTGATTGAATTGGGCATGGCACCTGTATGGTTTGTGTGTGGCTGGTGACTATACCTCATGGAAAGTTTATGATTTTTTTATGAATTATTTATTATGACTGTCTCCTGATTTAAATGATACCAGATTTGTGTAGGTTTGGTGAAAATCCTAGGAGGTTAACGAAATGTCTTGTTTTCAGACCAATATGAATTATGCAAAAACGGAAAGATGCAGAAGCAAGTTCTACATGTTGTTTGATTTGGCATGTCGTACTGAATTGACCTGGCAAGAAATGTCGATTGTAGGCTTCACCGTTCTCGAGAAATAGGCAGAAATGCAAAAGTTGTCACTGTTGCGCCCCCATCTGGCCGAGTGAGGTGTCCTTTACAGTTTAGGCAGAGGGTCAGAGCACAAATGTATCACCCAAATTTGATTTAGATTGGTCATTGAGAAGCCTGTGAAATGCCTGCTTGATTTTGATTGGCTGATGGCGGCCACTCTTTAAGGAATAATTACTGCCATTGTAGGTGACTGACCACAGGCTGCTTCCTAGTACATATCTACCAAATTTCAGTTAGATTGGCAAAGGCAGTCAGGAGATATTGCCAGTTTTTAGTTGTAGCGCCCCCTATTGACGAAATGCGGCCCGCCTCGGACCGTGTCCCCAGAATGGTGTAGGGAGGTAGCATTTCAAATTTGGTCAAGGTAGGCCAAGGCACGGCCAAGTTATAGCCGTCAGACCAAAACGGGCCAAATTTGGACATTGTTTGGGCGTGGCTAATGGCCGTAGGATATAAAAATGTCTGAATTTTGTGGATAATTCTTGATCAGCAGAGAATTCTGATTCGTCTGACACCTCATTTGTCTGATTTGGTAGGACAAGCCAGGACTTTAAGGAAAAAGTAGGATTGGCAAATTATGCAAATTAGCAAAAAATCTAAGTAGGCGGAGCTTCATAGTCCAAATGGCAAGTTGGTAGGGCTTTGCTGTCTGTATATGTAGAACAAAGAATTTCGATTGTAGGTCTAACAGGACAGGAGATATCGACCGAAACGTGTTGGGGGGCGCTAAGGCGCCCCCATCTGGCTGGCAGGACTGGGTAGGACAACCTGAGTAGTGGGTAGGAATTGACATCATCTGACCAAGTTTGGTTGGTCTAGCTCTTACAGTTTAGGCTGTACATTCAGTTTTAGGGCAGAAAAATAATAATAATAATAATAACTAGAAACTGCAAGCAGTTACGAAAGGGTCCAAAGCGGAGGATGATCGGACTGGTAGGACAGTAGAGGAATAACAGCAGAGAACCGGTGGCCAGGGTAGTAAAAAGTCAGACAGAATTAGACTGCCATAACAGGATAGGCGATGTAGGACAGAGCTGGACGGTCTCAGTAGTTGGCAGACATTAGGATGTAGATGCTTTTTGTGCAGGTGTAACAGGCCAGTCAACATCAGAGAGTACACTGTGCACATCAGGATACCTAGCTGAAATAGCAACCTAAGCTGGGTTCGAACCGGCGACCCTCTGATTACAGGCACACAGGATTAGCACACTGAGCCATCCGCTCCTGTGGGTAAGATGAGTGAGATCAGTAGACACCTTCCTACCTGATCTGGTAACTCATTATAGCTGAATTAGACTAGGTGAGGTTTAGACATATATGGACAGTGGCTATAGCGCTCCCATTTGACCTATTGACACAAAAATTGGAAGGTCTCTCTGCGGCCTTTCATCCGAGATAGATATTTGGAAATGATTGGCTGAAGAGTGCATGATATATAGCTGTCTGATTGAAATGGACGTGGCACCAGTAGAGTCAGGGTGTGGCTGGTGGCCATACCTTACCAAAAGTTTCATTTTTTTCTCTAAATCTTTAAAAGGACTATCTTCTGATTTGAAGGACAACAGATGTATGTAGGTTTGTTGAAAATCAAAGGAGGTTAACAAGAAAAGCTGTTTTCAGACAAATATAATTTATGTAAAAACAGAAAGAGGGAGAACCAAGTTATATATGTTGTTAGATTAGTCATGACATAGTTAATTGTAGTCGCAATAAATATCAACTGTAGGCTTGACAGGTCTGGAGATATAGGCAGAAATGCAAATCGGGGTGCTGTAGCGCCCCCATCTGACTGACTGGGACGGGTCAGTGGGACTGAGTAGTGGGTAGGAATAGGAATCTTGTTGCCAAATTTGGTCAGTCTAGGACTTACGGTATAGGCTGGGCATTCAGTTTTAGGGAAGAAAAATAATTATTGTTCAACCCTCTGAAGTAGTGCCTTAGCACGTCTAAATTAACAATAATATAAGCTTCATTGATCACCGTGGGGAAAATGCCTTCACGTCTCCCCAGCTCACTTCACGGAGGGTATGCTGTGCACATCGGGCTGCCTAGCTCGAGTACCCACCGAAGCTGGGTTCGAACCTGCGACCCTCTGATTACAAGCATACAAGTTTAGCCCACTGAGCCACCCGCTGCTGTTGGTAAAACTGGAGAGATCGCTGGACACCTTCCTACCTGATCTGGAAACTCATTGTACCTCAATGAGCCTAGGTGGGTCTTAGATGTATATAGACAGTGGCGTAGCGCTCCTAATTGACCGATCGACACGAAATTTGGAGGGTCTTTCTGTGGTACAGTCCTACATCAGTGAGCCAAATTTTGTAATGATTGGCTGAAGCATCCCTGAGATATAGCTGTCTGATTGAAATGGGCAAGACAACAGTACAGTCAGGGTGTGGCTGGTGGCTGTACCTTACCGAAAGTTTAAGTTTTTTCTCTAAATCTTTAAAAGGACTGTCTCCTGGTTTAAATGACAACAGATTTATGTATGTTGGGTGAAAATCCTAGGAGGTTAACAAAATAACCTGTTTTCAAAACAACTATAAATCATGCAAAAAGGCAAAGATGGAGAACCAAGTTCTATATGCAGTTGGATTTGTCATGACATAGTGAATTGGACTGGCAATAAATTTCAACTGTAGGCTTGACAGGTCTGCAGATATAGGCAGAAATGCAAATCGAGGTGCTGTAGCGCCCCCATCTGCCTGACTGGGACGGGTCAGTGGGCCTGAGTAGTGGGTAGGAATAGGATTCTTGTTGCCAAATTTGGTCAGTCTAGGACTTACGGTTTAGGCTGGGCATTCAGTTTTAGGGAAGAAAAATAATTATTGTTCAACCCTCTGGAGTAGTGCCTGAGCACGTCTGAATTAACAATAATAGAAGCTTCGTTGATCCTCGTGGGGGAAAACGCCTTTACGTCTCCCCAGCTCACTTCGCGGAGGATATGCTGTGCACATCGGGCTGCCTAGCTCGAGTACCCACCGAAGCTGGGTTCGAACCTGCGACCCTCTGATTACAAGCATACAAGTTTAGCCCACTGAGCCACCCGTTGCTGTGGTTAAAACAGGTGAGATCAGTAGACACCTTCCTACCTGATCTGGTAACTCATTTTAGCTCAATGAGCCTAGGTGAGTCTTAGACACATATAGACAGTGGAAATAGCACACCCATTTGACCGATCGACACGAAATTTGGAGGGTATCTCTGCGGTACAGCCCTACACGAATGAGAGAAATATGGTAATGATTGGCTGAAGCATCCCTAAGATATAGCTGTCTGATTGAAATGGGAAAGGCAGCAGTACAGTCAGGGTGTGCCTGGTGGCCGTACCTTACCGAAAGTTTATGTTTTTTCCATACATCTTTAAAAGGACTGTCTCCTGATTAGAATGACAACAGATTTATGTAGGGTGGGCAGAAATCCTAGGAGGTTTACAAAATAACCTGTTTTCAAACAACTATAAATCATGCAAGAACGCAAAGATGGAAAACCAAGTTCTATATGCATTTGGATTCGTCAGGACATAGTGAATTGGAATGGCAATAAATTTCAACTGTAGGCTTGGCAGTTCTGGAGAAATAGGCAGAAATGTTGAGGGGGGCGCTATCGCGCCCCCATCTGGCCTAGTGAGGTGTCCTTTACAGGGAGGGCTGAGGGTCAGAGGACAAATATACCACCAAAATTTGATTTAGATTGCTCATCGTTAAGCCTGTCAAATAGCTGCTTGATTTTGATTGGCCGATGGCGGTCACTCTTTAAGGACTAATGACTGCCATTGTACATGACTGACCTCAGGCTGCGTCCTAGTACATACCTGCCAAATTTCAGTTGGATTGGCCGAGGCAGTCAGGAGATATTGGCAGTTTTTAGTTGTAGCGCCCCCTATGGATGAAATGCGCCCCCCCTTGGACCGTGTCCCCAGAATGATGTCCGGAGGTAGAATTTCAAATTTGGTAGAGGTAGGCCAAGGCAAGGCCAAGTTATAGCTGTTAGACCAAAATGGGCCAAATTTGGAAATTCTTTGGGCGTGGCTAATGGCCATAAAATACATAAATGTCTAAAATTTTTTAGAAATTCTTGATGAGCTCACAGTTCTGATTAGTTTGACACCTCATTTGTCTGATTTGGTAGGACAAGCTATGACTTTAAGAGATAAGTAGTATTTGCAAAATATGCAAATTAGCAAAAAATCTAAATAGGCGGAGCTTCATGGTCCCATTGACTTTTTGGTATGGCATGGCCGTCTGAATCAGCAGAAAAAAGAATTTCGATTGTAGGACAAACAGGACAGGAGTTATCGACCGAAACGTGTTGGGGGGCGCTACGGCGCCCCCCTCTGGCTGAGTCGGACGGGTCGGACAACCTGAGTAGTGGGTAGGAATTCCAATCAACGTACCAAATTTGGTCAGCCTAGGACTTACGGTTTAGGCTGGGCATTCAGTTTTAGGGCAGAAAAATAATAATAACTAGAAACTGCAAGCAGTTACTAAAGGGTCCAAAGCGTAGGACAATCGGACTGGTAGGACAGTAGAGGAATAAGGGCAGAGATCTGGCGGCCATGGTAGTAGAAAGTCAGACAGAATTAGTCAGCCATAACAGGATGCAGAATCAGCATAGGTCTAATGAGATATGACTATATATGTTACTGGACTTGTCACGACAGTGAATTTGACTGGCAATAAAATTTAAGTGTAGGACAAGTACGACAGGAGATATAGACCAAAATGTGTTGTGGGGCACAACGGCGCCCCCCTCTGACTGACTGATATGGGTCGGATAGGCTAAGTAATGGGTAGCAATAGGAATCTTACTGCCAAATTTGGTCAGCCTAGGACTTACGGTTTAGGCTGGGCATTCAGTTTTAGGGAAGAAAAATAATTATAATCGAACCCTCTGGAGGAGTGCCTAAGCCCATCTGAATGGCTGGTTTAATAACAAAAATAGAAGCTTCATTGACCGTCATGGGGAAAATGCCGATATGTCTCCCCAGCTTGCTTTACGGAGAGCATGCTGTGCACATCGGGCTGCCTAGCTCAAGTACCCACCGAAGCTGGGTTCGAACCGGCGACCCTCTGATTACAAGCACACAAGATTAGCCCACTGAGCCACGCGCTGCTGATGTAAGATGGGTGAGATCGGTAGACACCTTCCGAACTGATCTGGTAAATCAGTTTAGCTGAATTAGCCTAGGTTGGTCTAGACATATATAAACAGTGGCCGCAGCGCTCCCGTTTGACCGATTGACACAAAAATCGGAGGGTCTCTCTGGGTTACAGCCGTACAATAGGACCACAAATTTGGTAATGATTGGTTGAAGCATGCCTGAGATATAGCTTTCTGATTGAAATGGACGTGGCACCAGTATGGTCTTGGTGTGGCTTTTGGCCGTACCTTACCGAAAGTTTAAGTTTTATTCTCTAAATCTTTAAAACGACTGTCTCCTGATTTGAAAGACAACAGATTTAAGTAGGTTGGGCGAAAATCCAACGAGGGTAACAAAATGTCCTTTTTTCAGACAAATATAAATCATGCAAAAACACAAAGATGGAGAACCAAGTTATATATATTACTGGATTTGGCACAACAAAGTGAATTGAACTTGAAATAAAATTTAAGTGTAGGACAAGTAGGACAAGAGATATCGACCAAAACGTGTTGTGGGGCGCAATGGCGCCCCCCTCTGACTAATTGCGATGAGTCGGAGGGGCTGAGTAGTGGGTAGGAATAGGCATCTTGGTGCCAAATTTGGTCAGCCTAGGTCTTATGGTTTAGGCTGGGCATTCAGTTTTAGGGAAGAAAAATAATTATAATCGAACCCTTTGGAAGAGAGCCTGAGCCCATCTGAATGGCTGGTTTAATAAAATTTAGTGTATTTTTTTTCCCCCTCATGTGGAAAACACCTTTACGTCTCCGCAGCTTGCTTTACGGAGTGCATGCTGCGCAGATCAGGCTGCCTAGCTCAAGTACCCACCGAAGCTGGGTTCGAACCGGCGACCCTCTGATTACAAGCACGCAAGTTTAGCCCACTGAGCCACCCGCAGCTGTTGGTAAAATGGGTGAGGATCGCTGGACACCTTCCTACCTGACCTGGTAACTCATTTTAGCTGAATTAGCCTAGGTTGGTCTTAGACATATTTAACCAGTGGCTGTAGCGCTCCCGTTTGACCGATCGACACGAAATTTGGAGGGTCTGTCTGGGTTACAGGCCTACATTAGTGAGATAAATTTGGTAATGATTGGCTGAAGCATGCCTGAGGTATAGCTGTCTGATTGAAATGGACATGGCACCAGTATGGTCATGGTTTGGCTATTGAACGTACCTTACTGAAAGTTTAAGATTTTTTGCCAAAATCTTTAAAAGGACTGTCTCCTGATTTGAATGACACCAGAATTATGTAGGTGTAGCAAAAATCAAAGTAGGTTAATGAAAAAGCTTGTTTTCAGACAAATATAAATCATGCAAATACATAACAATGTATAACCAAGTTACATATGTGGATGGGTTTGGCATGACATATTGAATTGGACGGGCCATCAATTTCAACTGTAGGCTTGATAGTTCTGTAGAAATAGGCAGAAATGCAAATAGGGCCACTGTAGCGCCCCCATCTGGCCGAGTCAGTTGTCCTTTACAGGGTTTGCAGATGGTCAGAGGATGAATGAACCAGCCAAATTTTGGTTTGATTGGTCATCGTTAAGCCTGTCAAATGGCTGCTTCATATTGATTGGCTAATGGCGGCCAATCTTTTATGATTTATGACTGGCATTGTACGTTTCTGTCCTCAGGCTGGGTCCTAGTATAAGTCTGCCAAATTTCAGTTGGATTGGCCAAGGCAGTCAGGAGATATGAGGATTTGCTATTTGTAGCGCCCCCTATTGACGAATTGAGGCCCGCTTTGGAGAGTGTCCCCACAATATAGTATAGAGGTAGGATTTAAAATTTGGTCAAGGTAGGCCAAGGCACGGCCAAGTTATGGCAGTCAGACCAAAATGAGCCAAATTTTGATATTGTTTGGGCGTGGCTAATGGCCGTATGATATAAAAATGTCTGAATTTTGTGGATGATTCTTGATCAGCTGAGATTTCTGATTCGTCTGACACCTCATTTGTCTGATTTGGTAGGACAAGCCAGGACTTTAAGGAAAAAGTATGATTTGCAAATTATGCAAATTAGCAAAAAATCTAAGTAGGCGGAGCTTCATGGTCCCATTGACTTTTTGGTAGGGCATGGCTGTCTGCATCAGGAGAAAAAAGAATTTCGATGGTGGGACAAACAGGACAGGAGATATCGTCCAAAACGTGTTGGGGGGTGCTACGGCGCCCCCCTCTGGCTGAGTCGGACGGGTCGGATAACCTGAGTAGTGGGTAGGAATTGCAATCATCCTACCAAGTTTGGTCAGCCTAGGACTTACGGTTTAGGCTGGGCATTGAGTTTTAGGGCAGAAAAATAATAATAATAATCCTAAGAAAAACAATAATGGTCCATAAGGACTTCGTCCTTTGGACCCTTAACTAGAAACTGCAGGCAGTTACGAACGGGTCCAAAGCTCGGACAAGTAGGACAGGTAGGAGAGGTACGACAAGTAATAGAGAAATAACGGCAGAAAACTGGAGGACTGTCACTGGCGGACAGCATAGTACAAAGTCAGACGTAACTATAATATTATAACAGGATGTAGATTAAGTGTAGTTCTAATGAGATTGTAGATGTAAGACAGAGCAGGAATGGTTTTGGTGAAATGGTCGTAGTATTAGGTAGAACTTTTGATGAGATGCTTTTAGTGTAGGTGTAACAGGTCAGTAGATGTTGGATAGAATGTTGAACCCTTTGGTGAAGTGCCTTTGCCTGTCTGAATTATAATAAAGAAGCTTCATTGCCTAAATAAACAGTACAGGCATAATTTGCAGAACATAATGTAAGACCTGGAGGACTGACTGTTACTGGTGACCACTGTAGTAATATGTCAGATAGTAGTAATCAGTGCTTGGACATGATATAGATTTTTCAGTCTAGGCCTAATGTCTGAGGAGATATAGGACAGAATGTAGAAACCTAGCAGCTCCCTCGCTTTGGATGTCTGATTTGGTTGAGATAGTCTGAGTAGCTCAGTAGTACAGTAGGTAGAAATAGTCAGCTTCTTACCTATTCTGGTAGGTGTAGATCATACAGGTTAATCTTTGTTTGTGCTGCTGTGTAAGCTTAGACTTTCTTGCATATTCTGCACAGCATTGCTCTGTTGGGACATGGCCCATATAATAGCAGTATGATCATACTTTGTCCTTTGTACAAACTGTTCATCTAGACATGAGATGGCCTTAAAGTACTTAATGGCATTCATGAAATGTAGCACTGACTCTGTCTGCTAGCCAATTCACTTACAAGTGTTATATGTCCAACATATTAAACAGTCAGACAGTAGTATTCCGAAATTGACAACTTCCTACCTAATTTGGTAGGTGTAGATGTTACAGGTTAAGCTTGATTTATGGTGGCTGTGTAAACTTAGTCATGCAAATTTACAGCAATATTGCTGACCTGGGGCGTTGGTCAATATAACAGAACTACAGTAATGCTTTGTCGTTTTTGTAGGCTCTTCATTTAGATGTGATTTTAGCCTCATATATGCAGTAGTATGTTAGTTGTGCTGCTACCAGTATTGTGACTATGAAATCCTTTATCAGCTGCCTCAGACAGTAACATAAGCATAGTAGCTTGTTTCAGACAACTGTAGTCTATTTTAATTTTACAATGTGTGTAATATGTTTTCCATTATGTCTATAATTAATAATAATACATTTTTATAATCATTAATAAAGTCATCATTCTTAAGCATGTTAAATAAACATGTAAATGTCACAATAAATTTCAATTAAACAGGCAGTAAAGGAAATACACATACAGAAAGTATTACAATGTCCTGAGCAACATTTAAAGAAAAACACACTACACTATAATGACATTATATTGTAAATGGCCATAATGTATAAAATTAGCCTGCTGTATGCATGCAGTCCCTTGTGTGGCAGTTTGACTACTGCCATTTGCAGAAGCAGCCTTAGTACACCAATATAGGATATAATATAGAACCCTTTGGTGAAGTGCCTTAGCCCAAAATAATGTGTGGTTTGTGTCAGATGGTCTAAGTAGTCGGTAGAAATAGGCACCTGCATACCTAATATTTTAAGTCTCAATCATAAAAGTTAAGCTTACTTTATAATACCTCAATAAACACATGCTGTCTTCTATATTTAAAACAACAGTGGCTTACTGCATTTGTAAAGTTTTCATTTAGACATGAGAAGCCCTGAAATAATTAAATGGCATTAATGAAATAGAGGACAAACTCCACCTGCTGGCGAATCCATAAAAAATAATCCAAAAAAGTGCAACATAAATAGAGCACCATCTCCACCTACTGGCCAATTTAATACAAAAATGCGAAAAATCTGCAATATATTCTGCCTGGCTTATAAATGAAATCTGATAAGTTTCTATAAGTCAAATAGCAGAAAAATTAAAGGAGCTTAAAAATATGGACTGAGGTGAAGAGAATGTTAAGTCTTTGAAAGTATTATGAAGGATATTTCAGCTGAATTAGCCAAGGTAGGTATTAGACATACTAGGACAATAGCTGAACCACTCCCGTTTGACTGATCGCCACCAAACTTGGAAGGTCTGTCTGAAGTCCAGTGATACCGAAGTGAATCAAATTTTGTATGGATTGGATGAAGCATGCCTGAGATTTAGCTGTTTGAATGAAATGGGAATGGAAATGGTGTGGCCAGCAGGTGGAGTCAGCGCTCCATTTTAGAAATGCTATTAAATGCTTTCAGACCTTCTCATTTGAAATGAAGTCTGATAATGCTGTATAAGGCAAATTGGTGAAAAATTTAAGGAAATTAAAAATATGGACTAAGGTGAAGGGAACGATAACAATTCTTTGAAGGTTTTATGAGGAATAAGGACATTTCAGGTGAATCTGCTAAGGTGGGTCTTAGACATATATGGACAGTGGCTGTCGTGCCCCCAATTGACTGATCGGCACCAAACTTGGATGGTCTGTCTGGGGTCCCCTGCTACATTAGCTGGTCAAATTTGATGAGGATTTGATGAAGAATGCCTAAGAATTAGCTGTTTGATTGAAATGAGCATGGAAATGCTGTAGGTTCAGTGTGGCTGGTGGCCATACTGTACAGGCAGGTGAAGTTATCTTTATAAATTATACATAAGGGCAGTGTCCTGATTGATCTACTACCAGAATGACCTACTTGGGCTGGACATTGCAGTAGTGATAGTAATATGTTATTTATTATGTTTTTAAATATGACAAGGGAATGCAAATGACTATCATGGGACATTGCATACATCTTGATTTGGCATGACTCACACAACTTGCAGGACAAAAGATTTTAACCAGTAATATGTCACTTGACCAAAAATGACAACAATGTAAGTTGAACTGATTTTGCAGGTTTACAAAGACATGTTATATTGCTGTTGCGCCCCCATTTGACCGATCGGCACCAAAGTTGGAGGGTCTGTCTGGGGTCCACTGCTACATTAGCCGGTCAAATTTGATGAGGATTGGATGAAGAATGCCTCAGATTTAGCTGTTTGATTTAAATAAGCATGGAAATGCTGTAGATTCAATGTGGCTGGTGGCCATACTGTACAGGCAGGTGAAGTTATCTTTATAAATTATACATAAGGGCAGTGTCCTGATTGATCTACTACCAGAATGACCTACTTGGGCTGGACATTGCAGTAGTGATAGTAATATGTTACTTATTAAGTTTATAAATATGACAAGGGAATGCAAATGACTATCATGCGACATTGCATATATCTTGATTTGGCATGAATCACTGAAATTGCTGGACAAATGATTTTAACCAGTAATATGTCACTGGATCAACAATTAGATAAATGTAAGATGAACTGATTTTGCAGGTTTACACAGACATGTTATGTTGCTGTAGCGCCCCTGTTTGACCGATCGGCACAAAATTTGGAGGGCCCTTCCGCAGTAATGTCTTACATTATAGATTTAAGTTTGGTGATGATTTGGTGAGACATGCCTGAGATATAGCTGTCTGATTGAAATGGGCGAGGCACCAGCACAGTCAGGGTGTCCCTGGTGGCCATACCTTACCGAAAGTTTATGTTTTTTCTCTAAGTCTTTAAAAGGACTGTCTCCTGATTAGAATGACAACAGACTTATGTAGATTGGCCGAAAATCATAGGAGGATAATGAAAAAGCCTGTTTTTAGAAAAATACAAAATTGTGCAATAATGCAAAGATGCATATAATTGCTCTATATATTGTTTGATTTGGCATGACATAGTGGATTAGAATGGCAAAAAATTTCAACTGTAGGCATGACAGTTCTGAAGATATAGGCAGAAATGTATATTAGGGCACTGTAGCGCCCCCATGTGGCTGAGTGAGGTGTCCTTTGCATGGTGGGCTGCGGGTCGGAGGACAAATATAGCACCGAAATTTGGTCTAGATTGGTCATTGATAAGCCTGTCAAATGGCTGCTTGATTTTGATTGGCTGATGGCGGCCACTCTTTAAGGAATAATGACTGCCATTGTATGTGGCTGATGTAAGGCTGGGCCCTAGAACATATCTGCCAAATTTCAGTAAGGTTGGCAAAGGCAGTCAGGAGATATTGCCAGTTTTTAATTGTAGCGCCCCCTATGGGCGAAATGCGGCCCGCCTCGGACCGTGTCCCCAGAATGGTGTAGGGAGGTAGCATTTCAAATTTGGTCAAGGTAGGCCAAGGCACGGCCAAGTTATAGCCGTCAGACCAAAACGGGCCAAATTTGAACATTGTTTGGGCGTGGCTAATGGCCGTAGGATATAAAAATGTCTTAATTTTCTTAATGATTCTTGATCAGCTGAGAATTCTGATTCGTCTGACACCTCATTTGTCGGATTTGGTAGGACAAGCCAGGACTTGAAGGAAAAAGTAGGATTTGCAAATTATGCAAATTAGCAAAAAATCTAAGTAGGCGGAGCTTCATGGTCCCATTGACTTTTTGGTAGGGCATGGCTGTCTGTATCAGGAGAAAAAAGAATTTTGAAGGTAGGACAAACTGGACAGGAGATATCGTCCAAAACGTGTTGGGGGGGCGCTACGGCGCCCCCCTCTGGCTGAGTCGGACGCGTCGGACACGCTGAGTAGTGGGTAGGAATTGCAATCATCCTACCAAATTTGGTCGGCCTAGGACTTACGGTTTAGGCTGGGCATTCAGTTTTACGGCAGAAAAATAATAATAATAATAATAAAAGAGAAAAATCCTAAGAAAAACAATAATGGTCCATAAGGACTTCGTCCTTTGGACCCTTAATAATAATAACTAGAAACTGCAAGCAGTTACGAATGGGTCCAAAGCGTAGGACAATCGGACTGGTAGGACAGTAGAGGAATAAGGGCAGAGATCCGGCGGCCAGGGTAGTAAAAAGTCAGACAGAATTAGACTGCCATAACAGGATGCAGATTTAGCATAGCTCTAATGCGACAGGAGATGTAGGGCAAACCGTAGAGGAGGATACCAACAAGTCAGACAGAACTACAGGTCAGCAGATGTCAGACAGAAGAGAACTTGTTTCGGTCAGATGGTTTGAGTAGAAGGTAGAAATCATGATGTAGATTGTTTAGTGTCGGTCTAACAGGTCAGGAAATGTAGGACAGAATGTAGAACCCTGTGGTGTAGTGCCTGAACCTGACTGAATGCATTGTTTTGGTCAGATGGTCTGAGTAGTAGGTAGAAATCAGGATATAGATTAGTTAGTATCGGTCTAACAGGTCAGAAAATGTAGGACAGAATGTAGAACCCTGTGGTGGAGTGCCTTAGCCTGACTTAATGCATGGTTTTGGTCAGATGGCCTGACTAGTTGGTAGATTTAGGCACCTTCATACCTGGTCTGGTAAGTCTAGATATTACAGAGTTGATTTTTTATACTGCCTGTGTAAACATAGGCTGCGTTGCATATTCTTAACAAAGTGCTGAGTTGCAGGAGTGTGACATGTAACAGCAGTAATATCATGCTGTATCATATTCTAGGTTGTACATTTAGACAGGAGAAAGGCTAAAAGTATTGAAGGCATTATTTAAATGGAGCGCTGACTCCACCTGCTGGCCAATGTATTATAAAATTGTAATTGCTGCAGTGTACACAGCCTGAAGAAAGATCAAAGTTTGAAAGATTTGTAAAAGTCAAATGGCAGGAAAATATAAGCAGATTAAAAATATGGACTTAGATGAAGGGAAAGGTGATTAATATTTTAATTTTTAAATAAACAATAAGCAGATCTCAGCTGCATTAACCAAGGTTGGTCTTAGACATATTAGAACAGCGGCTGTAGCACCCCAATTTGACCGATTGCCACCAAACTTGGAAGGTCTGTCTGTAGTCCAGTGACACAGAAGCGAGTCAAATTTTGTAAGGATTTGATGAAGCATGCCAGAGATATAGCTGTTTGATTGAAATGTGTATGGAAATAGTGTGGCCAGCAGGTGGAGGCAGCGCTCCATTTTTGAAATTCCATTTAATACTTTCAGGCCTTCTTATGTGTAAATTAAGTCTGATAATGTTCTATGAGGCAAATCGGTGAAAAATGAAAGTGAATAAAAAATATGGACTCAGGTGAAGGGAAAGGTAACAATTTTTTCAAGGTTTTATGAGAAATAAGGACATTTCAGCTGAATTTGCTAAGGTGGGTCTTAGACATATATGGACAGTGGCTGTAGCGCCCCCATTTGACCAATTGGCACCAAAATTGGAGGGTCTGTCTGATGTCCCTTACTACATTAGGCTGTCAAATTTGATGAGGATTGGCTGATGCACGGCTGAGTTTTAGATGGTTGATTGAAATGAGCATGGATATGGTGCATGTTTGGTGTAGCTGGTGGCCATAGCATACAGGTAGGTCAAGATATTTTTATGAATTATCCATAAGGGCAATGTCCTGATTGATGTACTACCAGAATGACCTACTTGGGCTGGACATTGTAGAAGTTACAGTAATATGTTATTTATTAAGCTTTTAAACATCACAAGGGAATGAAAATGACTATCATTGGGCATTGCATATGTCTTGATATGGCATGACTCACAGAACTGGCAGTACAAAATATTTTAACCAGTAATATGTCACAATAACAGAAATGAGATAAATGTAAGTTGAACTGCTTTTCAAGGTTTATACAGACATGTTATATTGTTGTAGCGCCCCCGTTTGACCGATCGGCACCAAATTTGGAGGGCCCTTCCGGACTACTATTCTACAGGATATGTTAAAGTTTGGTGATGATTGGCTGAGGCAGGCCTGAGATATAGCTGTCGGATTGAATTGGGCATGGCACCTGTATGATTTGTGTGTGGCTGGTGACTATACCTCATGGAAAGTTTATGATTTTTTTATGAATTATTTATTATGACTGTCTCCTGATTTAAATGATACCAGATTTGTGTAGGTTTGGTGAAAATCCTAGGAGGTTAACGAAATGTCTTGTTTTCAGACCAATATGAATTATGAAAAAACGCAAAGATGCAGAAGCAAGTTCTACATGTTGTTTGATTTGGCATGTCGTACTGAATTGACCTGGCAATAAATGTCGATTGTAGGCTTCACCGTTCTCGAGAAATAGTCAGAAATGCAAATGTTGTCACTGTAGCGCCCCTATCTGGCCAAGTGAGGTGTCCTTTGCATGGTGGGCTGCGGGTCAGAGGACAAATATACCACCAAAATTTGGTATAGATTGGTCATTTATAAGCCTGTCAAATGCCTGCTTGATTTTGATTGGCCGATGGCGGCCACTATTTAAGGAATGATGACTGCCATAGTATGTGACTGACCACAGACTGGGTGCTAGTACATATCTGCCAAATTTCAGTTAGACTGGCAAAGGCAGTCAGGAGATATTGCCAGTTTTTAGTTGTAGCGCCCCCTATTGACGAAATGCGGCCCGCTTTGGACCGTGTCCCCAGAATGGTGTAGGGAGGTAGCATTTCAAATTTGGTCAAGGTAGGCCAAGGCACGGCCAAGTTATAGCCATCAGACCAAAATGGGCCAAATTTGGACATTGTTTGGGCGTGGCTATTGGCCATAGGATATAAAAATGTCTGAATTTTGTTGATGATTCTTGATCAGCTGAAAATTCTGATTCGTCTGACACCTCATTTGTCTGATTTGGTAGGACAAGCCAGGACTTTAAGGAAAAAGTATGATTTGCAAATTATGCAAATTAGCAAAAAATCTAAGTAGGCGGAGCTTCATGGTCCCAATGACTTTTTGGTAGGGCATGGCTGTCTGTATCAGGAGAAAAAAGAATTTTGAAGGTAGGACAAACAGGACAGGAGATATCATCCAAAACGTGTTATGGGGCGCTACGGCGCCCCCCTCTGGCTGAGTCGGACGGGTCGGAAAACCTGAGTAGTGGGTAGGAATTCCAATCATCGTACCAAATTTGGTAGGCCTAGGACTTACGGTTTAGGCTGGGCATTCAGTTTTAGGGCAGAAAAATAATAATAACTAGAAACTGCAAGCAGTTACGAAAGGGTCCAAAGCGGAGGACGATCGGACTGGTAGGACAGTAGAGGAATAACGGCAGAGAACCGGCAGCCAGGGTAGTAGAAAGTGAGACAGAATTAGACTGCCATAACAGGATAGGAGATGTAGGACAGAGCAGGACGGTCTCAGTAGTAGGCAGACATTATGATGGAGATGCATTTAGTGCAGGTGTAACAGGCCAGTCAACATCAGAGAGTACACTGTGCACATCAGGATACCTAGCTGAAATACCAAAATACTAAGCTGGGTTCGATCTGGCGATCCTCTGATTACAGGAACACAGGATTAGCACACTGAGCCACCCGCTGCTGTGGTTAGAACTGGTCAGATCGGTAGACACCTTCCTACCTGATCTGGTAACTCGTTTTAGCTAAATGAGCCTAGGTTGGTCTTAGATCTATATAGACAGTGGCGTAGCGCTCCTGATTGACCGATTGACACGAAGTTTGGAGGGTCTCTCTGTGGTTCAGTCCTACATCAGTGAGCCAAATTTTGTAATGATTGGCTGAAGCATCCCTGAGATATAGCTGGCTGATTGAAATGGGCAAGACATCAGTACAGTCAGGGTGTGGCTGGTGGCTGTATCTTACCGAAAGTTTAAGATTTTTCTGTAAATCTTTAAAAGGACTGTCTCCTGATTTGAATGACACCAGATTTATGGATGTTAGTCGAAAATCCTAGGAGGTTAACAAAAAACCTGTTTTCAAAACATCTGTAAATCATGCAAGAAGGCAAAGATGTAGAACCAAGATCTATATGCAGTTTGATTCGTCAGGACATAGTGAATTGGACTGGCAATAAATTTCAACTGTAGGCTTGACAGGTCTGGAGATATAGGCAGAAATGCAAATCGGGGTGCTGTAGCGCCCCCATCTGACTGACTGGGACGGGTCAGTGGGACTGAGTAGTGGGTAGTAATAGGAATCTTGTTGCCAAATTTGGTCAGTCTAGGACTTACGGTTTAGGCTGGGCATTCAGTTTTAGGGAAGAAAAATAATTATTGTTCAACCCTCTGGAGTAGTGCCTGAGCACGTCTCAATTAACAATAATATAAGCTTCATTGATCATCGTGGGGAAAACGCCTTCACGTCTCCCAAGCTCACTTCACGGAGGGTATGCTGTGCACATCGGGCTGCCTAGCTCGAGGACCCACCTAAGCTGGGTTCGAACCTGCGACCCTCTGATTACAAGCATACAAGTTTAGCCCACTGAGCCACCCGTTGCTGTGGTTAAAATGGGTGAGATCGGTAGACACCTTCCTACCTGATCTGGTAACTCATTTGAGCTGAATTGGCCTAGGTTGGTCTTAGTAATATAAAAACAGTGGCCATAGCCACTGTTTACAGGGTAGGCTGAGGGTCAGAGGACAAATGTACCAGCTAAATTTGATTTAGATTGGTCATCATTAAGCCAGTCAAATTGCTGCTTGATTTTGATTGGCCGATGGCGGCCACTGTTTCAGGACTCATGACTGCCATTGTACGTGACTGACCTCAGGCTGCGTCCTAGTACATACCTTCCAAATTTCAGTTGGATTGGCCGAGGCAGTCAGAAGATATTGGCAGTTTTTAGTTGTAGCGCCCCCTATGGACGAAATGCGGCCCGCCTTGGACCGTGCCCCCAAAATGGTGTAGGGAGGTAGGATTTCAAATTTGGTCAAGGTAGGCCAAGGCACGGCCAAGTTATAGTAGTCAGACCACAATGTGTCAAATTTAGATATTGTTTGGGCTAGGCTAATGGCCGTAGGACATAGAAATGTCTGAAATTTGTGGATGATTCTTGATCAGGTCAGAGTTCTGATTCATTTGACACCTCATTTGTCTGATTTGGTAGGGCAAGCTAGGACTGTAACAAAAAAGTATGATTTGCAAAATATGCAAATTAGCAAAAAATCTAAGTAGGCGGAACTTCATGGTCCCATTGACATTTTGGTAGGGCATGGCTGTCTGTATCAGCAGAAAAAAGAATTTCGATTGTAGGACAAACAGGACAGGAGATATCGACTGAAACGTGTTGGGGGGCGCTACGGCGCCCCCCTCTGGCTGAGTCGGACGGGTCGGACAACCTGAGTAGTGGGTAGGAATACCAATCATACTACCAAATTTGGTCGGCCTAGGACTTACGGTTTAGGCTGGGCATTCAGTTTTAGGGAAGAAAAATAATAAAAAAAAAAATAAAAATAAAAATAAAGATAACTGCAAGCAGTGACAATCGGGTCCAAAGCTAATGGAAAGAAGCAATGAAGAGGAATGAAGTGAATGGCATAAAATTAGAAGTTCACTAATTATTGGAAATGAAGTACAGACTGTAACTGATGGCCAATGCATTGAAATAGTCAGAAAATAGGACATGCAACAATGAAATGTGATACCTAACATTTAAACATTACTGTAGAAATGTTCATCAATGTTTGATAAAGGGAAAAGGATAGATGGGAAACAGAAGGGAAATGTGGTGAGTAGCTGTTTGAAACAATTGCAATTGCTGCAGCATACACATCTTGAATAAACATTGAAGTTTGATAGATTTCTGAAAGTCAAATGCCAGGAAAATATAAGCGGATTAAAAATATGGACTTAGATGAAGGGAAAGGTGATTAATATTTAAATGTTTAAATAAACAATAAACAGATGTCAGCTGCATTAACCTAGGTTGATCTTAGACATATTATGACAGTGGCTAAATTGGAAATGAAGTACAGACTGTAACTGATGGCCAATGCATTTAAATAGTCAGAAAGTAGGAAAATGGTAAATGAGAGACAGAAGGGAAATATGGTGACTAGCTTTTAGAGAAATATTGAAATTGCTACAGTGTACACAGGCTAAAGTAACATTGAAGTTTGATAGATTCCTAAAAGTCAAATGGCAGGATTGTATAAGCAGATTAAAAATATGGACTTAGATGAAGGGAAAGGTGATTAATATTTAAATGTTTATATATACAATAAGGAGATGTCAGCTGCATTAACCAAGGTTGGTCTTTGACATATTAAGACAGTGGCTAAATTGGAAATGAAGTACGGACTGTAACTGATGGCCAATGCAGTTAAATAGTCAGAAAGTAGGAAATGCTTCTATGATAAGATAATACCTGTCATTTTGAACATTGACTTTGATATGTTGATTAAGGTACGATAAAGGGAATATGGTAGATGAGAAACAGATGGGACATGTGGTGACTAGCTGTTGGAAGAAATTGCAATTGTTGCACTGTACACAGCCTGAAGTATCTCTGAACTTTGATACATTTCTAAAAGTGAAATGAAATGAAAATGTCAATAATCTTTGAAGGTTTCATGAAAAATAAAGAAATTTCAGCTGCATTAACTATGAGTATATTTTGACAGTGGCAGAAGCGCCCCCGTTTAACCGAATGTCACCAAAGTTAGATGGTCTATTCATAGTCCAGTGCTACAGAAGTGAGTCAAATTTTGTGAGAAATCGATGAAGTATGAATGAGGTTTAGCAGACTTAATGAATTCGGTATGGAAATAGTGAGGCCAGCAGGTGGAGTTAGCACTACATTTGATAATTGGTAGTATGCAGTCCCTGGTGTGGCAGTTTGACTACTGCCATTAGCAGAAGCAGCCTTAGTACAACAATATAAGATACAATATATAACCATTTAATGAAGTGCCTCAGCCCAAAAGAATTTGTTTTTTGTGTCAGATGGTCTAAGTAGACGGTAGAAATAGGCACCTGCATACCTAATATTTTAAATCTAGATCATACAAGTTAAGCTTACTTTATAGTACCTCAGTGAACACATGCTATCTTGTATATTAAAAAAAACAACAGTGGCTTACTGCATTTGTAAAGTATTCTTCTAGACATAAGAAGCCCTGAAAGAATTTAATGCCATTAATGAAATACAGGACGAACTACACCTGCTGGCTAATCTATAAAAAAAAATCCAAAAAACTGCAATATAAATAGAGCACCATCTCCACCTACTGGCCAATTTAATATAAAAAAGCGAAAAATCTGCAATATATACTGCCTGGCTTATAAATAAAATCTGATAATTTTCTATAAGTCAAATAGCATAAAAATGAAAGGAGCTTAAAAATATGGACTGAGGTGAAGGGAAAGTTAATTCCTTGAAAGTATTATGAAGGATATTTCAGCTGAATTAGCCAAGGTAGGTATTAAACATAATAGGACAGTGGCTGTACCGCTCCAGATTGACTGATCGCCACCAAACTTGGAAGATTTGTCTGTAGTCCAGTGATACAGAAGTGAATCAAATTTTGTAAGGATCAGATGAAGCATACCTGAGATTTAGCTGTTTGAATGAAATGGTAATGGAAATTGTGTGGCCAGCAGGTGGAGTCAGCGCTCCATTTTTAAAATGACATTAAATGCTTTCTGACCTTCTCATTTGTAAATGAAGTCTGATAATGTTGTATAAGGCAAATTGGTGAAAATTGAAAGGAAATTAAAAATATGGATGCAGGTGAAGGGAAAGGTAACAATTCTTTGAAGGTTATATGAGTAATAAGGATATTTCAGCTGAATCTACTAAGGTGGGTCTTAAACATGTATGGACAGTAGCTGTAGCGCCTCCATTTGACCGATCGGCACCAAAGTTGGAGGGTCTGTCTGCGGTCCACTGCTACATAAACCGGTCAAATTTGATGAGGATTGGATGAAGAATGCCTCAGATTTAGCTGTTTGATTGAAATGAGCATGGAAATGCTGTAGGTTCAGTGTGGCTGGTGGCCATACTGTACAGGCAGGTGAAGTTATCTTTATAAATTATACATAAGGGCAGTGTCCTGATTGATCTACTACCAGAATGACCTACTTGGGCTGGATATTGTAGTAGTTATAGCAATATGTAATTTATTAAGTTTTTAAATATCACAAAGGAATGCAAATGACTATCATGGGACATTACATATTTCTTGATTTGACATGACTCACAGAACTTGCAGGGCAAAAGATTTTAACCAGTAATATGTCACTGGATCAAAAATTAGATAAATGTAAGTTGAGCTGATTTTGCAGTTTATACAGTGATGTTATATTGCTGTAGCGCCCCCGTTTGACCGATCGGCACAAAATTTGGTGGGCCCTTCCCCAATAATGTCCTACATTATATATTTAAGATTGGTGATGATTGGCTGAGGTACACCTGAGATATAGCTGTCTGATTGAAATGGGTGTGGCACCAGTATGGTTCGGGTGTGGGTGGTGGCCGTACCTAATGGAAAGTTTATGATTTTTTGGATAATTTTATATATGGACTGTCTCCGGATTTAAATGATACCAGAATTATGTAGGATTGGTGAAAACCATAGGAGGCTAACAAAAAGCCCTGTTTTCAGACTTTTACAAAATCGGCAAAAAAGGCAACAGTTATGATAAAGTTCTTTATAACATTAAATTTGCCATGGCCTAGTGGATAGGATTCGCAACAATTCTCAATTTAATCTTTAACAGTTCAGGAGAATTAGGCAGAAATGCAAAACTTGTTGCTGTAGCGCCCCCATCTGGCTGATTGCGGTGTCCTTAACAGGGTATGCTAAGGTTCGGGAAGCAAATGTGACAGCCTGTTTTGGTTGAGATTCGGTATTGTTTAGCCTGTCAAATGGCTGCTTCAATTTGATTGGCTGATGATGACCATGATTTTATGATCAATGACTGCTATGATATATGTCTGATCTCAGAATTGGTTGTAGTATGTATTTGCCAAATTTTAGTTTGATTGGTCAAGGCAGTCAGGAGATATTGGCAGTTTTTAGTTGTAGCGCCCCCTATAGACGAAATGGGGCCAGCTTTATATCTACTCCCCAGAATGGCACTGGGAGGTAGGATTTCAAATTTGGTTAAGATCAGCTAAAGCAGGGCCAAGTTATAGCAGTCAGACTGAAACTGGCCAAATTTAGGTGGAGTTTGGGCATGGCTGAAGGCCGTATGATACAGAAATTTTAGGATTTTTTTTAATAAGACTTCATCAGCTCAAAGAACCGATTGGTTTGACACCTCAAATGTCTGATTTGGACAGACGGGGTAGGACTTGAGGGCAGAAGTAGGATTTGCAAATTATGCAAATTAGCAAAAAATCTAAGTAGGCGGAGCTTCATAGTCCAAATGGGAAGTTGGTAGGGAATGGCTGTCTGTATCAGCAGAAAAAAGAATTTCAATTGTATGACTAATAGGACAGCAGATATGGACTGAAACGTGTTGGGGGCGCTACAGCGCCCCCATCTGGCTGACAGGACTGGGTCAGAGAATCTGAGTAGCGGGTAGGAATTGACATCATCTGACACAGTTTGGTTGGTCTAGCTCTTATGGTTTAGGCTGTACATTCAGTTTTAGGGCGGAAAAATAATAATAATAAAAGAGAAAAATCCTAAGAAAAACAATAATGGTCCATAAGCATTTCATGCTTTGGACCCTTAACAAGCAGTTACGAAAGGGTCCAAAGCGTAGGACGATCGGACTGGTAGGACAGTAGAGGAATAACGGCAGAGAACCGGCGGCCAGGGTAGTAGAAAGTCAGACAAAATTAGACTGCCATAACAGGATGAAGATTTAGCGTAGCTCTAATGCGACAGGAGATGTAGGGCAAACCGTAGAGGAGGGTACTAACAAGTCAGACAGAACAACAGGTCAGCAGATGTCAGACAGAACAGAACTTGTTTTGGTCAGATGGTTTTAGTAGAAGGTAGAAATCAGGATGCAGATTGTTTAGTATCGGTCTAACAGGTCAGGAAATGTAGGACATAATGTAGAACCCTGTGGTGTAGTGCCTGAACCTGATTTAATGCATTGTTTTGGTCAGATGGTCTGAGTAGTAAGTAGAAATCATGATATAGATTAGTTAATATCGGCCTAACAGGTCAGCAAATGTAGGACAGAATGTAGAACCCTGTGGTGGAGTGCCTTAGCCTGACTGAATGCATGGTTTGGGTCAGATGGCCTGACTAGTTGGTAGATTTAGGCACCTTCATACCTGGTCTGGTAAGTCTAGATATTACACAGTTGCTTATTTATACTGCCTGTGTAAACATAGGCTGTGTTGCATATTCTTAACAAAGTGCTGAGTTGCGGCAGTGTGACATGTAACAGCAGTAATATCATGCTGTATGCTATTCTAGGATGTATATTTAGACAGGAGAAAGGCTAAAAGTATTGAAGGCATTATTGAAATGGAGCGCTGACTCCACCTGCTGGCCAATTTATTATAAAATTGTAATTGCTGTAGTGTACACAGCCTGAAGAAAGATTAAAGTTTGAAAGATTTGTAAAAGTCAAATGGCAGGAGAATATAAGCAGATTAAAAATATGGACTTAGATGAAGGGAAAGGTGATTAATATTTTAATTTTTAAATAAACAATAAGCAGATTTCAGCTGCATTAACCAAGGTTGGTCTTAGACATATTAGAACAGCGGCTGTAGCACCCCAATTTGACCGATTGCCACCAAACTTGGAAGGTCTGTCTGTAGTCCAGTGACACAGAAGCGAGTCAAATTTTGTAAGGATATGATGAAGCATGCCAGAGATATAGCTGTTTGATTGAAATGTGTATGGAAATGGTGTGGCCAGCAGGTGGAATCAGCGCTCCATTTTAGAAATTCCATTTAATACTTTCAGGTCTTCTTATGTGTAAATTAAGTCTGATAATGTTCTATGAGGCAAATCGGTGAAAAATGAAAGTAAATAAAAAATATGGACTTAGGTGAAGGGATAGGTAACAATTTTTTCAAGGTTTTATGAGAAATAAGGACATTTCAGCTGAATTTGCTAAGGTGGGTCTTAGACATATATGGACAGTGGCTGTAGCGCCCCCGTTTGACCGATTGGCACCAAAATTGGAGGGTCTGTCTGATGTCCCTTACTACATTAGGCTGTCAAATTTGATGAGGATTGGCTGAAGCACGGCTGAGATTTAGATGGTTGATTGAAATGAGCATGGATATGGTGCAGGTTTGGTGTAGCTGGTGGCCATAGCATACAGGTAGGTCAAGATATTTTTATGAATTATCCATAAGGGCAATGTCCTGATTGATGTACTACCAGAATGACCTACTTCGGCTGGACATTGTAGAAGTTACAGTAATATGTTATTTAAGCTTTTAAACATCACAAGGGAATGAAAATGACTATCATTGGGCATTGCATATGTCTTGATATGGCATGACTCACATAACTGGCAGTACAAAATATTTTAACCAGTAATATGTCACAATAACAGAAATGAGATAAATGTAAGTTGAACTGCTTTTCAAGGTTTATACAGACATGTTATATTGTTGTAGCGCCCCCGTTTGACCGATCGGCACCAAATTTGGAGGGCCCTTCTGGACTACTATTCTACAGGATATGTTAAAGTTTGGTGATGATTGGCTGAGGCAGGCCTGAGATATAGCTGTCGGATTGAATTGGGCATGGCACCTGTATGGTTTGTGTGGCTGGTGACTATACCTCATGCAAAGTTTATGATTTTTTTATGAATTATTTATTATGACTGTCTCCTGATTTAAATGATACCAGATTTGTGTAGGTTTGGTGAAAATCCTAGGAGGTTAACGAAATGTCTTGTTTTCAGACCAATATGAATTATGCAAAAACGCAAAGATGCAGAAGCAAGTTCTACATGTTGTTTGATTTGGCATGTCGTACTGAATTGACCTGGCAATAAATGTCGATTGTAGACTTCACCCTTCTCGAGAAATAGGCAGAAATGCAAAAGTTGTCACTGTAGCGCCCCCATCTGGCCGAGTGAGGTGTCCTTTGCATGGTGGGCTGCGGGTCAGAGGACAAATATACCACAAAAATTTGGTATAGATTGGTCATTTATAAGCCTGTCAAATGCCTGCTTGATTTTGATTGGCCGATGGCGGCCACTATTTAAGGAATGATGACTGTCATTGTATGTGACTGACCACAGGCTGGGTGCTAGTACATATCTGCCAAATTTCAGTTAGATTGGCAAAGGCAGTCAGGAGATATTGCCAGTTTTTAGTTGTAGCGCCCCCTATTGACAAAATGCGGCCCGCTTCGGACCGTGTCCCCAGAATGGTGTAGGGAGGTAGCATTTCAAATTTGGTCAAGGTAGGCCAAGGCACGACCAAGTTATAGCCATCAGACCAAAATTGGCCAAATTTGGACATTGTTTGGGCGTGGCTAATGGCCATAGGATATAAAAATGTCTGGATTTTGTTGATGATTCTTGATCAGCTGAAAATTCTGATTCGTCTGACACCTCATTTGTCTGATTTGGTACGACAAGCCAGGACTTTAAGAAAAAAGTATGATTTGCAGATTATGCAAATTAGCAAAAAATCTAAGTAGGCGGAGCTTCATGGTCCCATTGACTTTTTGGTAGGGCATGGCTGTCTGTATCAGGAGAAAAAAGAATTTTGAAGGTAGGACAAACAGGACAGGAGATATCGTCCAAAACGTGTTATGGGGCGCTACGGCGCCCCCCTCTGGCTGATTCGGACGGGTCAAAAAACCTGAGTAGTGGGTAGGAATTCCAATCATCGTACCAAATTTGGTAGGCCTAGGACTTACGGTTTAGGCTGGGCATTCAGTTTTAGGGCAGAAAAATAATAATAATAACTAGAAACTGCAAGCAGTTACGAAAGGGTCCAAAGCGGAGGACGATCGGACTGGTAGGACAGTAGAGGAATAACGGCAGAGAACCGGTGGCCAGGGTAGTAGAAAGTCAGACAGAATTAGACTGCCATAACAGGATAGGCGATGTAGGACAGAGCTGGACGGTCTCAGTAGTTGGCAGACATTAGGATGTAGATGCTTTTTGTGCAGGTGTAACAGGCCAGTCAACATCAGAGAGTACACTGTGTACATCAGGATACCTAGCTGAAATAGCAACCTAAGCTGGGTTCGAACCGGCGACCCTCTGATTACAGGCACACAGGATTAGCACACTGAGCCATCCGCTCCTGTGGGTAAGATGAGTGAGATCAGTAGACAACTTCCTACCTGATCTGGTAACTCATTATAGCTGAATTAGACTAGGTGAGGTTTAGACATATATGGACAGTGGCTATAGTGCTCCCGTTTGACCTATTGACACGAAAATTGGAAGGTCTCTCTGCGGTACAGCCTTTCATCCGAGATAGATATTTGGAAATGATTGGCTGAAGAGTGCATGATAAATAGCTGTCTGATTGAAATGGACGTGGCACCAGTAGAGTCAGGGTGTGGCTGGTGGCCATACCTTACCAAAAGTTTCATTTTTTTCTCTAAATCTTTAAAAGGACTATCTTCTGATTTGAAGGACAACAGATGTATGTAGGTTTGTTGAAAATCAAAGGAGGTTAACAAGAAATGCTGTTTTCAGACAAATATAATTTATGTAAAAACAGAAAGAGGGAGAACCAAGTTATGTATGTTGTTAGATTAGTCATGACATAGTTAATTGTAGTCACAATAAATATCAACTGTAGGCTTGACAGGTCTGGAGATATAGGCAGAAATGCAAATCGGGGTGCTGTAGCGCCCCCATCTGACTGACTGGGATGGGTCAGTGGGACTGAGTAGTGGGTAGGAATAGGAATCTTGTTGCCAAATTTGGTCAGTCTAGGACTTACGGTTTAGGCTGGGCATTCAGTTTTAGGGAAGAAAAATAATTATTGTTCAACCCTCTGGAGTAGTGCCTGAGCAGGTCTTAATTAACAATAATATAAGCATCATTGACCCGCTTGGGGAAAGTGCCTTCACGTCTCCCCAGCTCACTTCACGGAGGGTATGCTGTGCACATCGGGCTGCCTAGCTCGAGTACCCACCGAAGCTGGGTTCGAACCTGCGACCCTTTGATTACAAGCATACAAGTTTAGCCCACTGAGCCACCCGCTGCTGTTGGTAAAATGGGAGAGATCGCTGGACACCTTCCTACCTGATCTGGAAACTCATTTTACCTCAATGAGCCTAGGTGGGTCTTAGATGTATATGGACAGTGGCGTAGCGCTCCTGATTGACCGATTGACACGAAATTTGTATGGTCTCTCTGTGGTACAGTCCTTCATCAGTGAGCCAAATTTTGTAATGATTGGCTGAAGCACCCCTGAGATATAGCTGTCTGATTGAAATGGGCAAGACATCAGTAGAGTCACGGTGTGGCTGGTGGCTGTATCTTACCGAAAGTTTAAGTTTTTTCTCTAAATCTTTAAATGGACAGTCTCCTGATTTTAATGACAACAGATTTATGGATGTTAGGCGAAAATCCTAGGAGGTTAACAAAAAAACCTGTTTTCGAAACATCTATAAATCATGCAAGAAGGCAAAGATGTAGAACCAAGATCTATATGCAGTTTGATTTGGCAGAACATAGTGAATTGGCCTGGCAATAAATTTCAACTGTAGTCTTGACAGGTCTGGAGAAATAGGCAGAAATGCAAATTGCGGTGCTGTAGCGCCCCCATCTGACTGACTGGGACGGGTCAGTGGGACTGAGTAGTGGGTAGGAATAGCAATCTTCTTGCCAAATTTGGTCAGTCTAGGACTTACGGTTTAGGCTGGGCATTAAGTTTTAGGGAAGAAAAATAATTATTGTTCAACCCTCTGAAGTAGTGCCTGAGCACGTCTAAATTAACAATAATATAAGCTTCATTGATCATCGTGCGGAAAACGCCTTCACGTCTCCCCAGCTCACTTCACGGAGGGTATGCTGTGCACATCGGGCTGCCTAGCTCGAGTACCCACCGAAGCTGGGTTCGAACCTGGGACCCTCTGATTACAAGCATACAAGTTTAGCCCACTGAGCCACCCATTGCTGTGGTTAAAGCGGGTGAGATCGGTAGACACCTTCCTAAATGATCTGGTAACTCATTTTAGCTCAATGAGCATAGGTTAGTCTTAGACACATATAGACAGTGGAAGTAGCACACCCATTTCACCGATCGACATGAAATTTGCAGGGTATCTCTGTGGTACAGCCCTTTATTAATGAGAGATATTTGGTAATGATTGGCTGAAGCATCCCTAAGATATAGCTGTCTGATCGAAATGGGAAAGGCTGCAGTACAGTCAGGGTGTGCCTGGTGGCCGTAACTTAACGAAAGTTTATGTTTTTTCCCTTAGTCTTTAAAAGGACTCTCTTGATTTAAATGACAACAGACTTATGTAGGTGTGGTGAAAATCTTAGGAGGTGAACGAAATTACCTGTTTTCAGAGAAATATAAATCATGTAAAAACACAAAGATGGAGAACCAAGTTATATATATTACTGGATTTGGCACAACAAAGTGAATTGAACTTGAAATAAAATTTAAGTGTAGGACAAGTAGGACAAGAGATATCGACCAAAACGTGTTGTGGGGCGCAATGGCGCCCCCCTCTGACTAATTGCGATGAGTCGGAGGGGCTGAGTAGTGGGTAGCAATAGGCATCTTACTGCCAAATTTGGTCAGCCTAGGACTTATGGTTTAGGCTGGGCATTAAGTTTTAGGGAAGAAAAAAATTTATAATCGAACCCTTTTGGAGGAGTGCCTGAGCCTGTCTGAATGGCTGGTTAAATAAAAATTTTATTTTATTTTTTTTCCCTCATGTGGAAAACACCTTTACGTCTCCACAGCTTGCTTTACGGAGTGCATGCTGCGCAGATCAGGCTGCCTAGCTCAAGTACCCACCGAAGCTGGGTTCGAACCGGCGACCCTCTGATTACAAGCACGCAAGTTTAGCCCACTGAGCCACCCGCTGCTGTTGGTAAAATGGGTGAGGATCGCTGGACACCTTCCTACCTGACCTGGTAACTCATTTTAGCTGAATTAGCCTAGGTTGGTCTTAGACATATATAACCAGTGGCTGTAGCGCTCCCGTTTGACCGATCGACACGAAATTTGGAGGTTCTGTCTGGGTTACAGCCCTACATTAGTGAGATAAATTTGGTAATGATTGGCTGAAGCATGCCTGAGGTATAGCTGTCTGATTGAAATGGACATGGCACCAGTATGGTCATGGTTTGGCTATTGAACGTACCTTACTGAAAGTTTAAGATTTTTTGCCAAAATCTTTAAAAGGACTGTCTCCTGATTTGAATGACACCAGATTTATGTAGGTGTAGCAAAAATCAAAGTAGGTTAATGAAAAAGCCTGTTTTCAGACAAATATAAATCATGCAAATACATAACAATGTATAACCAAGTTACATATGTGGATGGGTTTGGCATGACATATTGAATTGGACGGGCCATCAATTTCAACTGTAGGCTTGATAGTTCTGTAGAAATAGGCAGAAATGCAAATAGGGCCACTGTAGCGCCCCCATCTGGCCGAGTCAGTTGTCCTTTACAGGGTATGCAGATGGTCAGAGGATGAATGAACCAGCCAAATTTTGGTTTGATTGGTCATCGTTAAGCCTGTCAAATGGCTGCTTCATATTGATTGGCTAATGGCGGCCAATCTTTTATGATTTATGACTGGCATTGTACGTTTCTGTCCTCAGGCTGGGTCCTAGTATAAGTCTGCCAAATTTCAGTTGGATTGGCCAAGGCAGTCAGGAGATATGAGAATTTGGTATTTGTAGCGCCCCCTATTGACGAATTGAGGCCCGCTTTGGAGAGTGTCCCCACAATATAGTATAGAGGTAGGATTTAAAATTTGGTCAAGGTAGGCCAAGGCACGGCCAAGTTATGGCAGTCAGACCAAAATGAGCCAAATTTTGATATTGTTTGGGCGTGGCTAATGGCCGTATGATATAAAAATGTCTGAATTTTGTGGATGATTCTTGATCAGCTGAGATTTCTGATTCGTCTGACACCTCATTTGTCTGATTTGGTAGGACAAGCCAGGACTTTAAGGAAAAAGTATGATTTGCAAATTATGCAAATTAGCAAAAAATCTAAGTAGGCGGAGCTTCATGGTCCCATTGACTTTTTGGTAGGGCATGGCTGTCTGCATCAGGAGAAAAAAGAATTTCGATGGTAGGACAAACAGGACAGGAGATATCATCCAAAACGTGTTGGGGGGTGCTACGGCGCCCCCCTCTGGCTGAGTCGGACGGGTCGGATAACCTGAGTAGTGGGTAGGAATTGCAATCATCCTACCAAGTTTGGTCAGCCTAGGACTTACGGTTTAGGCTGGGCATTGAGTTTTAGGGCAGAAAAATAATAATAACTAGAAACTGCAGGCAGTTACTGAAGGGTCCAAAGGGTATGACAAGTAGGACAGGTAGGACAGGTAGGACAACAGATGGTTTGAGTAGAAGGTAGAAATCAGGATGGAGATTGTTGAGTGTCCGTCTAACAGGTCAGGAAATGTAGGACAGAATGTAGGACCCTGTGGTGTAGTGCCTGAACCTGACTGAATGCAATGTTTTGGTGAGATAGTCTGAGTAGTAGGTAGAAATCAGGATATAGACTAGTTAGTATCGGTCTAACAGGTCAGCAAATGCAGGACAGAATGTAGAACCCTGTGGTGGAGTGCCTTAGCCTGACTTAATACATGTTTTGGGTCAGATGGCCTGACTAGTTGGTAGATTTAGGGACCTTCATACCTGGTCTGGTAAGTGTAGATATTACATAGTTGCTTTTTTATACTGCCTGTGTAAACATAGGCTGTGTTGCATATTCTTAACAAAGTGCTGAGTTGCGGGAGTGTGACATGTAACAGCAGTAATATCATGCTGTATGCTATTCTAGGATGTATATTTAGACAGGAGAAAGGCTAAAAGTATTGAAGGCATTATTGAAATGGAGCGCTGACTCCACCTGCTGGCCAATTTATTATAAAATTGTAATTGCTGTAGTGTACACAGCCTGAAGAAAGATTAAAGTTTGAAAGATTTGTAAAAGTCAAATGGCAGGAGAATATAAGCAGATTAAAAATATGGACTTAGATGAAGGGAAAGGTGATTAATATTTTAATTTTTAAATAAACAATAAGCAGATTTCAGCTGCATTAACCAAGGTTGGTCTTAGACATATTATGACAGTGGCTGTAGTGCCCCCGTTTGACTGATTGCCACCAAACTTGGAAGGTCTTTTGCAGCTTGGCTGAGGCAGTCTAGTAACACAGCCGTGCATCAAATTTTGTGAGGATTGGATGAAGCATGCCAGAGATATAGCTATTTGAATGAAATAGGCATGGAAACAGTGTGGCCAGCAGGTGGAGTCAGCGCTCCATTTTAGAAATTGTATTCAATACTTTCAGGCCTTCTTATGTGTAAATTAAGTCTGATAATGTTCTATGAGGCAAATTGGTGAAAAATGAAAGTGAATAAAAAATATGGACTCAGGTGAAGGGAAAGGTAACAATTCTTTCAAGGTTTTATGAGAAATAAGGACATTTCAGCTGAATTTGCTAAGGTGGGTCTTAGACATATATGGACAGTGGCTGTAGCGCCCCTGTTTGACCGATTGGCACCAATATTGGAGGGTCTGTCTGAGGTCCCTTACTACATTAGGCCGTCAAATTTGATGAGGATTGGCTGAAGCACGGCTGAGATTTAGATGGTTGATTGAAATGAGCATGGATATGGTGCAGGTTTGTTGTAGCTGGTGGCCATAGCATACAGGTCAAGATATTTTTATGAATTATCCATAAGGGCAATGTCCTGATTGATGTACTACCAGAATGACCTACTTGGGCTGGATATTGTAGAAGTTACAGTAATATGTTATTTATTAAGTTATTAAACATCACAAGGGAATGAAAATGACTATCATTGGGCATTGCATATGTCTTGATTTGGCATGACTCACAGAACTGGCAGTACAAAATATTTTAACCAGTAATATGTCACTAGAACAGAAATGAGATAAATGTAAGTTGAACTGATTTTCAAGGTTTATACAGACATGTTATATTGTTGTAGCGCCCCCGTTTGACCGATCGGCACCAAATTTGGAGGGCCCTTCCGGACTACTATTCTACAGGATATATTAAAGTTTGGTGATGATTGGCTGAGGCAGGCCTGAGATATAGCTGTCTGATTGAATTGGGCATGGCACCTGTATGGTTTGTGTGTGGCTGGTGACTATACCTCATGGAAAGTTTATGATTTTTTTATGAATTATTTATTATGACTGTCTCCTGATTTAAATGATACCAGATTTGTGTAGGTTTGGTGAAAATCCTAGGAGGTTAACGAAATGTCTTGTTTTCAGACCAATATGAATTATGCAAAAACGCAAAGATGCAGAAGCAAGTTCTACATGTTGTTTGATTTGGCATGTCGTACTTAATTGACCGGGCAACAATTAGACTGCCATAACAGGATGGAGATTTAGCGTAGCTCTAATGTGACAGGAGATGTAGGGCAAACCGTAGAGGAGGATACTAAAAAGTCAGACAGAACTACAGGTCAGCAGATGTCAGACAGAACAGAACTTGTTTAGGTCAGATGGTTTGAGTAGAAGGTAGAAATCATGATGTAGATTGTTGAGTGTCGGTCTAACAGGTCAGGAAATGTAGGACAGAATGTAGAACCCTGTGGTGTAGTGCCTGAACCTGACTGAATGCATTGTTTTGGTCAGATGGTCTCAGTAGTAGGTAGAAATCAGGATATAGATTAGTTAGTATCGGTCTAACAGGTCAGCAAATGTAGGACAGAATGTAGAACCCTGTGGTGGAGTGCCTTAGCCTGACTGAATGCATGGTTTGGGTCAGATGGCCTGACTAGTTGGTAGATTTAGGGACCTTCATACCTGGTCTGGTAAGTCTAGATATTACAGAGTTTTCTTTTTTATACTGCCTGTGTAAACATAGGCTGTGTTGCATATTCTTAACAAAGTGCTGAGTTGCGTATTGTGACATGTAACAGCAGTAATATCATGCTGTATCATATTCTAGGTTATACATTTAGACAGGAGAAAGGCTAAAAGTATTGAAGGCATTATTGAAATGGAGCGCTGACTCCACCTGCTGGCCAATTTATTATAAAATTGTAATTGCTGCAGTGTACACAGCCTGAAGAAAGATTGAAGTTTGAAAGATTTGTAAAAGTCAAATGGCAGGAAAATATAAGCAGATTAAAAATATGGACTTAGATGAAGGGAAAGGTGATTAATTTTTTAATTTTTAAATAAACGATAAGCAGATTTCAGCTGCATTAACCAAGGTTGGTCTTAGACATATTAGGACAGTGGCTGTAGTGCCCCCGTTTGACCGATTGCCACCAAACTTGGAAGGTCTTTCTGAAGTCTAGTAACACAGATGTGCGTCAAATTTTGTGAGGATTGGATGAAGCATGCCAGAGATATAGCTATTTTAATGAAATGGGCATGGAAACAGTGTGGCCAGCAGGTGGAGTCAGCGCTCCATTTTAGAAATTGTATTCAATACTTTCAGGCCTTCTTATGTGTAAATTAAGTCTGATAATGTTCTATGAGGCAAATCGGTGAAAAATGAAAGTGAATAAGAAATATGGACTCAGGTGAAGGGAAAGGTAACAATTCTTTCAAGGTTTTATGAGAAATAAGGACATTTCAGCTGAATTTGCTAAGGTGGGTCTTAGAAATATATGGACAGTGGCTGTAGCGCCCCCATTTGACCGATTGGAACCAAAATTGGAGGGTCTGTCTGAGGTCCCTTACTACATTAGGCCGTCAAATTTGATGAGGATTGGCTGAAGCACAGCTGAGCTTTAGATGGTTGATTGAAATGAGCATGGATATGGTGCAGGTTTGTTGTAGCTGGTGGCCATAGCGTACAGGTTAAGATATTTTTATGAATTATCCATAATGGCAATGTCCTGATTGATGTACTACCAGAATGACCTACTTGGGCTGAACATTGTAGAAGTTACAGTAATATGTTATTTATTAAGTTTTTAAACATCACAAGGGAATGAAAATGACTATCATTGGGCATTGCATATGTCTTGATTTGGCATGACTCACAGAACTGGCAGTACAAAATATTTTAACCAGTAACATGTCACTAGAACAGAAATGAGATAAATGTAAGTTGAACTGATTTTCAAGGTTTATACAGACATGTTATGTTGTTGTAGCGCCCCCGTTTGACCGATCGGCACCAAATTTGGAGGGCCCTTCCGGACTACTATTCTACAGGATATATTAATGTTTGGTGATGATTGGCTGAGGCAGGCCTGAGATATAGCTGTCTGATTGAATTGGGCATGGCACCTGTATGGTTTGTGTGTGGCTGGTGACTATACCTCATGGAAAGTTTATGATTTTTTTATGAATTATTTATTATGACTGTCTCCTGATTTAAATGATACCAGATTTGTGTAGGTTTGGTGAAAATCCTAGGAGGTTAACGAAATGTCTTGTTTTCAGACCAATATGAATTATGCAAAAACGCAAAGATGCAGAAGCAAGTTCTACATGTTGTTTGATTTGGCATGTCGTACTGAATTGACCTGGCAAGAAATGTCGATTGTAGGCTTCACCGTTCTCGAGAAATAGGCAGAAATGCAAAAGTTGTCACTGTTGCGCCCCCATCTGGCCGAGTGAGGTGTCCTTTACAGTTTAGGCAGAGGGTCAGAGCACAAATGTATCACCCAAATTTGATTTAGATTGGTCATTGAGAAGCCTGTGAAATGCCTGCTTGATTTTGATTGGCTGATGGCGGCCACTCTTTAAGGAATAATTACTGCCATTGTAGGTGACTGACCACAGGCTGCTTCCTAGTACATATCTACCAAATTTCAGTTAGATTGGCAAAGGCAGTCAGGAGATATTGCCAGTTTTTAGTTGTAGCGCCCCCTATTGACGAAATGCGGCCCGCCTCGGACCGTGTCCCCAGAATGGTGTAGGGAGGTAGCATTTCAAATTTGGTCAAGGTAGGCCAAGGCACGGCCAAGTTATAGCCGTCAGACCAAAACGGGCCAAATTTGGACATTGTTTGGGCGTGGCTAATGGCCGTAGGATATAAAAATGTCTGAATTTTGTGGATAATTCTTGATCAGCAGAGAATTCTGATTCGTCTGACACCTCATTTGTCTGATTTGGTAGGACAAGCCAGGACTTTAAGGAAAAAGTAGGATTGGCAAATTATGCAAATTAGCAAAAAATCTAAGTAGGCGGAGCTTCATAGTCCAAATGGCAAGTTGGTAGGGCTTTGCTGTCTGTATATGTAGAACAAAGAATTTCGATTGTAGGTCTAACAGGACAGGAGATATCGACCGAAACGTGTTGGGGGGCGCTAAGGCGCCCCCATCTGGCTGGCAGGACTGGGTAGGACAACCTGAGTAGTGGGTAGGAATTGACATCATCTGACCAAGTTTGGTTGGTCTAGCTCTTACAGTTTAGGCTGTACATTCAGTTTTAGGGCAGAAAAATAATAATAATAATAATAATAATAATAATCCTAAGAAAAACAATAATGGTCCATAAGGACTTCGTCCTTTGGACCCTTAATAATCCTAAGAAAAACAATAATGGTCCATAAGGACTTCGTCCTTTGGACCCTTAATAATCCTAAGAAAAACAATAAGGTTCCATAGCATTTCATGCTTTGGACCCTTAATAATCCTAACAAAAACAATAAGGTTCCATAGCACTACGTGCTTTGGACCCTTAATAAAGATAACTGCAAGCAGTGACAATCGGGTCCAAAGCAAATGGAAAGAAGCAATGAAGAGGAATGAAGTGAATGGCATAAAATTAGAAGTTCACTAATTATTGTAAATGAAGTACAGACTGTAATTGATGAGCAATGCATTTAAATTGGCAGAAAATAGGAAATGCTTCTATGAGATGATACCTAACATTTGAACATTTCCGTGGAAATGTTTATCAAGGTACGATGAAGGGAAAAGGGTAGATGAGAAACCGAAGGGAAATGTGGTGACTAGCTGTTTGAGAAATATTGCAATTGCTGCAGTGTACACAGGATGAAGTAACAT
This sequence comes from Paramormyrops kingsleyae, assembly GCF_048594095.1. NCBI lineage: Eukaryota > Metazoa > Chordata > Actinopteri > Osteoglossiformes > Mormyridae > Paramormyrops > Paramormyrops kingsleyae. The sequence goes on along the minus strand of NC_132797.1, from coordinate 53,799,419 downwards.
TGTAGTTTGATTTCTAAAAGTCAAATGGCAGTAACATATAAGCAGATTAAAAATATGGACTTAGATGAAGGGAAAGGTGATTAATATTTAAATGTCTAAATAAACAATAAGGAGATGTCAGCTGCATTAACCAAGGTTGGTCTTAAACATATTAGGACAGTGGCTAAATTGTAAATGAAGTACATAGTGTAACTGATGGCCAATGCATTGAAATAGTCAGATAGTAAGAAAATGGTAGATAAGAAATAACAGACATGTGGTGACTAGCTGTTGGAAAAAAATTGAAATTGCTGCAGTGTACATCACTGAAGTTTGATACATTTCTAAAAGTCAAATGGCAGGATAATGAAACCAATTTATTAATATTGACTGAGGTGAAGGGAATGGTGATTAATTTTTAAATATTTGATGAGAAATAAGCTAATTTCAGTTGCATTAACCAAGGTTGGTCTTAGAAATATTATGACAGTGGTTAAATTGTAAATGAAGTACAGACTGTAACTGATGGCCAATGCATTTAAATAGTCAGAAAGTAGGAAATGCTACTATAAGATGATACCTGACATTTGAACATTACTGTAGATATGTTTATTAAGGTACGATGAAGGGAAAAGGGTAGATGAGAAACCAAAGGGAAATGTGGTGACTAGCTGTTTGAGAAATATTGCAATTGCTGCAGTGTACACAGGATGAAGTAACATTGAAGTTTGATAGATTTCTAAAAGTCAAATGGCAGTAACATATAAGCAGATTAAAAATATGGACTTAGATGAAGGGAAAGGTGATTAATATTTAAATGTCTAAATAAACAATAAGGAGATGTCAGCTGCATTAACCAAGGTTGGTCTTAAACATATTAGGACAGTGGCTAAATTGTAAATGAAGTACATAGTGTAACTGATGGCCAATGCATTGAAATAGTCAGAAAGTAAGGAAATGGTAGATAAGAAATAACAGACATGTGGTGACTAGCTGTTGGAAAAAAATTGAAATTGCTGCAGTGTACATCACTGAAGTTTGATACATTTCTAAAAGTCAAATGGCAGGATAATGAAACCAATTTATTAATATTGACTGAGGTGAAGGTTAATGGTGATTAATTTTTAAATATTTGATGAGAAATAAGCTAATTTCAGTTGCATTAACCAAGGTTGGTCTTAGAAATATTATGACAGTGGCTAAATTGTAAATGAAGTACAGACTGTAACTGATGGCCAATGCATTTAAATAGTCAGAAAGTAGGAAATGCTACTATAAGATGATACCTGACATTTGAACATTACCGTAGAAATGTTGATTAAGGTACAATAAATGGAAATCGGTAGATGAGAAACAGAAGGGAAATGTGGTAACTAGCTGTTCAAAGAAATTGCAATTGCTGCAATGTACAGAGCATGAAGTATCACTGAAGTTTGATACATTTCTAAAAGTCTAATGGCAGGAAAATTAAAGCAATTTAAAAATATTAACTGAGATCAAGGTAATGGTGATTAATCTTTAAATATTTGATGAGAAATAAGGTAATATCAGCTGCATTAGCCTATGTTGGTCTTAGACATATTTAGACAGTAGCTGTAGCGCCCCCCTTTGACCAATCAGCACATAAGGTGGAGGGTCTGTCTGTGGGCCAGAGATAAATCAGTCGGTCAATTTTTGAGAGGATTGGATGAAGCATGCCAGCGATATAACTGTTTGATTGAAATGGGCATGGAAATGGTTTGGCCAGCAGGTGGAGTCAGCGCTCCATTTTAGAAATACTATTTAATACTTTTAGGCCTTCCCATGTGTAAATGAAGTCTGATAATGTCATATGAGGCAAATTGGTGAAAAATGAAAGGAACTTAAAAATATGGACTAAGGTGTAGGGAAAGGTAAAAATTCTTTGAAGGATTTATGAGAAAGAAGGACATTTCAGCTGAATTTGCTAAGGTGGGTCTTAGACATAAATGGACAGTAGCTGTAGCGCCCCCATTTGACCGATCGGCACCAAATTTGCAGGGTCTGTCTGAGGTGCAGTGCTACATTAGTCGGTCAAATTTGGTGATGATCAGATGAAGTATGCCTCTGATTTAGCTGTTTGATTGAAATGATCATGGAAATGCTGTAGGTTCAGTGTGGCTGGTGGCTATACTGTACAGGCAAGTGAAGTTATCTTTATAAATTATACATATGGGCAGTGTCCTGATTTTTCTACTACCAGATTGACCTACTTAGGCTGGACATTGCAGTAGTTACAGTAATATGTTATTAATTAAGTTTTTAAATATGACAAGGGAATGCAAATGACTATCATGGGACATTGCATATTTCTTGATTTGACATGACTCACAGAACTTGCAGGGCAAAAGATTTTAACCAGTAATATGTCACTGGATCAAAAATGAGATAAATGTAAGTTGAGCTGATTTTGCAGTTTATACAGTGATGTTATATTGCTGTAGCACCCCCGTTTGACTGATCGGCACCAAATTTGGAGGGCCCTTCTCCAGTAATATCCTACATTATATATTTAAGTTTGATGATGATTGGTTGAGGCAGGCCTGAGATATAGCTGTCTGATTGAAATGGGTGTGGCACCACTATGGTTTGGGTGTGGCTGGTGGCCATACCTCATGGAAAGTTTATGATTTTTTTAATAATTTTATATAGGGACTGTCTCCTGATTTAAATGATACCAGATTTTTGTAGGTTTGGTGAAAATCCTAGGAGGATAAGAAAAAGTACTGTTTTAAGACTTTTACAAAATAGGCAAAAATGGCAAGAGATATGATGAAGTTCTTTATACCATTAAATTTGTCATGAGCTATTGGATAGCTTAAGCAACAATTGTCAATTTTATAATTAACAGTCCAGGAGAAATCAGCAGAAATGTGCTGTAGCGCCCCCATATGGCAGACTGACATGTCCTTTACAGGGTGGGCTCAGGGTCAGAATACAAATGTATAACCCAAATTTGGTTTGGATTGCTCATTGTTTAGCTGGTCAAATGGCTGCTTGATTTTGATTGGCTAATGGTGGCCAGGATTTTACAACTAATGACTGCCATTTTACTTCTCTGACCTCAGGCTTGTACATAGTACATATCTGCCAAATTTCAATTAGATTGGTTAAGGCAGTCAGGAGATATTGGCAGTTATTAGTCGTAGCGCCCCCTATTGACGAAATGTGGGCCGCATTGTATGTTGACCCCATAATAGAGCAGGGAGGTTGGATTGTAAGTTTGGTTCAGGTAGGCTAAGGTATGGAGAAGTTATAGCATTCAGACTGAAATAGGCCAAATTTAGGTGGGATTTGGGCATGGCTAGTGGCCATAAAATAGACAAATGTCAGACTTTCTTGAATCTATTTTGATCAGCTAAGTGGACTGATTGGTTCGACACCTCATTTGTCTGATTTGGTCCAATATTGTAGGACTTGAAGGCAGAAGTCAGTTTCACAAATTATGCAAATTAGCAAAAAATCTAAGTAGGCGGAGCTTCATAGTCCAAATAGCCAGTTGGTAGAGCAAAGCTGTCTGTATCAGCAGAAAAAATAATTTCAATTATAGGACTAATAGGACAGGAGCTATGGACTGAAACGCGTTGGGGGGCGCTAGAGCGCCCCCATCTGGCTGACAGGCCTGGGTCAGAGAATCTGAGTAGCGGGTAGGAATTGACATCATATTACCAAGTTTGGTTGGTCTAGCACTTACGGTTTAGGCTGTGCATTCAGTTTTAGGGCGCAAAAAATAATAATAATAATAATAATAATAATAATAATAATAATAATAATAAAAGAGAAAAATCCTAAGAAAAACAATAATGGTCCATAAGGACTTCGTCCTTTGGACCCTTAATAATCCTAAGAAAAACAATAAGGTTCCATAGCATTTCATGCTTTGGACCCTTAATAATCCTAAGAAAAACAATAATGGTCCATAAGGACTTCGTCCTTTGGACCCTTAATAATAACTAGAAACTGCAGGCAGTTACTGAAGGGTCCAAAGGGTATGACAAGTAGGACAGGTAGGACAGGTAGGACAAGTAATAGAGCAAAAACGGCAGAGGACAGGTGACCAGGGTAGTAGAAAGTCAGACAGAATTAGACTGCCATAACAGGATGGAGATTTAGCATAGCTCTAATGCGACAGGAGATGTAGGGCAAACCGTAGAGGAGGGTACTAACAAGTCAGACAGAGCTACAGGTCAGCAGATGTCAGACAGAACAGAACTTGTTTTGGTCAGATGGTTTGAGTAGAAGGAAGAAATCATGATGTAGATTGTTGAGTGTCGGTCTAACAGGTCAGGAAATGTAGGACAGAATGTAGAACCCTGTGGTGTAGTGCCTGAACCTGACTGAATGCATTGTTTTGGTCAGATGGTCTGAGTAGTTGGTAGAAATCAGGATATAGATTAGTTAGTATCGGTCTAACAGGTCAGCAAATGTAGGACAGAATGTAGAACCCTGTGGTGGAGTGCCTTAGCCTGACTTAATGCATGGTTTGGGTCAGATGGCCTGACTAGTTGGTAGATTTAGGCACCTTCAAACCTGGTCTGGTAAATCTAGATATTACAGAGTTGCTTTTTTATACTGCCTGTGTAAACATAGGCTGTGTTGCATATTCTTAACAAAGTGCTGAGTTGCGTAGTGTCACATGTAACAGCAGTAATATCATGCTGTATTGTATTCTAGGTTATACATTTAGACAGGAGAAAGGCTAAAAGTATTGAAGGCATTATTGAAATGGAGTGCTGACTCCACCTGCTGGCCAATTTATTATAAAATTGTAATTGCTGCAGTGTACACAGCCTGAAGAAAGATTGAAGTTTGAAAGATTTGTAAAAGTCAAATGGCAGGAAAATATAAGCAGATTAAAAATATGGACTTAGATGAAGGGAAAGGTGATTAATATTTTAATTTTTAAATAAACAATAAGCAGATTTCAGCTGCATTAACAAAGGTTAGTCTTAGACAGATTAAGACAGTGGCTGTAGGGCCCCCGTTTGACCTATTGCCTCCAAACTTGGAAGGTCTTTCTGAAGTCTAGTAACACAGATGTGCGTCAAATTTTGTGAGGATTGGATGAAGCATGCCAGAGATATAGCTATTTGAATGAAATGGGCATGGAAATAGTGTGGCCAGCAGGTGGAGTCAGCGCTCCATTTTAGAAATTATATTGAATACTTTCAGGCCTTCTTATGTGTAAATTAAGTCTGATAATGTTCTATGAGGCAAATGGGTGAAAAATGAAAGTGAATAAAAAATATGGACTAAGGTGAAGGGAAAGGTAAGAATTCTTTCAAGGTTTTATGAGAAATAAGGACATTTCAGCTGAATTTGCTAAGGTGGGTCTTAGACATATATGGACAGTGGCTGTAGCGCCCCCGTTTGACCGATTGGCACCAAAATTGGAGGGTCTGTCTGAGGTCCCTTACTACATTAGCCGGTCAAATTTGATGAGGATTGGATGAAGAATGCCTCAGATTTAGCTGTTTGATTGAAATGAGCATGGAAATGCTGTAGGTTCAGTGTGGCTGGTGGCCATACTGTACAGGCAGGTGAAGTTATCTTTATAAATTATACATAAGGGCAGTGTCCTGATTGATCTACTACCAGAATGACCTACTTCGGCTGGACATTGCAGTAGTGATAGTAATATGTTATTTATTAAGTTTTTAAATATGACAAGGGAATGCAAATGACTATCATGCGACATTGCATATATCTTGATTTGGCATGAATCACTGAAATTGCTGGACAAATGATTTTAACCAGTGAAATGTCACTGGATCAACAATTAGATAAATGTAAGATGAACTGATTTTGCAGGTTTACACAGACATGTTATGTTGCTGTAGCGCCCCTGTTTGACCGATCGGCACAAAATTTGGAGGGCCCTTCCGCAGTAATGTCTTACATTATGGATTTAAGTTTGGTGATGATTTGGTGAGACATGCCTGAGATATAGCTGTCTGATTGAAATGGGCGAGGCACCAGTACAGTCAGGGTGTCCCTGGTGGCCATACCTTACTGAAAGTTTATGTTTTTTCTGTAAATCTTTAAAAGGACTGTCTCCTGATTATAATGACAACAGACTTATGTAGATTGGCCGAAAATCCTAGGAGATGAATGAAAAAGCCTGTTTTTATAAAAATATAAATTGTGCAAAAACGCAAAGATGAAGAGAAAAGCTCTATATGTTGTTTGATTTGTCATGACATAGTGGATTAGACTGGCAATAAATTTCAACTGTAGGCATGACAGTTCTGCAGATATAGGCAGAAATGTAAATCAGGGCACTGTAGCGCCCCCATGTGGCTCAGTGAGGTGTCCTTTGTATAGTGGGCTGCGGGTCGTAGGCCAAATATACCACCAAAAGTTGGTCTTGATTGGTCATTGATAAGCCTGTCAAATGGCTGCTCGATTTTGATTGGCTGATGGCGGCCACTCTTTAAGCAATAATGACTGCCATTGTATGTGACTGACCTCAGGCTGGGCCCTAGTACATATCTGCCAAATTTCAGTTTGATTGGCCAAGGCAGTCAGGAGATATTGCCAGTTTTTAGTTGTAGCGCCCCCTATGGACGAAATGCAGCCCGCCTTGGACCGTGTCCCCAGAATGGTGTAGGGAGGTAGCATTTCAAATTTGGTCAAGGTAGGCCAAGGCACGGCCATGTTATAGCCGTTAGACCAAAACGGGCCAAATTTGGATATTGTTTGGGCATGGCTAATGGCCGTAGGATATAAAAATGTCTGAATTTTGTTAATGATTCTTGATCAGCTGAGAATTCTGATTCGTCTGACACCTCATTTGTCTGATTTGGTAGGACAAGCTTTGACTGTAAGGAAAAAGTATGATTTACAAATTATGCAAATTAGCAAAAAATCTAAGTAGGCGGAGCTTCATGGTCCCATTGACTTTTTGGTAGGGCATGGCTGTCTGCATCAGTAGAAAAAAGAATTTCGAACGTAGGACAAACAGGACAGGAGATATCGTCCTAAACGCGTTGGGGGGCGCTACGGCGCCCCCCTTTGGCTGAGTCGGACGGGTCGGACACGCTGAGTAGTGGGTAGGAATTGCAATCATCCTACCAAATTTGGTCGGCCTAGGACTTACGGTTTAGGCTGGGCATTCAGTTTTACGGCAGAAAAATAATAATAAAGACTAGAAACTGCAAGCAGTTACGAAAGGGTCCAAAGCGTAGGATGATCGGACTGGTAGGACAGTAGAGGAATAAGGGCAGAGATCCGGCGGCCATGGTAGTAGAAAGTCAGAAAGAATTAGTCAGCCATAACATGATGGAGATTCAGCGTAGGTCTAATGAGATATGACTATATATGTTCCTGGATTTGGCATGACAATTTGACTGACAATAAAATTTAAGTGTAGAACAAGTAGGTCAGGAGATATCGACCAAAACATGTTGTGGGGCGCAACGGCGCCCCCCTCTGACTGACTGTGATGGGTCGGAGAGGCTAAGTAGTGGGTAGCAATAGGAATCTTATTGCCAAATTTGGTCGGCCTAGGACTTACGGTTTAGGCTGGGCATTCAGTTTTAGGGAAGAAAAATAATTATAATCGAACCCTCCGGAGTAGTGCATAAGCCTGTCTTAATGGCTTGGTTAATAACAAAAATAGAAGCTTCATTGACCTTCATGTGGAAAACGCCTTTCCATCTCCACAGCTTGCTTTACGGAGAGCATGCTGTGCACATCGGGCTGCCTAGCTCAAGTACCCACCGAAGCTGGGTTCAAACCGGCGACCCTCTGATTACAAGCACACAAGTTTAGCCCACTGAGCCACCCGCTGCTGATGGTAAGATGGGTGAGATCGGTAGACACCTTCCTAACTGATCTGGTAACTCAGTTTAGCTGAATTAGCCTAGGTTGGTCTTAGACATATATAAACAGTGGCCGCAGCGCTCCCGTTTGACCGATTGACACAAAATTCGGAGGGTCTCTCTGGGATACAGCCGTACAATAGGACCACAAATTTGGTAATGATTGGCTGAAGCATGCCTGAGATATAGCTGTCTGATTGAAATGTACGTGGCACCAGTATGGTCATCGTTTGGCTTTTGGCCGTACCCTACTGAAAGCTTAAGATTTTTTCTCTAAATCATTAAAAGGACTGTCTCCTGATTTGAATGACAGCAGATTTAAGTAGGTGCGGCAAAAACCATAGGAGGGCAATGAAAAAGCCTGTTTTCAGACAAATATAAATTATGCAAAAATGCAATGATATATAACCAAGTTCCATATGTGTTTAGATTTGCATTGACATATTGAATTAGACTGGCAATCAATTTCAACTGTAGGCTTGATAGTTCTGTAGAAATAGGCAGAAATGCAAATGGGGCCACTGTAGCGCCCCCATCTGGCCTAGTGAGTTGTCCTTTACAGGGTTTGCAGAGGATCAGAAGATGAATGTAGCAGCCAAATTTTGGTTTGATTGGTCATTGTTAAGCCTGTCAAATGGCTGCTTGATGTTGATTGGCTAATGGCAGCCAAGCTTTTATGATTGATGACTGGCATTGTATGTGACTGTCCTCAGGCTAGGTCCTAGTATATGTCTGCCAAATTTCAGTTGGATTGGCCAAGGCAGTCAGGAGATATTGGCAGTTTTTAGTTGTAGCGCCCCCTATTGACGAAATGCAGCCCGCCATGGACCGTGTCCCCAGAATGGTGTCGGGAGGTAGGATTTCAAATTTGTTCTAGGTAGGCCAAGGCACGGCCAAGTTATAGCCATCAGTCCAAAACGGGTCAAATTTGGACATTGTTTGGGCGTGGCTAATGGCCGTAGGATATAAAAATGTCTGAATTTTGTGGATGATTCTTGATCAGCGGATAATTATAATTCATCTGACACCTCATTTGTCTGATTTGGAAGGACAAGCCAGGACTTTAAGGAAAAAGTAGGATTTGCAAATTATGCAAATTAGCAAAAAATCTAAGTAGGCGGAGCTTCATGGTCCCATTGACTTTTTGGTAGGGCATGGCTGTCTGCATCAGCAGAAAAAAGAATTTCGATGGTAGGACAAACAGGACAGGAGATATCATCCAAAACGTGTTGGGGGGCGCTACGGCGCCCCCCTCTGGCTGAGTCGGACGGGTCGGACAACCTGAGTAGTGGGTAGGAATTGCAACCATCTTACCAAGTTTGGTCAGCCTAGGACTTACGGTTTAGGCTGGGCATTCAGTTTTAGGGCAGAAAAATAATAATAATAATAATAATCCTAAGAAAAACAATAATGGTCCATAAGGACTTCGTCCTTTGGACCCTTAATAAATGTAAGATGAACTGATTTTGCAGGTTTACACAGACATGTTATGTTGCTGTAGCGCCCCTGTTTGACCGATCGGCACAAAATTTGGAGGGCCCTTCCGCAGTAATGTCTTACATTATGGATTTAAGTTTGGTGATGATTTGGTGAGACATGCCTGAGATATAGCTGTCTGATTGAAATGGGCGAGGCACCAGTACAGTCAGGGTGTCCCTGGTGGCCATACCTTACCGAAAGTTTATGTTTTTTCTGTAAATCTTTAAAAGGACTGTCTCCTGATTATAATGACAACAGACTTATGTAGATTGGCCGAAAATCCTAGGAGATGAATGAAAAAGCCTGTTTTTATAAAAATATAAATTGTGCAAAAACGCAAACATGAAGAGAAAAGCTCTATATGTTGTTTGATTTGTCATGACATAGTGGATTAGACTGGCAATAAATTTCAACTGTAGGCATGATAGTTCTGCAGATATAGGCAGAAATGTAAATCAGGGCACTGTAGCGCCCCCATGTGGCTCAGTGAGGTGTCCTTTGTATAGTGGGCTGCGGGTCGTAGGCCAAATATACCACCAAAAGTTGGTCTTGATTGGTCATTGATAAGCCTGTCAAATGGCTGCTCGATTTTGATTGGCTGATGGCGGCCACTCTTTAAGCAATAATGACTGCCATTGTATGTGACTGACCTCAGGCTGGGCCCTAGTACATATCTGCCAAATTTCAGTTTGATTGGCCAAGGCAGTCAGGAGATATTGCCAGTTTTTAGTTGTAGCACCCCCTATGGACGAAATGCAGCCCGCCTTGGACCGTGTCCCCAGAATGGTGTAGGGAGGTAGCATTTCAAATTTGGTCAACGTAGGCCAAGGCACGGCCAAGTTATAGCCGTTAGACCAAAACGGGCCAAATTTGGATATTGTTTGGGCATGGCTAATGGCCGTAGGATATAAAAAAGTCTGAATTTTGTTAATGATTCTTGATCAGCTGAGAATTCTGATTCGTCTGACACCTCATTTGTCTGATTTGGTAGGACAAGCTTTGACTGTAAGGAAAAAGTATGATTTGCAAATTATGCAAATTAGCAAAAAATCTAAGTAGGCGGAGCTTCATGGTCCCATTGACTTTTTGGTAGGGCATGGCTGTCTGCATCAGTAGAAAAAAGAATTTCGAACGTAGGACAAACAGGACAGGAGATATCGTCCAAAACGCGTTGGGGGGCGCTACGGCGCCCCCCTTTGGCTGAGTCGGACGGGTCGGACACGCTGAGTAGTGGGTAGGAATTGCAATCATCCTACCAAATTTGGTCGGCCTAGGACTTACGGTTTAGGCTGGGCATTCAGTTTTACGGCAGAAAAATAATAATAATAATAAAAGAGAAAAATCCTAAGAAAAACAATAATGGTCCATAAGGACTTCGTCCTTTGGACCCTTAATAATAATAAAAGAGAAAAATCCTTAGAAAAACAATAATGGTCCATAAGGACTTCGTCCTTTGGACCCTTAATAATCCTAAGAAAAACAATAATGGTCCATAAGGACTTCGTCCTTTGGACCCTTAATAACTAGAAACTGCAAGCAGTTACGAAAGGGTCCAAAGCGGAGGACGATCGGACTGGTAGGACAGTAGAGGAATATCAGCAGAGAACCGGTGGCCAGGGTAGTAGAAAGTCAGACAGAATTAGACTGCCATAACAGGATAGGCGATGTAGGACAGAGCTGGATGGTCTCAGTAGTTGGCAGACATTAGGATGTAGATGCTTTTTGTGCAGGTGTAACAGGCCAGTCAACATCTGAGAGTACACTGTGCACATCATGATACCTAGCTGAAATAGCAACCTAAGCTGGGTTCGAACCGGCGACCCTCTGATTACAGGCATACAGGATTAGCACACTGAGCCATCCGCTCCTGTGGGTAAGATGAGTGAGATCAGTAGACACCTTCCTACCTGATCTGGTAACTCATTATAGCTGAATTAGACTAGGTGAGGTTTAGACATATATGGACAGTGGCTATAGCGCTCCCGTTTGACCTATTGACACGAAAATTGGAAGGTCTCTCTGAGGTACAGCCTTTCATCCGAGATAGATATTTGGAAATGATTGGCTGAAGAGTGCATGATATATAGCTGTCTGATTGAAATGGACGTGGCACCAGTAGAGTCAGGGTGTGGCTGGTGGCCATACCTTACCAAAAGTTTCATTTTTTTCTCTAAATCTTTAAAAGGACTATCTTCTGATTTGAAGGACAACAGATGTATGTAGGTTTGTTGAAAATCAAAGGAGGTTAACAAGAAAAGCTGTTTTCAGACAAATATAATTTATGTAAAAACAGAAAGAGGGAGAACCAAGTTATATATGTTGTTAGATTAGTCATGACATAGTAAATTGTAGTCGCAATAAATATCAACTGTAGGCTTGACAGGTCTGGAGATATAGGCAGAAATGCAAATTGGGGTGCTGTAGCGCCCCCATCTGACTGACTGGGACGGGTCAGTGGGACTGAGTAGTGGGTAGGAATAGGAATCTTGTTGCCAAATTTGGTCAGTCTAAGACTTACGGTATAGGCTGGGCATTCAGTTTTAGGGAAGAAAAATAATTATTGTTCAATCCTCTGAAGTAGTGCCTTAGCACATCTAAATTAACAATAATATAAGCTTCATTGATCACCGTGGGGAAAATGCCTTCACGTCTCCCCAGCTCACTTCACGGAGGGTATGCTGTGCACATCGGGCTGCCTAGCTCGAGTACCCACCGAAGCTGGGTTCGAACCTGCGACCCTCTGATTACAAGCATACAAGTTTAGCCCACTGAGCCACCCGCTGCTGTTGGTAAAACTGGAGAGATCGCTGGACACCTTCCTACCTGATCTGGAAACTCATTGTACCTCAATGAGCCTAGGTGGGTCTTAGATGTATATAGACAGTGGCGTAGCGCTCCTGATTGACCGATTGACACGAAATTTGGACGGTCTCTCTGTGGTACAGTCCTACATCAGTGAGCCAACTGTTGTAATGATTGGCTGAAGCATCCCTAAGATATAGCTGTCTGATTGAAATGGGCAAGACACCAGTACAGTCAGGGTGTGGCTGGTGGCTGTATCTTACCGAAAGTTTAAGATTTTTCTGTAAATCTTTAAAAGGACTGTCTCCTGATTTGAATGACACCAGAGTTATGGATGTTAGTCGAAAATCATAGGAGGTTAACAAAAAAACCTGTTTTCAAAACATCTGTAAATCATGCAAGAAGGCAAAGATGTAGAACCAAGATCTATATGCAGTTTGATTTGTCAGGACATAGTGAATTGGACTGGCAATAAATTTCAACTGTAGGCTTGACAGGTCTGGAGATATAGGCAGAAATGCAAATCGGGGTGCTGTAGCGCCCCCATCTGACTGACTGGGACGGGTCAGTGGGACTGAGTAGTGGGTAGGAATAGGAATCTTGTTGCCAAATTTGGTCAGTCTAGGACTTACGGTTTAGGCTGGGCATTCAGTTTTAGGGAAGAAAAATAATTATTGTTCAACCCTCTGAAGTAGTGCCTTAGCACATCTAAATTAACAATAATATAAGCTTCATTGATCACGGTGGGGAAAATGCCTTCACGTCTCCCCAGCTCACTTCACGGAGGGTATGCTGTGCACATCGGGCTGCCTAGCTCGAGTACCCACCGAAGCTGGGTTCGAACCTGCAACCCTCTGATTACAAGCATACAAGTTTAGCCCACTGAGCCACCCGTTGCTGTGGTTAAAACGGGTGAGATCGGTAGACACCTTCCTACCTGATCTGGTAACTCATTTTACATCAATGAGCCTAGGTGGGTCTTAGACAATTATGGATAGTGGCTATAGCGCTTCTGTTTGACTGATCGATATAAAATTTTTATGGTCTCTCTGTGGTACAGCTGTACAATAATATGACAAATTTGGTAATGATTGGCTGAAGCATGCCTGAGATACAGCTCTCTGATTGAAATGGATGTGGCAACAGTACGGTCTTGGTGTGGCTTTTGGCCGTACCGTATCAAAAGTTTAAGTTTTTTTCCGTAAATCTTTAAAAGGATTGTCTCTTGATTTAAATGACAACAGACTTATGTAGGTGTGGTGAAAATCATAGGAGATGAATGAAATTACCTGTTTTCAGAGAAGTATAAATCATGTAAAAACACAAAGATGCAGAACCAAGTTCTATATGCAGTTGGATTCTTCAGGACATACTAAATTGGACTGGCAATAAAATTTAAGTGTAGGTTTGGCAGTTCTGGAGAAATAGGCAGAAATGCAGATGGGGGTGCTGTCACGCCCCCATCTGGCCTAATGAGATGTCCTTTACAGGGTGGGCTGAGGGTCAGAGGACAAATGTACCAGCTAAATTTGATTTGGATTGGTCATCATTAAGCAAGTCAAATTGCTGCTTGATTTTGATTGGCCAATGGCGGCCACTGTTTCAGGACTCATGACTGTCATTGTTGGTGACTGACCTCAGGCTGGGACCTATTACATATCTGCCAAATTTCAGTTGGATTGGCCAAGGCAGTCAGGAGATATTGCCAGTTTTTAGTCATAGCGCCCCCTATGGACGAAATGCGGCCCACCTTGGACCGTGTCCCCAGAATGATGTCCGGAGGTAGAATTTCAAATTTGGTCGACGTAGGTCAAGGCAAGGGCAAGTTATAGCTGTTAGACCAAAATGGGCCAAATTTAGGAATTCTTTGGGCGTGGCTAATGGCCGTACAATACACAAATGTCTGAATTTTTTTAGAAATTCTTGATGAGCTCACAGTTCTGATTGGTTTGACACCTCATTTGTCTGATTTGGTAGGACAAGCAAGGACTTTAAGAGATAAGTAATATTTGCAAAATATGCAAATTAGCAAAAAATCTAAGTAGGCGGAGCTTCATGGTCCCATTGACTTTTTGGTAGGGCATGGCTGTCTGTATCAGCAGAAAAAATAATTTCGGTTGTAGGACAAACAGGACAGGAGATATTGACCGAAATGTGTTGGGGGGCGCTACGGCGCCCCCCTCAGGCTGAGTCGGACGGGTAGGACAACCTGAGTAGTGGGTAGGAATTGCAACCAGCTTACCAAGTTTGGTCAGCCTAGGACTTACGGTTTAGGCTGGGCATTCAGTTTTAGGGAAGAAAAATAATAAAAACTAGAAACTGCAGGCAGTTACGAAAGGGTCCAAAGCGTCGGACGATCGGACTGGTAGGACAGTAGAGGAATAAGGGCAGAGATCCGGCGGCCATGGTAGTAGAAAGTCAGACAGAATTAGTCAGCCATAACAGGAGGGAGATTTATCATAGGTCTAATGAGATATATGTTACTGGATTTGGCACGACAGTGAATTTGACTGACAATAAAATTTAAGTGTAGGACAAGTAGGACAGGAGATATCAACCAAAATGTGTTGTGGGGCGCAACGGCGCCCCTCTCTGACTGACTGCGATGGGTCGGAGAGGCTGAGTAGTGGGTAGCAATAGGAATCTTACTGCCAAATTTGGTCGGCCTAGGACTTACGGTTTAGGCTGGGCATTCAGTTTTAGGGAAGAAAAATAATTATAATCGAATCCTCCGAAGGAGTGCCTGAGCCAGTCTGAATGGCTGGGTTAATAACAAAAATACAAGCTTCATTGACCGTCATGGGGAAAATGCCTACAGTATATGTCTCCACAGCTTGCTTTACGGAGAGCATGCTGTGCACATCGGGCTGTGTAACTCAAGTACCCACCCAAGCTGGGTTCGAACCGGCGACCCTCTGGTTACAAGCACACAAGTTTAGCCCACTGAGCCACCCGCTGCTGATGGTAAGATGGGTGAGATCAGTAGACACCTTCCTAACTGATCTGGTAACTCAGTTTAGCTGAATTAGCCTAGGTTGGTCTTAGACATATATAAAGTGGCCGCAGCGCTACCGTTTGACCGATTGACACAAAATTCGGAGGGTCTCTCTTCGGTACAGCCGTACAAGAGGACAACAGATTTGGTAATGATTGGCTGAAGAATGCCTGAGATATAGCTTTCTGATTGAAATGGACATGGCACCAGTATGGTCTTGGTGTGGCTTTTGGCCGTACCTTACCAAAAGTTTATGTTTTTTTCTCTAAATCTTTAAAATGACTGTCTCCTGATTTGAATGACACCAGATTTAAGTAGGTTAGGCGAAAATCCAACGAGGGTAACATAATGTCCTTATTTAAGACAAATATAAATCATGCAAAAACAGAAAGATGTAGAACCAAGTTCTATATGATTTTAGATTCAGCAAGACATAGTGAATTGGACACGCAATAAGTTTCAACTGTAGGCTTGACAGTTCTGAAGATATAAGCAGAAATGTAAATCGCGGTGCTGTAGCGCCCCCATCTGACTGATTGGGATGCGTCGGAGGGGCTGAGTAGTGGGTAGGAATAGGAATCTTGTTGCCAAATTTGGTCAGTCTAGGACTTACGGTTTAGGCTGGGCATTAAGTTTTAGGGAAGAAAAATAATTATTGTTCAACCCTCTGTAGTAGTGTCTGAGCACGTCTTAATTAACAATAATAGAAGCTTCATTGATCCTCGTGGGGAAAACGCCTTTATGTTTCCCCACTTGCTTTACGGAGAGCATGTTGCGCACATCGGGCTGTCTAGCTCGAGGACCCACCGAAGCTGGGTTCGAACCGGCGACCCTCTGATTACAAGCATGCAAGTTTAGCCCACTGAGCCACCTGCTGCTGTTGGTAAAATGGGTGAGATCGCTGGACACCTTCCTACCTGATCTGGTAACTCATTTTAGCTGAATTGGCCTAGGTTGGTCTTAGTAACATATGAACAGTGGCCGTAGCGCTCCCATTTGACCAATCGACACAAAATTTGGAGGGTCTCTCCGTGGTAGAGCCCTACAATAGTGAGAGAAATTTGGCAATGATTTGATGAAGAATGCCTTAGATATAGCTGTCTGATTGAAATGGACATGGCATCAGTATGGTCATGGTGTGGCTTTTGGCAGTACCTTACCGAAAGTTTAATTTTTTTTCTCTCAATATTTAAAAGGACTGTCTCCTGATTTTAAAGACAACAGACTTATGCAGGTGAGGTGAAAATCCTAGGAGGATAATGAAAAAGCCTGTTTTCAGAGAAATATAAATCATGCAAAAATGCAAAGATGTAGAACCAAGTGCTATATGCAGTTGGATTCAGCTGGACATAGTGAATTGGACTGGCAATAAAATTAAAGTGTAAGCTTGGCAGTTCTGGAGAAATAGGCAGAAATGCAGATGGGGGCGCTGTCACGCCCCCATCTGGCCTAATGAGATGTCCTTAACAGGGTGGGCTGAGGGTCAGAGCACAAATGTACCAGCTAAATTTGATTTGGATTGGTCATCATTAAGCCAGTCAAATTGCTGCTTGATTTTGATTGGCTGATGACGGCCACTGTTTCAGGACTTATGACTGTCATTGTAGGTGACTGACCTCAGGCTGGGACCTAGTACATATGGGCCAAATTTCACTTGGATTAGCCAAGGCAGTCAGGAGATATTGGCAGTTTTTAGTTGTAGCGCCCCCTATGGACGAAATGCGGACCGCTTTGGACGTTGTCCCCAGAATGCTGTACGGAGCTGGCATTTCAAATTTGGTCAACGTGGGCCAAGGCACGGCCAAGTTATAGCCATCAGACCAAAACAGGACAAATTTGGACATTGTTTCGGCGTGGCTAATGGCCGTACAATACAAAAATGTCTCAATTTTTTTAGAAATTCTTGATTAGCTCACAGTTCTGATTCGTTTGACAACTCATTTGTCTGATTTGGTAGGACAAGCTAGGACTTTAAGAGATAAGTAGTATTTGCAAAATATGCAAATTAGCAAAAAATCTAAGTAGGCGGAGCTTCATGGTCCCATTGACTTTTTGGTAGGGCATGGCTGTCTGTATAAGCAGAAAAAAGAATTTCGGTTGTAGGACAAACAGGACAGGAGATATCGACCGAAACGTGTTGGGGGGCGCTACGGCGCCCCCCTCTGGCTGAGTCGGACGGGTCGGACAACCTGAGTAGTGGGTAGGAATACCAATCATCGTACCAAGTTTGGTCAGCCTAGGACTTACGGTTTAGGCTGGGCATTCAGTTTTAGGGAAGAAAAATAATAAAAATAAAACTAACTAGGACTTACGGTATAGGCTGGGCATTCAGTTTTAGGGCAGAAAAATAATAATAACTAGAAACTGCAAGCAGTTACTAAAGGGTCCAAAGCGTAGGACAATCGGACTGGTAGGACAGTAGAGGAATAAGGGCAGAGATCTGGCGGCCATGGTAGTAGAAAGTCAGACAGAATTAGTCAGCCATAAAATGATGGAAATTTTGGCATAGGTCTAATGCGATATGACTATATATGTTCCTGGATTTGGTACAAGATAGTAAATTTGACTGCCAATAAAATTTAAGTGTAGGACAAGTAGGACAGGAGATATCGACCAAAACGTGTTGTGGGGTGCAACGGTGCCCCCCTCTGACTGACTGGGATAGGTCAGAGAGGCTCAGTAGTGGATAGCAATAGGAATCTTACTGCCAAATTTGGACGGCCTAGGACTTACGGTTTAGGCTGGGCATTCAGTTTTAGGGAAGAAAAATAATTATAATCGAACCCGCCGGAGGAGTGCCTAAGCCCGTCTGAATGGCTGGGTTAATAACAAAAACAGAAGCTTCATTGACCATCATGGGGAAAATGCCTATATGTCTCCCCAGCTTGCTTTACAGAGAACATGCTGTGCACATCGGGCTGCCTAGCTCAAGTACCAACTGAAGCTGGGTTCGAACCGGTGACCCTCTGATTACAAGCACACAGGTTTAGCCCACTGAGCCACCCGCTTCTGATGGTAAGATCAGTGAGATCAGTAGGCACTTTCATAACTGATCTGGTAACTCAGTATAGCTGAATTGGCCTAGGTTGGTCTTAGTAAGATATAAACAGTGGCCGTAGCGCTCCCGTTTGACTGATCGACACAAAATTTGGAGGGTCGCTCGGTGGTATAGCACTACATTAGTGAGAGAAATTTGGTAATGATTGGCTGTAGCATGCCTGAGATATAGCTGTCGGATTGAATTGGGCATGGCACCTGTATGGTTTGTGTGTGGCTGGTGACTATACCTCATGCAAAGTTTATGATTTTTTTATGAATTATTTATTATGACTGTCTCCTGATTTAAATGATACCAGATTTGTGTAGGTTTGGTGAAAATCCTAGGAGGTTAACGAAATGTCTTGTTTTCAGACCAATATGAATTATGCAAAAACGCAAAGATGCAGAAGCAAGTTCTACATGTTGTTTGATTTGGCATGTCGTACTGAATTGACCTGGCAATAAATGTCGATTGTAGACTTCACCCTTTTCGAGAAATAGGCAGAAATGCAAAAGTTGTCACTGTAGCGCCCGCATCTGGCCGAGTGAGGTGTCCTTTGCATGGTGGGCTGCGGGTCAGAGGACAAATATACCACAAAAATTTGGTATAGATTGGTCATTTATAAGCCTGTCAAATGCCTGCTTGATTTTGATTGGCCGATGGCGGCCACTATTTAAGGAATGATGACTGTCATTGTATGTGACTGACCACAGGCTGGGTGCTAGTACATATCTGCCAAATTTCAGTTAGATTGGCAAAGGCAGTCAGGAGATATTGCCAGTTTTTAGTTGTAGCGCCCCCTATTGACGAAATGCGGCCCGCTTCGGACCGTGTCCCCAGAATGGTGTAGGGAGGAAGCATTTCAAATTTGGTCAAGGTAGGCCAAGGCACGGCCAAGTTATAGCCATCAGACCAAAATTGGCCAAATTTGGACATTGTTTGGGTGTGGCTAATGGCCATAGGATATAAAAATGTCTGGATTTTGTTGATGATTCTTGATCAGCTGAAAATTCTGATTCGTCTGACACCTCATTTGTCTGATTTGGTAGGACAAGCCAGGACTTTAAGAAAAAAGTATGATTTGCAGATTATGCAAATTAGCAAAAAATCTAAGTAGGCGGAGCTTCATGGTCCCATTGACTTTTTGGTAGGGCATGGCTGTCTGTATCAGGAGAAAAAAGAATTTTGAAGGTAGGACAAACAGGACAGGAGATATCGTCCAAAACGTGTTATGGGGCGCTACGGCGCCCCCCTCTGGCTGATTCGGACGGGTCAGAAAACCTGAGTAGTGGGTAGGAATTCCAATCATCGTACCAAATTTGGTAGGCCTAGGACTTACGGTTTAGGCTGGGCATTCAGTTTTAGGGCAGAAAAATAATAATAATAATAATAATAATAATAATAATCCTAAGAAAAACAATAATGGTCCATAAGGACTTCGTCCTTTGGACCCTTAACTAGAAACTGCAGGCAGTTACTGAAGGGTCCAAAGCATAGGATGATAGGACAGGTAGGACAAGTAGAGGATAGGAGGTCGTGGTATGAGATTGAGGACTGAGGAGGACTGGTTTCGGTGAGATGGTCTAAGTAGTATGCAGAAATTATGATGGAGATGCTTTTACTGCAGGTGTGACATGTCAGTCGATGTCGGATAGTACGCTGTGCACATCGGGCTACCTGGCTCAAATACCGACCGAAGCTGGGTTCGAACCGGCAGCCCACTGATTACAGGCACACAGGATTAGCACACTGAGCCACCCGCTGCTGTTGGTAAGATGGGTGAGATCAGTAGACACCTTTCTACCTTATCTGGTAAATCATTTTAGCTGAATTGGCATTGGATGGTCTTAGACATATATGAACAATGGCCGCAGCGCTTCCGTTTGACCGATCAACACAAAATTTGGACGGTCTCTCTGAGGTACAGCCATACAATAGAAAGCCAAATTTGGTAATGATTGGCTGAAGCATGCCTGAAATATAGCTCTCTGATTGAAATGGACGTGGCACCAGTACATTCTTGGTGTGGATTTTGGCCGTACCTTACCGAAAGTTTAAGTTATTTTCTCTAAATCTTTAAAAAGACTGTCTCCTGATTTGAATGACACCAGATTTAAGTAGGTTGGGCAAAAATCCAACGAGGTTAACAAAATGTCCTTTTTTCAGACAAATATAAATCATGCAAAAACGCAAAGATGCAGAACCAAGTTATATATATTACTGGATTTGTCACAACATAGCAAATTGAACTGGCAATATAATTTAAGTGTAGGACAAGTTGGACAGGAGATATCGAACAAGGCGTGTTGTGGTGCGCAACGGCGCCCCCCTCTGACTGACTGGGATGGGTTGGAGAGGCTGAGTAGTGGGTAGCAATAGGCATCTTACTGCCAAATTTGGTCAGCCTAGGACTTGCGGTTTTGGCTGGGCATTCAGTTTTAGGGAAGAAAAATAATTATAATCGAACCCTCCGGAGCAGTGCCTGAGCACATCTGAATGGCTCGTTTAATAATAATAATAATAATAATAATAATAGAAGCCTCATTGATCCTCATGGGGAAAACACCTTTACGTCTCCCCAGCTCAATTTACAGAGGGTATGCTGTGCACATCGGGCTGCCTAGCTCGAGTACCCACCGAAGCTGGGTTTGAACATGCGACCCTCTGATTACAAGCATACAAGTTTAGCCCACTGAGCCACTCGCTGCTGTGAGTAAAATGGGTGGGATCAGTAGACACCTTCCTACCTGATCTGGTAACTCATTTTACATCAATGAGCCTAGGTGGGTCTTAGATGTATATAGACAGTGGCGTAGCGCTCCCGATTGACTGATCGACACAAAATTTGGAGGGTCTCTCTGCGGTAAAGTCCTACATCAGTGAGCCAAATTTTGTAATGATTGGCTGAAGCATCCCTGAGATATAGCTGTCTGATTGAAATGGGCAAGACAACAGTACAGTCAGGGTGTGGCTGGTGGCTGTATCTTACCGAAAGTTTAAGTTTTTTCTGTAAATCTTTAAAAGGACTGTCTCCTGATTTGAATGACACCCGATTTATGGATGTTAGGCGAAAATCCTAAGAGGTTAACAAAAAAACCTGTTTTCAAAACATTTGTAAATCATGCAAGAAGGCAAAGATGTAGAACCAAGATCTATATGCAGTTTGATTCGTCAGGACATAGTGAATTGGACTGGCAATAAATTTCAACTGTAGGCTTGACAGGTCTGGAGATATAGGCAGAAATGCAAATCGGGGTGCTGTAGCGCCCCCATCTGACTGACTGGGACGGGTCAGTGGGACTGAGTAGTGGGTAGGAATAGGAATCTTGTTGCCAAATTTGGTCAGTCTAGGACTTACGGTTTAGGCTGGGCATTCAGTTTTAGGGAAGAAAAATAATTATTGTTCAACCCTCTGGAGTAGTGCCTGAGCAAATAAATTTCAACTGTAGGCTTGACAGGTCTGGAGATATAGGCAGAAATGCAAATCGGGGTGCTGTAGCGCCCCCATCTGACTGACTGGGACGGGTCAGTGGGACTGAGTAGTGGGTAGGAATAGGAATCTTGTTGCCAAATTTGGTCAGTCTAGGACTTACGGTATAGGCTGGGCATTAAGTTTTAGGGAAGAAAAATAATTATTGTTCAACCCTCTGAAGTAGTGCCTTAGCACGTCTAAATTAACAATAATATAAGCTTCATTGATCCTCGTGGGGGAAAACACCTTTATGTCTCCCCAGCTCACTTCACGGAGGGTATGCTGTGCACATCGGGCTGCCTAGCTCGAGTACCCACCAAAGCTGGGTTCGAACCTGCGACCCTCTGATTACAAGCATACAAGTTTAGCCCACTGAGCCACCCGTTGCTGTGGTTAAAATGGGTGAGATCGGTAGACAACTTCTTACCTGACCTGGTAACTCATTTTACCTCAATGAGCCTAGGTGGGTCATAGATGTATATAGACAGTGGCGTAGCGCTCCTAATTGACCGATCGACACGAAATTTGGAGGGTATCTCTGAGGTCCAGTCCTGCATCAGTTAGCCAAATTTGGTAATGATTCGCTGAAGCAGCCCTGAGATATATCTGTCTGATTGAAATGGGCAAGACACCAGTACAGTCAGGGTGTGGCTGGTGGCTGTATCTTACCGAAAGTTTAAGTTTTTTCTCTAAATCTTTAAAAGGACTGTCTCCTGATTTGAATGGCACCAGATTTATGTATGTTGGGCAAAAATCCTAAGAGGTTAACAAAATAACCTGTTTTCAAACAAGTATAAATCATGCAAGAAGCCAAAGATGGAGAACCAAGTTCTATATGCAGTTGGATTCGTCATGACATAGTGAATTGGACTGGCAATAAATTTCAACTGTCGGCTTGACTGGTCTGGAGATATAGGCAGAAATGCAAATCGGGGTGCTGTAGCGCCCCCATCTGACTGACTGGGACAGGTCAGTGGGACTGAGTAGTGGGTAGGAATAGGAATCTTGTTGCCAAATTTGGTCAGTCTAGGACTTACGGTTTAGGCTGGGCATTCAGTTTTAGGGAAGAAAAATAATTATTGTTCAACCCTCTGGAGTAGTGCCTGAGCACGTCTGAAATAACAATAATAGAAGCTACATTGATGCTCATGGGGAAAACGCCTTCACGTCTTCCCAGCTCACTTCACGGAGGGTATGCTGTGCACATCAGGCTGCCTAGCTCGAGTACCCACCAAAGCTGGGTTCGAACCTGCGACCCTCTGATTACAAGCATACAAGTTTAGCCCACTGAGCCACCCGTTGCTGTGGTTAAAGCTGGTGAGATCGGTAGACACCTTCCTACCTGATCTGTTAACTCATTTGAGCTGAATTGGCCTAGGTTGGTCTTAGTAATATATAGACAGTGGCCGTAGCCACTGTTTACAGGGTAGGCTGAGGGTCAGAGGACAAATGTACCAGCTAAATTTGATTTAGATTGGTCATCATTTAGCCAGTCAAATTGCTGCTTGATTTTGATTGGCCGATGGCGGCCACTGTTTCAGGACTCATGACTGCCATTGTACATGACTGACCTCAGGCTGCGTCCTAGTACATACCTTCCAAATTTCAGTTGGATTGGCCAAGGCAGTCAGAAGATATTGGCAGTTTTTAGTTGTAGCGCCCCCTATGGACGAAATGCGGCCCGCCTTGGACCGTGTCCCCAGAATGGTGTAGGGAGGTAAGATTTCAAATTTGATCAAGGTAGGCCAAGGCACAGGCAATTTATAGCAGTCAGACCACAACGAGTAAAATTTGGATATTGTTTGGGCTTGGCTAATGGCCGTAGGACATAGAAATGTCTGAAATTTGTGGATGATTCTTGAACATCTCAGAGTTCTGATTCGTTTGACACCTCATTTGTCTGATTTGGTAGGACAAGCTAGGACTGTAAGGAAAAAGTAGGATTTGGAAATTATGCAAATTAGCAAAAAATCTAAGTAGGCGGAGCTTCATGGTCCCAATGAATTTTTGGTAGGGCATGGCTGTCTCTATCAGCAGAAAAAAGAATTTCGGTTGTAGGACAAACAGGACAGGATATATCGACCGAAACGTGTTGGAGGGCGCTACGGCGCCCCCCATTGGCTGAGTCGGACGGGTCGGACAACCTGAGTAGTGGGTAGGAATTCCAATCATCCTACCAAATTTGGTCAGCGTAGGACTTACGGTTTAGGCTGGGCATTCAGTTTTAGGGAATAATAATAATAATAATAACTAGAAACTGCAGGCAGTTACGAAAGGGTCCAAAGCGTAGGACAATCGGACTGGTAGGACAGTAGAGGAATAACGGCAGAGAACCGGCGGCCAAGGTAGTAGAAAGTCAGACAGAATTAGACTGCCATAACAGGATAGGAGATGTAGGACGGTCTCAGTAGTAGGCAGACATTAAGATGGAGATGCTTTTAGTGCAGGTGTAACAGGCCAGTCAACATCAGAGAGTACACTGTGCACATCAGGATACCTAGCTGAAATACCAACCTAAGCTGGGTTCGAACCAGCGACCCTCTGATTACAGGCACACAGGATTAGCACACTGAGCCACCCGTTGCTGTGGATTAAATGGCTGAGATTGGTTGGTACCATTCCTACCTGATGTGGTAACTCATTTTAGCTGAATAAGCCTAGTTTGGTCTTAGACGTATATAGACAGTGGCCGTAGCAGTCCCGTTTGACCGATCGACACAAAATTTGTATGGTATCTCTGAGGTACAGTCCTACATCAGTGAGCCAAATTTGGTAATGATTCGCTGAAGCAGCCCTGAGATGTATCTGTCTGATTGAAATGGGTGAGGCACCAGTACAGTCAGGGTGTGGCTGGTGGCTGTACCTTACTGAAAGTTTAAGTTTTTTTTCTCTAAATCTTTAAAAGGACTGTCTCCTGGTTTGAATGACAACAGATTTATGTATGTTGGGCAAAAAGCCTACGAGGTTAACAAAATAACCTATTTTCAAGCAACTATAAATCATGCAAAAAGGCAAAGATGTAGAACCAAGTTCTATATGCAGTTGAAATTCGTCAGGACATATTCAATTCGCCTGGCAATAACTTTCAACTGTAGGCTTGACAGGTCTGGAGATATAGGCAGAAATGCAAATCAGGGAGCTGTAGCGCCCCCATCTGACTGACTGGGACGGGTCAGTGGGACTGAGTAGTGGGTAGGAATAGGAATCTGGTTGCCAAATTTGGTCAGACTAGGACTTACGGTTTAGGCTGGGCATTCAGTTTTAGGGAAGAAAAATAATTATTGTTCAACCCTCTGGAGTAGTGCCTGAGCACGTCTAAATTAAGAATAATATAAGCTTCATTGATCCTCGTGGGGGAAAACGCCTTTAGGTCTCCCCAGCTCACTTCACGGAGGGTATGCTGTGCACATCGGGCTGCCTAGCTCGAGTACCCACCGAAGCTGGGTTCGAACCTGCGACCCTCTGATTACAAGCATACAAGTTTAGCCCACTGAGCCACCCGTTGCTGTGGTTAAAACGGGTGAGATTGGTAGACACCTTCCTACCTGATCTGGTAACTCGTTTTAGCTCAATGAGCCTAGGTGGGTCTTAGATGTATATAGACAGTGGCGTAGCGCTCCCAATTGACCGAACGACACGAAATTTGGAGGGTCTCTCTGTGGTTCAGTCCTACATCAGTTAGCCAAATTTTGTAATGATTGGCAGAAGCATTCCTGAGATATAGCTGTCTGATTGAAATGGGCAAGACATCAGTACAGTCAGGGTGTGGCTGGTGGCTGTATCTTACCGAAAGTTTAAGTTTTTTCTGTAAATCTTTAAAAGGACTGTCTCCTGATTTGAATGACACCCGATTTATGGATGTTAGGCGAAAATCCTAAGAGGTTAACAAAAAAACCTGTTTTCAAAACATCTGTAAATCATGCAAGAAGGCAAAGATGTAGAACCAAGATCTATATGCAGTTTGATTTGACAGGACATAGTGAATTGGACTGGCAATAAATTTCAACTGTAGGCTTGACAGGTCTGTAGATATAGGCAGAAATGCAAATCGGGGTGCTGTAGCGCCCCCATCTGACTGACTGGGACGGGTCAGTGGGACTGAGTAGTGGGTAGGAATAGGAATCTTGTTGCCAAATTTGGTCAGTCTAGGACTTACGGTTTAGGCTGGGCATTCAGTTTTAGGGAAGAAAAATAATTATTGTTCAACCCTCTGAAGTAGTGCCTGAGCATGTCTAAATTAACAATAATATAAGCTTCCTTGATCATCGTGGGGAAAACGCCTTTACGTCTCCCCAGCTCACTTCACGGAGGGTATGCTGTGCACATCGGGCTGCCTAGCTCGAGTACCCACCGAAGCTGGGTTCGAACCTGCGACCCTCTGATTACAAGCATACAAGTTTAGCCCACTGAGCCACCCGTTGCTGTGGTTAAAGCAGGTGAGATCAGTAGACACCTTCCTACCTGATCTGGTAACTCATTTGAGCTGAATTGGCCTAGGTTGGTCTTAGTAATATAAAATCAGTGGCCATAGCCACTGTTTACAGGGTA
The DNA here is from genome assembly GCF_048594095.1 of Paramormyrops kingsleyae. NCBI lineage: Eukaryota > Metazoa > Chordata > Actinopteri > Osteoglossiformes > Mormyridae > Paramormyrops > Paramormyrops kingsleyae. The sequence goes on along the minus strand of NC_132797.1, from coordinate 53,773,263 downwards.
GGCTGAGGGTCAGAGGACAAATGTACCAGCTAAATTTGATTTAGATTGGTCATCATTAAGCCAGTCAAATTGCTGCTTGATTTTGATTGGCCGATGGCGGCCACTGTTTCAGAACTCATGACTGCCATTGTACGTGACTGACCTCAGGCTGCGTCCTAGTACATACCTTCCAAATTTCAGTTGGATTGGCCGAGGCAGTCAGAAGATATTGGCAGTTTTTAGTTGTAGCGCCCCCTATGGACGAAATGCGGCCCGCCTAGCACCGTGCCCCAAAATGGTGTAGGGAGGTATGATTTCAAATTTGGTCAAGGTAGGCCAAGGCACGGCCAAGTTATAGTAGTCAGACCACAATGTGTCAAATTTAGATATTGTTTAGGCTAGGCTAATGGCCATAGGACATAGAAATGTCTGAAATTTGTGGATGATTCTTGATCAGCTCACAGTTCTGATTCGTTTGACACCTCATTTGTCTGATTTGGTAGGACAAGCTAGGACTGTAAGAAAAAAGTATGATTTGCAAAATATGCAAATTAGCAAAAAATCTAAGTAGGCGGAGCTTCATGGTCCCATTGACTTTTTGGTAGGGCATGGCTGTCTGTATCAGCAGAAAAAAGAATTTCGGTTGTAGGACAAACAGGACAGGAGATATCGACGGAAACATGTTGGGGGGCGCTACGGCGCCCCCCATTGGCTGAGTCGGATGGGTCGGACAACCTGAGTAGTGGGTAGGAATTCCAATCATCCTACCAAATTTGGTCAGCCTAGGACTTACGGTTTAGGCTGGGCATTCAGTTTTAGGGAAGAAAAATAATTATAATCGAACCCTCCGGAGTAGTGCATAAGCCTGTCTTAATGGCTGGGTTAATAACAAAAATAGAAGCTTCATTGACCTTCATGTGGAAAACGCCTTTACATCTCCACAGCTTGCTTTACGGAGAGCATGCTGTGCACATCGGGCTGCCTAGCTCAAGTACCCACCGAAGCTGGGTTCGAACCGGCGACCCTCTGATTACAAGCATACAAGTTTAGCCCACTGAGCCACCCACTGCTGTGAGTAAAACGGGTGGGATCAGTAGACACCTTCCTACCTGATCTGGAAACTGATTTTACCTCAATGAGCCTAGGTGGGTCTTAGATGTATATAGACAGTGGCGTAGCGCTCCTGATTGACCGATTGACACGAAATTTGGACGGTCTCTCTGTGGTACAGTCCTACATCAGTGAGCCAACTGTTGTAATGATTGGCTGAAGCATCCCTAAGATATAGCTGTCTGATTGAAATGGGCAAGACACCAGTACAGTCAGGGTGTGGCTGGTGGCTGTATCTTACCGAAAGTTTAAGATTTTTCAGTAAATCTTTAAAAGGACTGTCTCCTGATTTGAATGACACCAGATTTATGGATGTTAGTCGAAAATCCTAGGAGGTTAACAAAAAAACCTGTTTTCAAAACATCTGTAAATCATGCAAGAAGGCAAAGATGTAGAACCAAGATCTATATGCAGTTTGATTCGTCAGGACATAGTGAATTGGACTGGCAATAAATTTCAACTGTAGGCTTGACAGGTCTGGAGATATAGGCAGAAATGCAAATCGGGGTGCTGTAGCGCCCCCATCTGACTGACTGGGACGGGTCAGTGGGACTGAGTAGTGGGTAGGAATAGGAATCTTGTTGCCAAATTTGGTCAGTCTAGGACTTAAGGTTTAGGCTGGGCATTCAGTTTTAGGGAAGAAAAATAATCATTGTTCAACCCTCTGGAGTAGTGCCTGAGCACGTCTAAATTAACAATAATATAAGCTTCATTGATCATCGTGGGGAAAACGCCTTCACATATCCCCAGCTCACTTCACGGAGGGTATGCTGTGCACATCGGGCTGCCTAGCTCAAGGACCCACCTAAGCTGGGTTCGAACCTGCAACCCTCTGATTACAAGCATACAAGTTTAGCCCACTGAGCCACCCGCTGCTGTTGGTAAAACTGGAGAGATCGCTGGACACCTTCCTACCTGATCTGGAAACTCATTGTACCTCAATGAGCCTAGGTGGGTCTTAGATGTATATAGACAGTGGCTTAGCGCTCCTGATTGACCGATTGACACGAAGTTTGGAGGGTCTCTCTGTGGTTCAGTCCTACATCAGTGAGCCAAATTTTGTAATGATTGGCTGAAGCATCCCTGAGATATAGCTGGCTGATTGAAATGGGCGAGGCACCAGTACAGTCAGGGTGTGGCTGGTGGCTGTATCTTACCGAAAGTTTAAGATTTTTCTGTAAATCTTTAAAAGGACTGTCTCCTGATTTGAATGACACCAGATTTATGGATGTTAGTCGAAAATCCTAGGAGGTTAACAAAAAAACCTGTTTTCAAAACATCTGTAAATCATGCAAGAAGGCAAAGATGTAGAACCAAGATCTATATGCAGTTTGATTCGTCAGGACATAGTGAATTGGACTGGCAATAAATTTCAACTGTAGGCTTGACAGGTCTGGAGATATAGGCAGAAATGCAAATCGGGGTGCTGTAGCGCCCCCATCTGACTGACTGGGACGGGTCAGTGGGACTGAGTAGTGGGTAGTAATAGGAATCTTGTTGCCAAATTTGGTCAGTCTAGGACTTACGGTTTAGGCTGGGCATTCAGTTTTAGGGAAGAAAAATAATTATTGTTCAACCCTCTGGAATAGTGCCTGAGCACGTCTAAATTAACAATAATAGAAGCTTCATTGATCCTCGTTGGGAAAATGCCTTCACGTCTCCCAAGCTCACTTCACGGAGGGTATGCTGTGCACATCGGGCTGCTTAGCTTGAGTACCCACCGAAGCTGGGTTCGAACCTGCGACCCTCTGATTACAAGCATACAAGTTTAGCCCACTGAGCCACCCGTTGTTGTGGTTAAAATGTGTGAGATTGGTAGACACCTTCCTACCGGATCTGGTTACTCATTTTAGCTAAATGAGCATAGGTGAATTTTAGACACATTTAGACAGTGAAAGTAGCACACCTATTTGACCGATCGACACGAAATTTGGAGGGTATCTCTGCGGTACAGCCCTTTATTAAAGAGAGATATTTGGTAATGATTGGCTGAAGCATCCCTAAGATATAGCTGTCTGATCGAAATGGGAAAGGCAGCAGTACAGTCAGGGTGTGCCTGGTGGCCGTACCTTACCGAAAGTTTATGTTTTTTCCCTAAGTCTTTAAAAGGACTGTCTCTTGATTTAAATGACAACAGACTTATGTAGGTGTGGTGAAAATCCCAGGAGGTCAATGAAATGACCTGTATTCAGAGAAATATAAATCATGTAAAAATGCAAAGATGGAGAACCAAGTTCTATATGCAGTTGGATTCTTCAGGACATAATAAATTGGACTGGCAATAAAATTTAAGTGTAGGCTTGGCAGTTCTGGAGAAATAGGCAGAAATGCAGATGGGGGTGCTGTCACGCCCCCATCTGGCCTAATGAGATGTCCTTTACAGGGTGGGCTAAGGGTCAGAGGACAAATGTACCAGTTAAATTTGATTTGGATTGGTCATCATTAAGCCAGTCAAATTGCTGCTTGATTTTGATTGGTCGATGGCGGCCACTGTTTCAGGACTCATGACTACCATTGTATGTGACTGACCTCAGGCTGCGTCCTAGTACATACCTTCCAAATTTCAGTTCGATTGGCCAAGGCAGTCAGAAGATATTGGTAGTTTTTCATTGTAGCGCCCCCTATGGACGAAATGCAGCCCGCCCTGGAACGTGTCCCCAGAATGGTGTAGGGAGGTAGGATATCAAATTTGGTCAAGGTAGGCCAAGGCACGGCCAAGTTATAGCCATCAGACCAAAATGGGACAAATATGGACATTGTTTGGGCGTGGCAAATGGCCGTAGGACATAGCAAAGTCTGAAATTTGTGGATGATTCTTGATCAGCTCACAGTTCTGATTCGTTTGACACCTCAATTGTCTGACTTGGTAGGACAAGCTAGGACTTTAAGAGATAAGTAGTATTTGCAAAATATGCAAATTAGCAAAAAATCTAAGTAGGCGGAGCTTTATGGTCCCATTGACTTTTTGGTAGAGCATGGCCGTCTGTATCAGCAGAAACAAGAATTTCGACTGTAGGACAACCAGGACAGGAGATATCGACCGAAACGTGTTGGGGGGCGCTACGGCGCCCCCCTCTGGCTGAGTCGGACGGGTCGGACAACCTGAGTAGTGGGTAGGAATTCCAATCATCCGACCAAATTTGGTCAGCCTAGGACTTACGGTTTAGGCTGGGCATTCAGTTTTAGGGAAGAAAAATAATAAAAACTAGAAACTGCAAGCAGTTACGAAAGGGTCCAAAGAGCAGGACAATCGGACTGGTCGGACAGTAGAGGAATAACGGCAGAGAACCGGCAGCCATGGTAGTAGAAAGTGAGACAGAATTAGACTGCCATAACAGGATAGGAGATGTAGGACAGAGCAGGACGGTCTCAGTAGTAGGCAGACATTATGATGGAGATGCATTTAGTGCAGGTGTAACAGGCCAGTCAACATCAGAGAGTACACTGTGCACATCAGGATACCTAGCTGAAATACCAAAATACTAAGCTGGGTTCGATTCGGCGACCCTCTGATTACAGGAACACAGGATTAGCACACTGAGCCACCCGCTGCTGTGGTTAGAACTGGTCAGATCGGTAGACACCTTCCAACCTGATCTGGTAACTCGTTTTAGCTAAATGAGCCTAGGTTGGTCTTAGATGTATATAGACAGTGGCGTAGCGCTCCCGATTGACCGATTGACACGAAATTTGCAAGGTATCTCTGTGGTACAGTCCTACATCAGTGAGCCATATTTTGTAATGATTCGCTGAAGCAGCCCTGAGATATATCTGTCTGATTGAAATGGGCGAGGCACCAGTACAGTCAGGTGTGGCTGGTGGCTGTATCTTACCGAAAGTTTAAGTTTTTTCTCTAAATCTTTAAAAGGACTGTCTCCTGGTTTGAATGACATCAGATTTATGGATGTTGGGCGAAAATCGGAGGAGGTTAACAAAATAACCTGTTTTCAAACAACTATAAATCATGCAAAAAGGCAAAGATGGAGAACCAAGTTCTATATGCAGTTGAAATTCGTCATGACATAGTGAACTGGACTGGCAATAAATTTCAACTGTTGGCTTGACAGGTCTGTAGATATAGGCAGAAATGCAAATCGGGGTGCTGTAGCGCCCCCATCTGACTGACTGGGACGGGTCAGTGAGACTCAGTAGTGGGTAGGAATAGTAATCTTGTTGCCAAATTTGGTCAGTCTAAGACTTACGGTTTAGGCTGGGCATTAAGTTTTAGGGAAGAAAAATAATTATTGTTAAACCCTCTGTAGTAGTGCCTGAGCACGTCTAAATTAACAATAATAGAAGTTTCATTGATCCTTGTGGGGAAAACGCCTTCACGTCTCCCCAGCTCACTTCACGGAGAGTATGCTGCGCACATCGGGCTGCCTAGCTTGAGTACCCACCGAAGCTGGGTTCGAACCTGCGACCCTCTGATTACAAGCATACAAGTTTAGCCCACTGAGCCACCCGCTGCTGTGAGTAAAATGGGTGGGATCAGTAGACACCTTCCTACCTGATCTGGTAACTCATTTTACCTCAATGAGCCTAGGTGGGTCTTAGATGTATATAGACAGTGGCGTAGCGCTCCTGATTGACCGATCGACACGAAATTAGGAGGTTCTCTCTGAGGTACAGTCCTACATCAGTGAGCCATATTTTGTAATGATTGGCTGAAGCATTCCTGAGATATAGCTGTCTGATTGAAATGGGCAAGACAACAGTACAGTCAGGGTGTGGCTGGTGGCTGTATCTTACCGAAAGTTTAAGTTTTTTCTCTAAATCTTTAAAAGTACTGTCTCCTGGTTTGAATGACATCAGATTTATGGATGTTGGGCGAAAATCGGAGGAGGTTTACAAAATAACCTGTTTTCAAACAACTATAAATCATGCAAAAAGGCAAAGATGTAGAACCAAGGTCTATATGCAGTTGAAATTCGTCATGACATAGTGAATTGGACTGGCAATAAATTTCAACTGTAGGCTTGACAGGTCTGGAGATATAGGCAGAAATGCAAATCGGGGTGCTGTAGCGCCCCCATCTGACTGACTGGGACGGGTCAGTGGGACTGAGTAGTGGGTAGGAATAGGAATCTTGTTGCCAAATTTGGTCAGTCTAGGACTTACGGTTTAGGCTGGGCATTCAGTTTTAGGGAAGAAAAATAATTATTGTTCAACCCTCTGGAGTAGTGCCTGAGCACGTCTAAATTAACAATAATATAAGCTTCATTGATCATCATGGGGAAAATGCCTTCACGTATCCCCAGCTCACTTCACGGAGGGTATGCTGTGCACATCGGGCTGCCTAGCTCGAGTACCCACCGAAGCTGGGTTCGAACCTGCGACCCTCTGATTACAAGCATACAAGTTTAGCCCACTGAGCCACCCGTTGCTGTGGTTAAAGCAGGTGAGATCGGTAGACACCTTCCTACCTGATCTGGTAACTCATTTGAGCTGAATTGGCCTAGGTTGGTCTTAGTAATATAAAAACAGTGGCCATAGCCACTGTTTACAGGGTAGGCTGATGGTCAGAGGACAAATGTACCAGCTAAATTTGATTTAGATTGGTCATCATTAAGCCAGTCAAATTGCTGCTTGATATTGATTGGCCGATGGCGGCCACTGTTTCAGGACTCATGACTGCCATTGTATGTGACTGACCTCAGGCTGCGTCCTAGTACATACCTTCCAAATTTCAGTTGGATTGGCCGAGGCAGTCAGAAGATATTGGCAGTTTTTAGTTGTAGCGCCCCCTATGGACGAAATGCGGCCCGCCTTGCACCTTGCCCCCAAAATGGTGTAGGGAGGTAGGATTTCAAATTTGGTCAAGGTAGGCCAAGGCACGGCCAAGTTATAGTAGTCAGACCACAATGTGTCAAATTTAGATATTGTTTGGGCTAGGCTAATGGCTGTAGGACATAGAAATGTCTGAAATTTGTGGATGATTCTTGATCAGCTCAGAGTTCTGATTCGTTTGACACCTCATTTGTCTGATTTGGTAGGACAAGCTAGGACTGTAAGAAAAAAGTATGATTTGCAAAATATGCAAATTAGCAAAAAATCTAAGTAGGCGAAGCTTCATGGTCCCATTGACTTTTTGGTAGGGCATGGCTGTCTGTATCAGCAGAACAAAGAATTTCGGTTGTAGGACAAACAGGACAGGAGATATCGACGGAAACATGTTGGGGGGCGCTACGGCGCCCCCCATTGGCTGAGTCGGATGGGTCGGACAACCTGAGTAGTGGGTAGGAATTCCAATCATCCTACCAAATTTGGTCGGCCTAGGACTTACGGTTTAGGCTGGGCATTCAGTTTTAGGGAAGAAAAATAATAATAATAATAATAATAATAATAATCTTAACAAAAACAATAAGGTTCCATAGCACTACGTGCTTTGGACCCTTAATAATAATAATCCTAACAAAAACAATAAGGTTCCATAGCACTACGTGCTTTGGACCCTTAATAATCTTAACAAAAACAATAAGGTTCCATAGCACTACGTGCTTTGGACCCTTAACTAGAAACTGCAAGCAGTTACGAAAGGGTCCAAAGCGTAGGACAATCGGACTGGTAGGACAGTAGAGTAATAAGGGCAGAGATCCAGTGGCCATGGTAGTAGAAAGTCAGACAGAATTAGACTGCCATAACAGGATAGGAGATGTAGGACAGAGCTGGACGGTCTCAGTAGTTGGCAGACATTAGGATGGAGATGCTTTTAGTGCAGGTGTAACAGGCCAGTCAACATCAGAGAGTACACTGTGCACATCAGGATACCTAGCTGAAATACAAAAATACTAAGCTGGGTTCGAACCGGCGATCCTCTGATTACAGGCACACAGGATTAGCACACTGAGCCACCCGCTGCTGTGGGTAAGACGACTGAGATCAGTAGACACCTTCTGGTAACTCGTTTTAGCTCAATGAGCCTAGGTGGGTCTTAGATGTATATAGACAGTGGCGTAGCGCTCCCGATTGACCGATCGACACGAAATTTGGAGGTTATCTCTGGGGTACAGTCCTACATCAGTGAGCCAATTGTTGTAATGATTGGCTGAAGCATCCCTGAGATATAGCTGTCTGATTGAAATGGGCAAGACATCAGTACAGTCAGGGTGTGGCTGGAGGCTGTATCTTACCGAAAGTTTAAGTTTTTTCTGTAAATCTTTAAAAGGACTGTCTCCTGATTTGAATGACACCCGATTTATGGATGTTAGGTGAATATCCTAGGAGGTTAACAAAAAACCTGTTTTCAAAACATCTATAAATCATGCAAGAAGGCAAAGATGTAAAACCAAGATCTATATGCAGGTTGATTCATCAGGACATAGTGAATTGGCCTGGCAATAAATTTCAACTGTAGGCTTGACAGGTCTGGAGATATAGGCAGAAATGCAAATCGGGGTGCTGTAGCGCCCCCATCTGACTGACTGGGATGGGTCAGTGGGACTGAGTAGTGGGTAGGAATAGCAATATTGTTGCCAAATTTGGTCAGTCTAGGACTTACGGTTTAGGCTGGGCATTCAGTTTTAGGGAAGAAAAATAATTATTGTTTAACCGTCTGAAGTAGTGCCTGAGCACGTCTAAATTAACAATAATATAAGCTTCATTCATCATCGTGGGGAAAACGCCTTCACGTCTCCCCAGCTCACTTCATGGAGGGTATGCTGTGCACATCGGGCTGCCTAGCTCGAGTACCCGCCGAAGCTGGGTTCGAACCTGCGACCCTCTGATTACAAGCATACAAGTTTAGCCCACTGAGCCACCCGTTGCTGTGGTTAAAGCAAGTGAGATCGGTAGACACCTTCCTACCTGATCTGGTAACTCATTTGAGCTGAATTGGCCTAGGTTGGTCTTAGTAATATATAAACAGTGGCCGTAGCCACTGTTTACACGGTAGGCTGAGGGTCAGAGGACAAATGTACCAGCTAAATTTGATTTGGATTGGTCATCATTAAGCAAGTCAAATTGCTGCTTGATTTTGATTGGCCAATGGCGGCCACTGTTTCAGGACTCATGACTGTCATTGTAGGTGACTGACCTCAGGCTGGGACCTAGTACATATCTGCCAAATTCCAGTTGGATTGGCCAAGGCAGTCAGGAGATATTGGCAGTTTTTAGTCATAGCGCCCCCTATGGACGAAATGCGGCCCCCCTTGGACCGTGTCCCCAGAATGATGTCCGGAGGTAGAATTTCAAATTTGGTCGATGTAGGTCAAGGCAAGGGCAAGTCATAGCTGTTAGACCAAAATGGGCCAAATTTGGGAATTCTTTGGGCGTGGCTAATGGCCGTACAATACACAAAATGTCTCAATTTTTTTAGAAATTCTTGATGAGCTCACAGTTCTGATTCGTTTGACACCTCATTTGTCTGATTTGGTAGGACAAGCTAGGACTTTAAGAGATAAGTAGTATTTGCAAAATATGCAAATTAGCAAAAAATCTAAGTAGGCGGAGCTTCATGGTCCCATTGACTTTTTGGTAGGGCATGGCTGTCTGTATCAGCAGAAAAAAGAATTTTGGTTGTAGGACAAACAGGACAGGAGATATTGACTGAAACGTGTTGGGGGGCGCTACGGCGCCCCCCTCTGGCTGAGTCGGACGGGTCGGACAACCTGAGTAGTGGGTAGAAATACCAATCATCCTACCAAATTTGGTCGGCCTAGGACTTACGGTTTAGGCTGGGCATTCAGTTTTAGGGAAGAAAAATAATAAAAATAAAAAAAATAATAATAATCCTAACAAAAACAATAAGGTTCCATAGCACTACGTGCTTTGGACCCTTAATAATCCTAACAAAAACAATAAGGTTCCATAGCACTACGTGCTTTGGACCCTTAATAATAATCTTAACAAAAACAATAAGGTTCCATAGCACTACGTGCTTTGGACCCTTAATAATTTTAACAAAAACAATAAGGTTCCATAGCACTACGTGCTTTGGACCCTTAATAATAATAATAATCTTAACAAAAACAATAAGGTTCCATAGCACTACGTGCTTTGGACCCTTAATAATTTTAACAAAAACAATAAGGTTCCATAGCACTACGTGCTTTGGACCCTTAATAATTTTAACAAAAACAATAAGGTTCCATAGCACTACGTGCTTTGGACCCTTAAAAATAAACCTAACAAAAACAATAAGGTTCCATAGCACTTTGTGCTTTGGACCCTTAATAATAAAAAAAATAATCCTAACAAAAACAATAAGGTTCCATAGCACTTTGTGCTTTGGACCCTTAATAATAATAAAAAAAATAACCGTAACAAAAACAATAAGGTTCCATAGCACTTTGTGCTTTGGACCCTTAATAAAAAGAAAAATCCTAAGAAAAACAATAATGGTCCATAAGCATTTCATGCTTTGGACCCTTAATAATAATAATAACTAGAAACGAAAATTCCTGAAGAAATTTTGAGATGGGCCTATTCCGCTGACCGTGGAAGAGCCTGTGCTACTAATAAAATTGGTGGTCTGTGCAGTGCTAGGTGATTGTTATGATGTTGCTAGTTTGGTGCTATGGTGCTGCTAGGCGGTTGCTGTAGTGCCGCTAGGCATTGTTAGGTGGATGATAGGTGCTGCAATGTGTTTGCTATGGCATCAGAAGGCCTTGCTATGGTCTCAGTAGCTGGTAGCTAGGCATAGCTAAATGGTTGCTATGGTGTTGCTATGCATTTTTTGGTGGTTGCTATGGTGTTGCTAGGTGGTTGCTAGCTGTTGCAAGGTGTTTGCTATGGTGTCAGAAGGCGTTGCTATGGTCTGAGTAGCTGGTTGCTAGGCATAGCAAAATGGTTGCTATGGTGTTGCTATGCATTTTTTGGTGGTTGCTATGGTGTTGCTAGGTGGTTGCTAGCTGCTGCAAGGTGGTTGTGATGTCAGAAGGCGTCGCTATAGTCTTAGTAGCTGGTTGCTAGGCATAGCTAGATGGTTGCTATGGTGTTGCTATGCATTTATTGGTGGTTGTTATGGTGTTGCTAGGTGGTTGCTAGCTGCTGCAAGGTGGTTGCTATGATGTCAGAAGGCGTCGCTATGGTCTTAGTAGCTGGTTGCTAGGCATAGCTAGATGGTTGCTATGGTGTTGCTATGCAATTATCGGTGGTTGTTATGGTGTTGCTAGGTGGTTGCTATGGTGTCGGAAGGCGTTGCTATGGTCTCAGTAGCTGGTTGCTAGGTGGTTGCTATGGTGTTGCTATGCAATTTTAGATGGTTGCTAAGGTGTTGCTAGGTGGTTGCTATGGTGTCGGAAGGCGTTGCTATGGTGTCAGTAGCTGGTTGCTAGATGGTTGCTAGGCATAGCTAGGTGGTTGATATGGTGTTGCTATGCAATTGTAGGTGGTTGCTATGGTGTTGCTAGGTGGTTGCTAGGTGCTGCAAGGTGGTTGCTAGGTTGTGGGATGGCGTTCCTATGGTGTCAGTAGCTGGTAGCTAGGCGTTGCTATGTGGTTGCTATGCAGTTGCTATGTAATTATAGGTGGTTGCTATGGTGTTGCTAGGCATCGCTAGGTGGTTGCTACAGTGCTGCTAGGCGTTTGGTGATGAGGCCTAAGGTTGAATATTAAGAGTTGATGATGTGGCATGAACAGTGGCTGAATAGCGCAAGTTTGACTGAAATGCATTGAAGTCAATGGGAGAGAACGAGAGATGAAAGACGAGTGCGGGTCAAGATGTTGGACTTGGGTTGTGGGGTGATGAGGCCTAAGGTTAAATACCGAGTCTTATTGTTGTGGCATAAACCCTGACCTAGAAGGAAAACTTTGACCAAAATGCATTAAAGTCAATGGGAGAGAACGAGGGATGAAAGAGGAGTGCTGGTGAAGATGGTGGTCTTAAGGTGTTGGGTGATGAGGCCAAAGGTTGAATATCGAGTCTTGTTGATGTGGTATGAACGCTGGCCGAGTGGGAAAACTTTGACTGAAATGCATTGAAGTCAATAGGAGAGAACGAGGGATGATAGACGAGTGCGGGTGAAGATGATGGACTTGGGGCGTTGGGTGATGAGGCCAAAGGTTGAATATCGAGTCTTGTTGCTGTGGTATGAACGCTGGCCGAGTGGGAAAACTTTGACTGAAATGCATTGAAGTCAATGGGAGAGAACGAGGGATGAAAGACGAGTGCGGGTCAGGATGGTGGACTTGGGGTGTTGGGTGATGAGGCCTGAGGTTGAATACCGAGTCTTGTTGCTGTGGTATGAACGCTGGCCGAGTGGGACAACTTTGACTGAAATGTATTGAAGTCAATGGGAGAGAACGAGGGATGAAAGACGAGTGTGGGGCAAGATGTTGGACTTGCGGTGTTGGGTGATGAGGCCTAAGGTTGAATACCAAGTCTTGTTGCTCTGGTATGAACGCTGGCCGAGTGGGACAACTTTGACTGAAATGCATTGAAGTCAATGGGAGAGAACGAGGGATGAAAGACGAGTGCGGGTCAAGATGTTGGACTTGGGGTGTTGGGTGATGAGGCCTGAGGTTGAATACCGAGTGTTATTGCTGTGGCGTGAACACTGGCCGAGTAGGAGAACTTTGACTGAAATGCATTGAAGTCAATGTGAGAGAACGAGGGATGAAAGACGAGTGCGGGGCAAGATGTTGGACTTGAGGTGTTGGGTGATGAGGCCTAAGGTTGAATACCGAGTCTTGTTGCTGTGGTATGAACGCTGGCCCAGTGGGAAAACTTTGACTGAAATGCATTGAAGTCAATGGGAGAGAACGAGTGATGAAAGACGAGTGCGGGTCAAGATGTTGGACTTGGGGTGTTGGGTGATGAGGCCTGAGGTTGAATACCGAGTGTTATTGCTGTGGCGTGAACACTGGCCGAGTAGGAGAACTTTGACTGAAATGCATTGAAATCAATGTGAGAGAACGAGGGATGAAAGACGAGTGCGGGGCAAGATGTTGGACTTGAGGTGTTGGGTGATGAGGCCTAAGGTTGAATACCGAGTCTTGTTGCTGTGGTATGAACGCTGGCCCAGTGGGAAAACTTTGACTGAAATGCATTGAAGTCAATGTGAGAGAACGAGGGATGAAAGACGAGTGCGGGTCAAGATGTTGGACTTGGGGTGTTGGGTGATGAGGCCTAAGGTTGAATACCAAGTCTTGTTGCTCTGGTATGAACGCTGGCCGAGTGGGACAACTTTGACTGAAATGCATTGAAGCCAATGGGCCATTTACTCCCATGAAAAAAGATGCGCCTTACTACTATTCACATGGTTAGTCAGGCTAATGCTAGGTAAAAGTTAGCATTTAATGCATTCCTATGGGATTTTAAGTGTGTTTTAAGGTGAATAACGTTGCCATGGTAACATATTGTGCGCAGAAAAGTAATAGCACACCTCACACCATGAAGGACTCACTTTTGATATATAGCTTGCCTGGCTGCACACTACGGTACGACCCGCATTAATTGCCGCAAATCACGGAAGAATAATAATAATAACTAGAAACGAAAATTCCTGAAGAAATTTTGAGATGGGCCTATTCTGCTGACCGAGGAAGAGCCTGTGCTACTAATAAAGTGGCTGGTCTGTGCACTGCTAGGTGATTGCTATGATGTTGCTATTTTGGTGCTATGGTGCTGCTAGGCGGTTGCTGTAGTGCCGCTAGGCATTGCTAGGTGGTTGCAATGTTGTTAATAGGCATTGCAAGGGTGTTGGTAGCTGGTTGCTAGGCGTTGCTACATGGTTGCTATGGTGTTGCATGGTGGTTGCTAGGTGCTGCAAGGTGTTTGCAATGGCATCAGAAGGCCTTGCTATGGTCTCAGCAGCTGGTTGCTAGGCATAGCTAAATGGTTGCTATGGTGTTGCTATGCATTTTTTGGTGGTTGCTATGGTGTATCTAGGTGGTTACTAGCTGCTGAAAGGTGGTTGCTATGGCCTCAGAAGGTGTTGCTATGGTCTCAGTAGCTGGTTGCTAGGCATAGCTAAATGGTTGCTATGGTGTTGCTATGCATTTTTTGGTGGTTGCTATGGTGTTGCTAGGTGGTTGCTATGGTGCTGCAAGTCGGTTGCTATGATGTCAGAAGGCGTTGCTAAGGTCTCAGTAGCTGGTTCCTAGGCATAGCTAGATGGTTGCAATGGTGTTGCTATGCAATTATAGGTGGTTGCTAAGGTGTTGCTAGGTGGTTGCTAGGTTCTGCAAGTGGGTTGCTATGATGTCAGATGGCGTTGCTATGGTCTCAGTAGCTGGTTGCTAGGCATATCTAGATGGTTGCTATGGTGTTGCTATGCAATTCTAGGTGGTTGCTAAGGTGTTGCTAGGTGGTTGCTAGGTGCTGTAAGCTGGTTGCTATGATGTCAGAAGGCGTTGCTATGGTCTCAGTAGCTGGTTGCTAGGCATAGCTAGATGGTTGCTATGGGGTTGCTATGGTGTTGCTATGCAATTCTAGGTGGTTGCTAAGGTGTTGCTAGGTGGTTGCTAGGTGCTGCAAGTGGGTTGCAATGATGTCAGAAGGCGTTGCTAAGGTCTCAGTAGCTGGTTGCTAGGCATAGCTAGATGGTTGCTATGGTGTTGCTATGCAATTATAGGTGGTTGCTAAGGTGTTGCTAGGTGGTTGCTAGGTGTTGCAAGTGGGTTGCTATGATGTCAGAAGGCGTTGCTAAGGTCTCAGTAGCTGGATGCTAGGCATAGCTAGATGGTTGCCATGGTGTTGCTATGCAATTCTAGGTGGTTGCTAAGGTGTTGCTAGGTGGTTGCTAGGTGCTGCAAGTGGGTTGCTATGATGTCAGAAGGCGTTGCTATGTTCTCAGTAGCTGGTTGCTAGGCATAGCTAGATGGTTGCTAAGGTGTTGCTATGAAATTGTAGGTAGTTGCTAAGGTGTTGCTAGGTGGTTGCTAGGCAGTTGCTATGTGTTTGGTGATGATGCCTGAGGTGTAATACCAAGTCTTGTTGCTGTGGCATTAACACTGGCCAAGTGGCAAAACTTTGATTGAAATGCATTGAAGTCAATGGGAGAGAACGAGGGATGAAAGACGAGTGCGGGTCAAGATGTTGAACTTGTGGTGTTGGATGATGAGGCCTAAGGTTTAATACCTAGTCTTGTTGCTGTGGCATAAACGTTGGCCCAGTGGGAAAACTTTGACTGAAATGCATTGAAGTCAATGGGAGAGAACGAGGGATGAAAGACGAGTGCGGGTGAAGATGGTGGTCTTAAGGTGTTTGGTGAGGAGGACTAAGGTTGAATTCCTAGTCTTGTTGCTGTGGTATGAACACTGGCCGAGTAGGAAATCTTTGACTAAAATGTATTGAAGTCAATGGGAGAGAACGAGGGATGAAAGACGAGTGCGGGTCAAGATGGTGGACTTGGGGTGTTGGGTGATGAGGCCTAAGGTTGAATACCGAGTCTTGTTGCTGTGGTATGAACGCTGGCCGAGTGGGACAACTTTGACTGAAATGCATTGAAGCCAATGGGCCATTCACTCCCATGAAAAAAGATGCGCCTTACTACTATTCACATGGCTAATGCTAGGTAAAAGTTAGCATTTAATGCATTCCTATGGGATTTTCAGTGTGTTTTAACGTGAATAACGTCGCCATGGTAACATATTCTGCGCAGAAAAGTAATAGCACACCTCACACAACCAAGGACTCACTTTTGATATATAGATTGCCTGGCTGCACGTTACGGTACGACCCGCATTAATTGCCGAAAATCTACGGAAGAATAATAATAACTAGAAACGAAAATTCCTGAAGAAATTTTGAGATGGGCCTATTCTGCTGACCGAGGAAGAGCCTGTGCTACTAATAAAGTGGCTGGTCTGTGCACTGCTAGGTGATTGCTATGATGTTGCTAGTTCGGTGCTATGGTGCTTCTAGGCGGTTGCTGAAGTGCCGCTAGGCATTGCTAGGTGGTTGCAATGTTGTTATTAGGCATTGCAAGGGTGTTGGTAGCTGGTTGCTAGGCGTTGCTACGAGGTTGCTATGGTGTTGCATGGTGGTTGCTAGGTGCTGCAAGGTGTTTGCTATGGCGTCAGAAGGCATTGCTATGGTCTCAGTAGCTGGATGCTAGGCATAGCTAGATGGTTGCTATGGTGTTGCTATGCAATTCTAGGTGGTTGCTAAGGTGTTGCTAGGTGGTTGCTAGGTGCTGCAAGTGGGTTGCTATGATGTCAGAAGGCGTTGCTATGGTCTCAGTAGCTGGTTGCTAGGCATAGCTAGATGGTTGCTATGGTGTTGCTATGCAATTCTAGGTGGTTGCTAAGGTATTGCTAGGTGGTTGCTATGTTGTCAGACGGTGTTGCTATGGGCTCAGTAGCTGGTTGCTAGGCATAGCTAGATGGTTGCTAAGGTGTTGCTATGAAATTGTAGGTAGTTGCTAAGGTGTTGCTAGGTGGTTGCTAGGCAGTTGCTAGGTGTTTGGTGATGAGGCCTGAGGTTGAATACCAAGTCTTGTTGCTGTGGCATTAACACTGGCTAATTGGCAAAACTTTGATTGAAATGCATTGAAGTCAATGGGAGAGAACGAGGGATGAAAGACGAGTGCGGGTCAAGATGTTGGACTTGCGGTGTTGAGTGATGAGGCCTACGGTATAATACCGAGTCTTGTTGCTGTGGCATTAACACTGGCCAAGTGGCAAAACTTTGATTGAAATGCATTGAAGTCAATGGGAGAGAACGAGGGATGAAAGACGAGTGCGGGTCAAGATGTTGAACTTGTGGTGTTGGATGATGAGGCCTAAGGTTTAATACCTAGTCTTGTTGCTGTGGCATAAACGTTGGCCCAGTGGGAAAACTTTGACTGAAATGCATTGAAGTCAATGGGAGAGAACGAGGGATGAAAGACGAGTGCGGGTCAAGATGGTGGAGTTGGGGTGTTGGGTGATGAGGCCTGAGGTTGAATACCGAGTCTTGTTGCTGTGGTATGAACGCTGGCCGAGTGGGACAACTTTGACTGAAATGCATTGAAGTCAATGGGAGAGAACGAGGGATGAAAGACGAGTGCGGGTCAAGATGGTGGACTTGGGGTGTTGGGTGATGAGGCCTAAGGTTGAATACCAAGTCTTGTTGCTCTGGTATGAACGCTGGCCGAGTGGGACAACTTTGACTGAAATGCATTGAAGTCAATGGGAGAGAACGAGGGATGAAAGACGAGTGCGGGTCAAGATGTTGGACTTGGGGTGTTGGGTGATGAGGCCTTAGGTTGAATACCGAGCCTTGTTGCTGTGGTATGAACACTGGCGGAGTTGGGCAACTTTGAATGAAATGCATTGAAGTCAATGGGAGAGAACGAGGGATGAAAAACGAGTGCGGGTCAAGATGGTGGTCTTAATGTGTTGGGTGATGAGGCCTAAGCTTGAATACCGAGTCTTGTTGTTATGGTATGAATGCTGGCCGAGTGGTAAAACTATGACTGAAATGCATTGAAGTCAATGGGAGAGAACGAGGGATGAAAGACGAGTGCGGGTCAAGATGTTGGACTTGGGGTGTTGGGTGATGAGGCCTAAGGTTGAATAACAAGTCTTGTTGCTCTGGTATGAACGCTGGCCGAGTGGGACAACTTTGATTAAAATGCATTGAAGCCAATGGGCCATTCACTCCCATGTAAAAAGATGCGCCTTACTACTATTCACATGGCTAATGCTAGGTAAAAGTTAGCATTTAATGCATTCCTATGGGATTTTTAGTGTGTTTTAACGTGAATAACGTCGCCATGGTAACATATTCTGCGCAGAAAAGTAATAGCACACCTCACACCATGAAGGACTCACTTTTGACATATAGCTTGCCTGGCTGCACGCTACGGTACGACCCGCATTAATTGCCGAAAATCTACGGAAGAATAATAAATAATAACTAGAAACGAAAATTCCTGAAGAAATTTTGAGATGGGCCTATTCTGCTGACCGAGGAAGAGCTGGTTCTTTTACTTATTGATTTAATTATTTAGTCTTGTTGCTGTGGCAGAAGTATTGGCCAAATAATGAAACTTTGACAGAAATGCATTGAAGTCAATGGGAGAGAACGAGGGATGAACGACGAGTGCGGGTCAAGATGGTGGACTTGGGGCGTTGGGTGATGAGGCCTAAGGGTGAATATGAAGTCTTGTTGCTGTGGTATGAACGCTGGACGAATGGGAAAACTTTGACTGAAATGCATTGAAGTCAATGGGAGGGAACGAGGGATGAAAGACGAGTGCGGGTCAAGATGGTGGACTTGGGGTGTTGGGTGATGAGGCCTGAGGTTGAATACCGAGTCTTGTTGCTGTGGTATGAACGCTGGCCGAGTGGGACAACTTTGACTGAAATGCATTGAAGTCAATGGGCCATTCACTCCCATGAAAAAAGATGCGCCTTACTACTATTCACATGGCTAATGCTAGGTAAAAGTTAGCATTTAATGCATTCCTATGGGATTTTAAGTGTGTTTTAACGTGAATAACGTCGCCATGGTAACATATTCTGCGCAGAAAAGTAATAGCACACCTCACACCATGAAGGACTCACTTTTGATATATAGCTTGCCTGGCTGCACGCTACGGTACGACCCGCATTAATTGCCGAAAATCACGGAAGAATAATAATAACTAGAAACGAAAATTCCTGAAGAAATTTTGAGATGGGCCTATTCTGCTGACCGAGGAAGAGCCTGTGCTACTAATAAAGTGGCTGGTCTGTGCACTGCTAGGTGATTGCTATGATGTTGCTAGTTTGGTGCTATGGTGCTGCTAGGCGGTTGCTGTAGTGCCGCTAGGCATTGCTAGGTGATTGCAATGTTGTTATTAGGCATTGCAATGCTGTTTGTAGCTGGTTGCTAGGCGTTGCTACATGGTTGTATGGTGTTGCAAGGTGGTTGCTAGGTGCTGCAAGGTGTTTGCAATGGCATCAGAAGGCCTTGCTATGGTCTCAGCAGCTGGTTGCTAGGCATAGCTAAATGGTTGCTATGGTGTTGCTATGCATTTTTTGGTGGTTGCTATGGTGTTGCTAGGTGGTTACTAGCTGCTGAAAGGTGGTTGCTATGGCCTCAGAAGGTGTTGCTATGGTCTCAGTAGCTGGTTGCTAGGCATAGCTAGATGGTTGCTATGGTGTTGCTATGCAATTTTGGGTGGTTGCTAAGGTGTTGCATGTTGGTTGCTAGGTGCTGCAAGGTGTTTGCAATGGCATCAGAAGGCCTTGCTGTGGTCTCAGCAGCTGGTTGCTAGGCATAGCTAAATGGTTCCGATGGTGTTGCTAGGCATTTTTTGGTGGTTGCTATGGTGTTGCTAGGTTGTTACTAGCTGCTGAAAGGTGGTTGCTATGGCCTCAGAAGGTGTTGCTATGGTCTCAGTAGCTGGTTGCTAGGCATAGCTAAATGGTTGCTATGGTGTTGCTATGCATTTTTTGGAGGTTGCTATGGTGTTGCTAGGTGGTCGCTAGGTGCTGCAAGTCGGTTGCTATGATGTCAGAAGGCGTTGCTAAGGTCTCAGTAGCTGGTTGCTAGGCATAGCTAGATGGTTGCTATGGTGTTGCTATGCAATTATAGGTGGTTGCTAAGGTGTTGCTAGGTGGTTGCTAGGTGCTGCAAGTTGGTTGCTATGATGTCAGATGGCGTTGCTATGGTCTCAGTAGCTGGTTGCTAGGCATAGCTAGATGGTTGCTATGGTGTTGCTATGCAATTATAGGTGGTTGCTAAGGTGTTGCTACGTGGTTGCTAGGTGCTGCAAGCTGGTTGCTATGATGTCAGAAGGCGTTGCTATGGTCTCAGAAGCTGGTTGATAGGCATACCTAGATGGTTGCTATGGTGTTGCTATGCAATTATAGGTGGTTGCTAAGGTGTTGCTAGGTGGTTGCTAGGTGCTGCAAGCGGGTTGCTATGATATCAGAAGGCGTTGCTATGGTCTCAGTATCTGGTTGCTAGGCATAGCAAGATGGTTGCTATGGTGTTGCTATGCAATTGTAGGTGGTTGCTAAGGTGTTGCTAGGTGGTTGCTAGGTGCTGCAAGCTGGTTGCTATGATGTCAGAAGGCGTTGCTATGGTCTCAATAGCTGGTTGCTAGGCATAGCTAGATGGTTGCTATGGTGTTGCTATGCAATTCTGGGTGGTTGCTAAGGTGTTGCTAGGTGGTTGCTAGGTGCTGCAAGCGGGTTGCTATGATGTCAGAAGGCGTTGCTATGGTCTCAGTAGCTGGTTGCTAGGCATAGCTAGATGCTTGCTATGGTGTTGCTATGCATTTATTGGTGGTTGCTATGGTGTTGCTAGGTGGTTGCTAGCTGTTGCAAGGTGTTTGCTATGCTGTCAGAAGGCGTCGCTATGGTCTTAGTAGCTGGTTGCTAGGCATAGCTAGATGGTTGCTATGGTGTCAGAAGGCGTTGCTATGGTCTCAATAGCTGGTTGCTAGGCATAGCTAGATGGTTGCTATGGTGTTGCTATGCAATTCTGGGTGGTTGCTATGGTGTTGCTAGGTGGTTGCTAGCTGCTGCAAGGTGGTTGTGGTGATGTCAGAAGGCGTTGCTATGGTCTCAGTAGCTGGTTGCTAGGCATAGCTAGATGGTTGCTATGCTGTTGCTATGCATTTATTGGTGGTTGCTATGGTGTTGCTAGGTGGTTGCTAGCTGCTGCAAGGTGGTTGCTATGATGTCTGAAGGCGTCACTATGGTCTTAGTAGCTGGTTGCTAGGCATAGCTAGATGGTTGCTATGGTGTTGCTATGCAATTATCGGTGGTTGCTATGGTGTTGCTAGGTGGTTGCTATGGTGTCAGAAGGCGTTGCTATGGTCTCAGTAGCTGGTTGCTAGGCATAGCTAGATGGTTGCTATGGTGTTGCTATGCAATTTTGGGTGGTTGCTAAGGTGTTGCATGGTGGTTGCTAGGTGCTGCAAGGTGTTTGCAATGGCATCAGAAGGACTTGCTGTGGTCTGAGCAGCTGGTTGCTAGGCATAGCTAAATGGTTCCGATGATGTTGCTATGCATTTTTTGGTGGTTGCTAAGGTGTTGCTAGGTGGTTCCTAGGTGCTGCAAGTTGGTTGCTATGATGTCAGATGGCGTTGCTATGGTCTCAGTAGCTGGTTGCTAGGCATAGCTAGATGGTTGCTATGGTGTTGCTATGCAATTATAGGTGGTTGCTAAGGTGTTGCTAGGTGGTTGCTAGGTGCTGCAAGCTGGTTGCTATGATGTCAGAAGGCGTTGCTATGGTCTCAGTAGCTGGTTGCTAGGCATACCTAGATGGTTGCTATGGTGTTGCTATGCAATTATAGGTGGTTGCTAAGGTGTTGCTAGGTGGTTGCTAGGTGCTGCAAGTGGGTTGCTATGATGTCAGAAGGCGTTGCTATGGTCTCAGTAGCTGGTTGCTAGGCATAGCTAGATGGTTGCTATGGTGTTGCTATGCAATTATAGGTGGTTGCTAAGGTGTTGCTAGGTGGTTGCTAGGTGCTGCAAGTGGGTTGCTATGATGTCAGAAGGCGTTGCTATGGTCGCAGTAGCTGGTTGCTAGGCACAGCTAGATGGTTGCTATGGTGTTGCTATGCAATTCTAGGTGGTTGCTAAGGAGTTGCTAGGTGGTTGCTAGGTGAGCAAGTGGGTTGCTATGATGTCAGAAGGCGTTGCTATGGTCTCAGTAGCTGGTTGCTAGGCATAGCTAGATGGTTGCTATGGTGTTGCTATGCAATTCTAGGTGGTTGGTAAGGTGTTGCTAGGTGGTTGCTAGGTGCTGCAAGTGGGTTGCTATGATGTCAGATGGCATTGCTATGGACTCAGTTGCTGGTTGCTAGGCATAGCAAGATGGTTGCTATGGTGTTGCTATGCAATTATAGGTGGTTGCTAAGGTGTTGCTAGGTGGTTGCTAGGTGCTGCAAGCTGGTTGCTATGATGTCAGAAGGCGTTGCTATGGTCTCAGTAGCTGGTTGCTAGGCATAGCTAGATGGTTGCTATGGTGTTGCTATGCAATTGTAGGTGGTTGCTAAGGTGTTGCTAGGTGGTTGCTAGGTGCTGCAAGTGGGTTGCTATGATGTCAGAAGGCGTTGCTATGGTCTCAGTAGCTGGTTGCTAGGCATAGCTAGATGGTTGCTATGGTGTTGCTATGCAATTGTAGGTGGTTGCTAAGGAGTTGCTAGGTGGTTGCTAGGTGCTGCAAGTGGGTTGCTATGATGTCAGAAGGCGTTGCTATGGTCTCAGTAGCTGGTTGCTAGGCATAGCTAGATGGTTGCTATGGTGTTGCTATGCAATTTTAGGTGGTTGCTAAGGTGTTGCTAGGTGGTTGCTTGGTGCTGGAAATGGGTTGCTATGATGTCAGAAGGCGTTGCTATGGTCTCAGTAGCTGGTTGCTAGGCATATCTAGATGGTTGCTATGGTGTTGCTATGCAATTCTAGGTGGTTGCTATGTTGTCAGAAGGTGTTGCTATGGGCTCAGAAGCTGGTTGCTAGGCATAGCTAGATGGTTGCTCAGGTGTTGCTATGAAATTGTAGGTAGTTGCTAAGGTGTTGCTAGGTGGTTGCTAGGCAGTTGCTAGGTGTTTGGTGATGAGGCCTGAGGTTGAATACCAAGTCTTGTTGCTGTGGCATTAACACTGGCTAATTGGCAAAACTTTGATTGAAATGCATTGAAGTCAATGGGAGAGAACGAGGGATGACAGACGAGTGCGGGTCAAGATGTTGGACTTGGGGTGTTGGGTGATGAGGCCTAAGGTTGATTACCGAGTCTTGTTGCTGTTGCATGAACGCTGGCCCAGTGGGAAAACTTTGACTGAAATGCATTGAAGTCAATGGGAGAGAACGAGGGATGAAAGACGAGTGCGGGTGAAGATGGTGGTCTTAAGGTGTTGAGTGATGAGGCCTAAGGTTGAATACCGAGTCCTGTTGCTGTGGTATGAACACTGGCGGAGTGGGAGAACTTTGACTGAAATGCATTGAAGTCAATGGGAGAGAACGAGGGATGAAAGACGAGTGCGGGTCAAGATGGTGGACTTGGGGCGTTGGGTGATGAGGCCTGAGGTTGAATACTGAGTCTTGTTGCTGTAGTATGTACGCTGGCCCAGTGGGAAAACTTTGACTGAAATGCATTGAAGTCAATGGGAGAGAACGAGGGATGAAAGACGAGTGCGGGTCAAGATGTTGGACTTGTGGTGTTGGCTGATGAGGCCTAAGGTTGAATACCAAGTCTTGTTGCTCTGGTATGAACGCTGGCCGAGTGGGACAACTTTGACTGAAATGCATTGAAGCCAATGGGCCATTCACTCCCATGAAAAAAGATGCGCCTTACTACTATTCACTTGGCTAATGCTAGGTAAAAGTTAGCATTTAATGCATTCCTATGTGATTTTTAGTGTGTTTTAACGTAAATAATGTCGCCATGGTAACATATTCTGCGCAGAAAAGTAATAGCACACCTCACACAACCAAGGACTCACTTTTGATATATAGATTGCCTGGCTGCACGCTACGGTACGACCCGCATTAATTGCCGAAAATCTACGGAAGAATAATAATAATAACTAGAAACGAAAATTCCTGAAGAAATTTTGAGATGGGCCTATTTTGCTGACCGAGGAAGAGCTGGTGCTTTTACTTATTGATTTAATTATTTAGTCTTGTTGCTGTGGCAGAAGTATTGGCCAAATAATGAAACTTTGACAGAAATGCATTGAAGTCAATGTGAGAGAACGAGGGATGAAGGACGAGTGCGGGTCAGGATGGGGGTCTTAAGGTGTTTGGTGATGAGGCCTAAAGTTTAATACCGAGTGTTATTGCTGTGGCGTGAACACTGGCCGAGTAGGAGAACATTGACTGAAATGCATTGAAGTCAATGTGAGAGAACGAGGGATGAAAGACGAGTGCGGGTCAGGATGGTGGTCTGAAGGTGTTGGGTGATGAGGCCAAAGGTTGAATATCGAGTCTTGTTGCTGTGGTATGAACGCTGGCCGAGTGGGAAAACTTTGACTGAAATGCATTGAAGTCAATAGGAGAGAACGAGGGATGAAAGACGAGTGCGGGTCAGGATGGTGGTCTTAAGTTGTTGGGTGATGAGGCCTAAGGTTGAATACCGAGTCTTGTTGCTGTGGCATGAACGCTGGCCGAGTGGGACAACTTTGACTGAAATGCATTGAAGCCAATGGGCCATTCACTCCCATGAAAAAAGATGCGCCTTACTACTATTCACATGGCTAATGCTAGGTAAAAGTTAGCATTTAATGCATTCCTATGGGATTTTTAGTGTGTTTTAACGTGAATAACGTCGCCATGGTAACATATTCTGCGCAGAAAAGTAATAGCACACCTCACACAACCAAGGACTCACTTTTGATATATAGATTGCCTGGCTGCACGCTACGGTACGACCCGCATTAATTGCCGAAAATCACGGAAGAATAATAATAATAAACTAGGTGGTTACTAGCTGCTGAAAGGTGGTTGCTATGGCCTCAGAAGGTGTTGCTAAGGTCTAAGTAGCTGGTTGCTAGGCATACCTAGATGGTTGCTATGGTGTTGCTATGGAATTATAGGTGGTTGCTAAGGTGTTGCTAGGTGGTTGCTATGTTGTCAGAAGGTGTTGCTATGGGCTCAGTAGCTGGTTGCCAGGCATAGCTAGATGGTTGCTATGGTGTTGCTATGGAATTATTGGTGGTTGCTAAGGTGTTGCTAGGTGGTTGCTAGGTGCTGCAAGTGGGTTGCTATGATGTCAGATGGAGTTGCTATGGTCTCAGTAGCTGGTTGCTAGGCATAGCTAGATGGTTGCTATGGTGTTGCTATGCAATTCTAGGTGGTTGCTAAGGTGTTGCTAGGTGGTTGCTATGTTGTCAGAAGGTGTTGCTATGGGCTCAGTAGCTGGTTGCTAGGCATAGCTAGATGGTTGCTAAGGTGTTGCTATGAAATTGTAGGTAGTTGCTAAGGTGTTGCTAGGTGGTTGCTAGGCAGTTGCTATGTGTTTGATGGTGAGGTCTGAGGTGTAATACCAAGTCTTGTTGCTGTGGCATTAACACTGGCCAAGTGGCAAAACTTTGATTGAAATACATTGAAGTCAATGGGAGAGAACGAGGGATGAAAGGCGAGTGCGGGTCAAGATGGTACACTTGGGGTGTTGGGTGATGAGGCCTAAGATTGAATACTGAGTCTTGTTGCTGTGGTATGAACGCTGGCCGAGTGGGACAACTTTGACTGAAATGCATTGAAGTCAATGGGAGAGAACGAGGGATGAAAGACGAGTGCGGGGCAAGATGTTGGACTTGGGGTGTTGGGTGATGAGGCCTAAGGTTGAATACCGAGTGTTGTTGCTGTGGTATGAACGCTGTCCGAGTGGGACAACTTAGACTGAAATGCATTGAAGTCAATGGGAGAGAACGAGGGATGAAAGACGAGTGCGGGTCAGGATGGTGGTCTTGGGTTGTTGGGTGATGAGGCCTAAGGTTGAATATCGAGTCTTGTTGCTGTGGTATGAACGCTGGCCGAGTAGGAAAACTTTGACTGAAATGCATTGAAGTCAATGGGAGAGAACGAGGGATGAAAAATGAGTGCGGGTCAAGATGTTGGACTTGGGGTGTTGGGTGATGAGGCCTAAGGTTGAATACCGAGTCTTGTTGCTGTGGTATGAACGCTGGCCGAGTGGGACAACTTTGACTGAAATGCATTGAAGTCAATGGGCCATTCACTGCCATGAAATAAGACGATCCTTACTACTATTGACATGGTTAGTTAGGTATAGGCTAATGCTAGGTAAAAGTTAGCATTCAATGCATTCCTATGGGATTTTTAGTGTGTTTTAACATGAATAACGTCACCATGGTAACATATTCTGCGCAGAAAAGTAATAGCACACCTCACACCATGAAGGACTCACTTTTGATATATAGATTACCTGGCTGCATGCTACGGTACGACCCGCATTAATTGCCGAAAATCACGGAAGAATAATAATAATAAAGTTTTTTTTTCGTGTTTGAGAGGCGATTGCACGCAATCCGTAAGGAGTACAGAGACAAAAGATATGTCAATCCGTCCAGCTAAGCAGGCCCTACGATTTGGCACCAAAATGAGCTCCGTGCCTTTCACGGGCTCAGCGCAAATTGGCAAAATGTAGTTTACTAGGTGAAGAACAATATGGGCCTTTCATTACATGAATAGGCCCATAATAATAATAAAGTTTTTTTTTCGACTTTGAGAGGCAATTGCACGCAATCCGTAAGCAGTACGGAGACAAACGATATGTCAATCCGTGCAGCTAAGTAAGCCCTACGATTTGGCACCAAAGTGAGCTCCGTGCCTTTCACGGGCTCAGCGCAAATTGGCAAAATGTAGTTTACTAGGTGAAGAACAATATGGGCCTTTCATTACATGAATAGGCCCATAATAATAAAGTTTTTTTTTTTACTTTGAGAGGCAATTGCACGCAATCCGTAAGCAGTACGGAGACAAACGATATGTCAATCCGTGCAGCTAAGTAAGCCCTACGATTTGGCACCAAAGTGAGCTCCGTGCCTTTCACGGGCTCAGCGCAAATTGGCAAAATGTAGTTTACTAGGTGAAGAACAATATGGGCCTTTCATTACATGAATAGGCCCATAACTAGAAACGAAAATTCCTGAAGAAATTTTGAGATGGGCCTATTCCGCTGACCGTGGAAGAGCCTGTGCTACTATTAAAATGGCTGGTCTGTGTACTGCTAGGTGATTGCTAAGATTTGCAAGTTAGTTGCTACTGTGCTGCTAGGTGGTTACCGAAGTGCCGCTAGGCATTGCTAGGTGGTTGCAATGTTGTTATTAGGCATTACAAGTGTGTTGGTAGCTGGTTGCTAGGCATTGCTACGTGGTTGCTATGTTGTTGCTATGCAATTATAGGTGGTTGCTATGGTGTTGCATGGTGGTTGCTAGGTGCTGCAAGGTGTTTGCTATGGCATCAGAAGGCATTGCTATGGTCTCAGTAGCTGGTTGCTAGGCATAACTAAATGGTTGCTATGGTGTTGCTATGCATTTTTGGGTGGTTGCTATGGTGTTCCTAGGTGGTTGCTAGCTGTTGCAAGGTGGTTGCTATGGTGTCATAAGGCATTGCTATGGTCTCAGTAGCTGGTTGCTAGGCATAGATAGATGGTTGCTATGGTGTTGCTATGCAATTCTAGGTGGTTGCTAAGGTGTTGCTAGGTGGTTGCTAGGTGCTGCAAGTGGGTTGTTATGATGTCAGAAGGCATTGCTATGGTCTCAGTAGCTGGTTGCTAGGCATAGCTAGATGGTTGCTATGGTGTTGCTATGCAATTATAGGTGGTTGCTAAGGTGTTGCTAGGTGGTTCCTAGGTGCTGCAAGTGGGTTGCTATGATGTCAGAAGGCGTTGCTATGGTCTCAGTAGCTGGTTACTAGGCATAGCTAGATGGTTGCTATGCAATTCTAGGTGGTTGCTAAGGTGTTGCTAGGTGGTTGCTATGTTGTCAGAAGGTGTTGCTACGGTCTCAGTAGCTGGTTGCTAGGCATAGCTAGATGGTTGCTATGGTGTTGCTATGCAATTCTAGGTTGTTGCTAAGGTGTTGCTAGGTGGTTGCTAGGTGCTGCAAGTTGGTTGCTATGATGTCAGAAGGCGTTGCTATGGTCTCAGTAGCTGGTTGCTAGGCATAGCTAGATGGTTGCTATGGTGTTGCTATGAAATTCTAGGTGGTTGCTAAGGTGTTGCTAGGTGGTTGCTAGGTGCTGCAAGTGGTTTGCTATGATGTCAGAAGGCGTTGCTAAGGTCTCAGTAGCTGGTTGCTAGGCATAGCTAGATGGTTGCTATGGTGTTGCTATGCAATTCTAGGTGGTTGCTAAGGTGTTGCTAGGTGGATGCTAGGTGCTGCAAGTGGGTTGCTATGATGTCAGCTGTCGTTGCTATGGTCTCAGTAGCTGGTTGCTAGGCATAGCTAGATGGTTGCTATGGAATTGCTATGCAATTCTAGGTGGTTGCTAAGGTGTTGCTAGGTGGATGCTAGGTGCTGCAAGTGGGTTGCTATGATGTCAGAAGTCGTTGCTATGGTCTCAGTAGCTGGTTGCTAGGCATAGCTAGATGGTTGCTATGGTGTTGCTATGCAATTCTAGGTGGTTGCTAAGGTGTTGCTAGGTGGTTGCTATGTTGTCAGAAGGTGTTGCTATGGGCTCAGTAGCTGGTTGCTAGGCATAGCTAGATGGTTGCTATGGTGTTGCTATGCAATTCTAGGTGGTTGCTAAGGTGTTGCTAGGTGGTTGCTAGGCAGTAGCTATGTGTTTGGTGATGAGGCCTGAGGTTTAATACGAAGTCTTGTAGCTGTGGCATTAACACTGGCCAAGTGGGAAAACTTTGACTGAAATGCATTAAAGTCAATGGGCGAGAACAAGGGATGAAAGACGAGTGCGGGTCAGGATGGTGGTCTGAAAGTGTTTGGTGATGAGGCCTAAGGTTGAATTCCTAGTCTTGTTGCTGTGGTATGAACACTGGCCGAGTAGGAAAACTTTGACTAAAATCTATTGAAGTCAATGGGAGAGAACGAGGGATGAAAGACGAGTGCGGGTCAGGATGGGGGTCTTAAGGTGTTGGGTGATGGTGCCTGAGGTTTAATACCGAGTCTTATTGTTGTGGCATAAACCCTGGCCGAGTAGGAAAACTTTGACTAAAATCTATTGAAGTCAATGGGAGAGAACGAGGGATGAAAGACGAGTGCGGGTCAAGATGGTGGACTTGGGGCGTTGGGTGATGAGGCCTGAGGTTGAATACCGAGTCTTGTTGCTCTGGTATGAACGCTGGCCGAGTGGGACAACTTTGACTGAAATGCATTGAAGCCAATGGGCCATTCACTCCCATGAAAAAAGATGCGCCTTACTACTATTCACATGGCTAATGCTAGGTAAAAGTTAGCATTTAATGCATTCCTATGGGATTTTAAGTGTGTTTGAACGTGAATAACGTCGCCATGGTAACATATTCTGCGCAGAAAAGTAATAGCACACCTCACACAACCAAGGACTCACTTTTGATATATAGATTGCCTGGCTGCACGCTACGGTACGACCCGCATTAATTGCCGAAAATCACGGAAGAATAATAATAAATAACTAGAAACGAAAATTCCTGAAGAAATTTTGAGATGGGCCTATTCTGCTGACCAAGGAAGAGCAGGTGCCTTTACTTATTGATTTAATTATTTAGTCTTGTAGCAGTGAGAGGAGCAGTGGACAAATAGGGAAACTTTGACAGAAATGCATTGATGTCAATAGGAGAGAACGAGGGATGAAAGACGAGTACGGGTCAGGATGGTGGTCTTAAGGTGTTGTGTGATGAGGCCTAAGGTTGAATACCGAGTCTTGTTGCTATGGTATGAACGCTGGCCCAGTGGGACAACTTTGACTGAAATGCATTGAAGTCAATGGGAGAGAACGAGGGATGAAAGACGAGTGCGGGTCAAGATGGTGGACTTGGGGTGTTGGGTGATGAGGCCTAAGGTTGAATACCGAGTCTTGTTGCTGTGGTATGAACGCTGGGCCAGTAGGAAATCTTTGACTGAAATGCATTGAAGTCAATGGGAGAGAACGAGGGATGAAAGACGAGTGCGGGTCAAGTTGGTTGACTTGGGGTGTTGGGTGAATAGGCCTGAGGTTGAATACCGAGTGTTGTTGCTGTGGCATGAACACTGGCCGAGTAGGAAATATTTGACTGAAATACATTGAAGTCAATGGCAGAGAACGAGGGATGAAAGATGAGTGCGGGTCAAGATGGTGGACTTGGGGTGTTGGGTGATGAGGCCTAAGGTTGAATACCGAGTCTTGTTGCTGTGGTATGAACGCTGGCCGAGTGGGAAAACTTTGACTGAAATGCATTGAAGTCAATGGGAGAGAACGAGGGATGAAAGACGAGTGCGGGTGAAGATGTTGGACTTGGGGTGTTGGGTGATGAGGCCTAAGGGTGAATATGAAGTCTTGTTGCAGTGGTATGAACGCTGGACGAATGGGAAAACTTTGACTGA
This sequence comes from Paramormyrops kingsleyae, assembly GCF_048594095.1. Taxonomy (NCBI): domain Eukaryota; kingdom Metazoa; phylum Chordata; class Actinopteri; order Osteoglossiformes; family Mormyridae; genus Paramormyrops; species Paramormyrops kingsleyae. The sequence goes on along the minus strand of NC_132797.1, from coordinate 53,743,330 downwards.
AATGCATTGAAGTCAATGGGAAAGAACGAGGGATGAAAGACGAGTGCGGGTCAGGATGGTGGTCTTAAGGCATTGTGTGATGATGCCTGTGGTTTAATACCGAGTCTTATTGCTGTGGTATGAACGCTGGCCGAGTGGGAAAACTTTGACTGAAATGTATTAAAGTCAATGGGAGAGAACGAGGGATGAAAGACGAGTGCGGGTCAAGATGGTGGACTTGGGGCATTGGGTGATGAGGCCTAAGGGTGAATATGAAGTCTTGTTGCTGTGGTATAAACGCTGGCCGAGTGGGACAACTTTGACTGAAATGCATTGAAGCCAATGGGCCATTCACTCCCATGAAAAAAGATGCGCCTTACTACTATTCACATGGCTAATGCTAGGTAAAAGTTAGCATTTAATGCATTCCTATGGGATTTTTAGTGTGTTTTAACGTGAATAACGTCGCCATGGTAACATATTCTGCGCAGAAAAGTAATAGCACACCTCACACAACCAAGGACTCACTTTTGATATATAGATTGCCTGGCTGCACGTTACGGTACGACCCGCATTAATTGCCGAAAATCTACGGAAGAATAATAATAATAATAATAAATAAAGTTTTTTTTCGACTTTGAGAGGCAATTGCACGCAATCCGTAAGCAGTACGGAGACAAACGATATGTCAATCCGTGCAGCTAAGTAAGCCCTACGATTTGGCATCAAAGTGAGCTCCGTGCCTTCCACGGGCTCAGCGCAAATTGGCAAAATGTAATTTACTAGGTGAAGAGTAATATGGGCCTTTCATTACATGAATAGGCCCATAACTAGAAACGAAAATTCCTGAAGAAATTTTGAGATGGGCCTATTCTGCTGACCGAGGAAGAGCTGGTGCTTTTACTTATTGATTTAATTATTTAGTCTTGTTGCTGTGGCAGAAGTATTGGCCAAATAATGAAACTTTGACAGAAATGCATTGAAGTCAATGGGAGAGAACGAGGGATGAAAGACGAGTGCGGGTCAAGATGGTGGTCTTGGGGTGTTGGGTGATGAGGCCTGAGGTTGAATACCTAGTCTTGTTGCTGTGGTATGAACGCTGGCCGAGTGGGAAAACTTTGACTGAAATGCATTGAAATCAATGGGAGAGAACGAGGGATGAAAGACGAGTGCGGGTCAGGATGGTGGTCTTAAGGTGTTGGGTGATGATGCCTGTGGTTGAATACCGAGTCTTATTGCTGTGGTATGAACGCTGGCCGAGTGGGACAACTTTGACTGAAATGCATTGAAGTCAATGGGAGAGAGCGAGGGATGAAAGACGAGTGCGGGTCAAGATGTTGGACTTGGGGTGTTGGGTGATGAGGCCTGAGGTTGAATACCGAGTCTTGTTGCTGTGGTATGAACGCTGGCCGAGTGGGACAACTTTGACTGAAATGCATTGAAGCCAATGGGCCATTAACTCCCATGAAAAAAGATGCGCCTTACTACTATTCACATGGCTAATGCTAGGTAAAAGTTAGCATTTAATGCATTCCTATGGGATTTTTAATGTGTTTTAACGTGAATAACGTCGCCATGGTAACATATTCTGCGCAGAAAAGTAATAGCACACCTCACACAACCAAGGACTCACTTTTGATATATAGATTGCCTGGCTGCACGCTACGGTACGACCCGCATTAATTGCCGAAAATCTACGGAAGAATAATAAATAATAACTAGAAACGAAAATTCCTGAAGAAATTTTGAGATGGGCCTATTCCGCTGACCGTGGAAGAGCCTGTGCTACTAATAAAATGGCTGGTCTGTGTACTGCTAGGTGATTGCTAAGATTTGCAAGTTAGTTGCTACGGTGCTGCTACGTGGTTACCGAAGTGCCGCTAGGCATTGCTAGGTGGTTGCAATGTTGTTATTAGGCATTGCAAGTGTGTTGGTAGCTGGTTGCTAGGCATTGCTATGTGGTTGCTATGGTGTTGCTATGCATTTTTTGGTGGATGCTATGGTGTTGCTAGGTGGTTACTAGCTGCTGAAAGGTGGTTGCTATGGCCTCAGAAGGTGTTGCTATGGTCTCAGTATCTGGTTGCTAGGCATAGCTAAATGGTTGCTATGGTGTTGCTATGCATTTTTTGGTGGTTGCTATGGTGTTGCTAGGTGGTTGCTAGGTGCTGCAAGTGGGTTGCTATGATGTCAGAAGGCGTTGCTAAGGTCTCAGTAGCTGGTTGCTAGGCATAGCTAGATGGTTGCTATGGTGTTGCTATGCAATTCTAGGTGGTTGCTAAGGTGTTGCTAGGTGGTTGCTAGGTGCTGCAAGTGGGTTGCTATGATGTCAGATGGTGTTGCTATGGTCTCAGTTGCTGGTTGCTAGGCATAGCTAGATGGTTGCTATGGTGTTGCTATGCAATTCTAGGTGGTTGCTAAGGTGTTGCTAGGTGGTTGCTAGGTGCTGCAAGCGGGTTGCTATGATGTCAGAAGGCGTTGCTATGGTCTCAGTAGCTGGTTGCTAGGCATAGCTAGATGGTTGCTATGGTGTTGCTATGCAATTCTAGGTGGTTGCTAAGGTGTTGCTAGGTGGTTGCTAGGTGCTGCAAGTGGGTTGCTATGATGTCAGAAGGCGTTGCTATGGTCTCAGTAGCTGGTTGCTAGGCATAGCTAGATGGTTGCTATGGTGTTGCTATGCAATTATAGGTGGTTGCTAAGGAGTTGCTAGGTGGTTGCTAGGTGCTGCAAGTGGGTTGCTATGATGTCAGAAGGCGTTGCTATGGTCTCAGTAGCTGGTTGCTAGGCATAGCTAGATGGTTGCTATGGTGTTGCTATGCAATTCTAGGTGGTTGCTAAGGTGTTGCTAGGTGGTTGCTAGGTGCTGCAAGCGGGTTGCTATGATGTCAGAAGGCGTTGCTATGGTCTCAATAGCTGGTTGCTAGGCATAGCTAGATGGTTGCTATGGTGTTGCTATGCAATTCTGGGTGGTTGCTAAGGTGTTGCTAGGTGGTTGCTAGGGGCTGCAAGCGGGTTGCTATGATGTCAGAAGGCGTTGCTATGGTCTCAGTAGCTGGTTGCTAGGCATAGCTAGATGGTTGCTATGGTGTTGCTATGCAATTATAGGTGGTTGCTAAGATGTTGCTAGGTGGTTGCTAGCTGTTGGAAGGTGTTTGCTATGGTGTCAGAAGGCGTTGCTATGGCCTGAGTAGCTGGTTGCTAGGCATAGCAAAATGGTTGCTATGGTGTTGCTATGCATTTTTTGGTGGTTGCTATGGTCTTGCTAGGTGGTTGCTAGCTGCTGCAAGGTGGTTGCTATGATGTCAGAAGGCGTCGCTATGGTCTTAGTAGCTGGTTGCTAGGCATAGCTAGATGGTTGCTATGGTGTTGCTATGCAATTATCGGTGGTTGCTATGGTGTTGCTAGGTGGTTGCTATGGTGTCAGAAGGCGTTGCTATGGTCTCAGTAGCTGGTTGCTAGGTGGTTGCTAGGCATAGCTAGGTGGTTGCTATGGTGTTGCTATGCAATTGTAGGTGGTTGCTATGGTGTTGCTAGGTGGTTGCTAGGTGCTGCAAGGTGGTTGCTAGGTTGTGCGATGGCGTTCCTATGGTGTCAGTAGCTGGTAGCTAGGCATTGCTATGTGGTTGCTATGCAGTTGCTATGTAATTATAGGTGGTTGCTATGGTGTTGCTAGGCATCGCTAGGTGGTTGCTACGGTGCTGGTAGGCGTCTGGTGATGAGGCCAAAGGTTTAATATTAAGTGTTGATGATGTGGCATGAACAGTGGCTGAATAGCACAAGTTTGACTGAAATGCATTGAAGTCAATGGGAGAGAACGAGGGATGAAAGACGAGTGCGGGTCAAGATGTTGGACTTGGGGTGTGGGGTGATGAGGCCTAAGGTTAAATACCGAATCTTGTTGCCGTGGTATGAACGCTGGCCCAGTGGGAAAACTTTGACTGAAATGCATTGAAGACAATGGGAGAGAACGAGGGATGAAAGACGAGTGCGGGTCAAGATGTTGGACTTGCGGTGTTGAGTGATGAGGCCTACGGTATAATACCGAGTCTTGTTGCTGTGGTATGAACACTGGCCCAGTGGGAAAACTTTGACTGAAATGCATTGAAGTCAATGGGAGAGAACGAGGGATGAAAGACGAGTGCGGGTCAAGATGGTGGACTTGGGGCGTTGGGTGATGAGGCCTAAGGTTGAATACCGAGTCTTGTTGCTGTGGTTTGAACGCTGGACGAATGGGAAAACTTTGACTGAAATGCATTGAAGTCAATGGGAGAGAACGAGGGATGAAAGATGAGTGCGGGTCAAGATGGTGGACTTGGGGTGTTGGGTGATGAGGCCTAAGGTTGAATACCGAGTCTTGTTGCTGTGGTTTGAACGCTGGACGAATGGGAAAACTTTGACTGAAATGCATTGAAGTCAATGGGAGAGAACGAGGGATGAAAGACGAGTGCGGGTCAAGATGTTGGACTTGGGGTGTTGGGTGATGAGGCCTGAGGTTGAATACCGAGTCTTGTTGCTGTGGTATGAACGCTGGCCGAGTGGGACAACTTTGACTGAAAAGCATTGAAGTCAATGGGAGAGAACGAGGGATGAAAGACGAGTGCGGGTCAAGATGTTGGACTTGGGGTGTTGGGTGATGAGGCCTGAGGTTGAATACCGAGTGTTGTAGCTGTGGCATGAAAACTGGCCGAGTAGGAAATATTTGACTGAAATGCATTGAAATCAATGGGAGAGAACGAGGGATGAAAGACGAGTGCGGGTCAGGATGGTGGTCTTAAGGTGTTGGGTGATGATGCCTGTGGTTGAATACCGAGTCTTATTGCTGTGGTATGAACGCTGGCCGAGTGGGAAAACTTTGACTGAAATGCATTGAAGTCAATGGGAGAGAACGAGGGATGAAAGACGAGTGCGGGTCAAGATGTTGGACTTGGGGTGTTGGGTGATGAGGCCTAAGGTTGAATAACAAGTCTTGTTGCTCTGGTATGAACGCTGGCCGAGTGGGACAACTTTGACTAAAATGCATTGAAGCCAATGGGCCATTCACTCCCATGTAAAAAGATGCGCCTTACTACTATTCACATGGCTAATGCTAGGTAAAAGTTAGCATTTAATGCATTCCTATGGGATTTTTAGTGTGTTTTAACGTGAATAACGTCACCATGGTAACATATTCTGCGCAGAAAAGTAATAGCACACCTCACACCATGAAGGACTCACTTTTGACATATAGCTTGCCTGGCTGCACGCTACGGTACGACCCGCATTAATTGCCGAAAATCACGGAAGAATAATAATAATAAATAACTAGAAACGAAAATTCCTGAAGAAATTTTGAGATGGGCCTATTCTGCTGACCGAGGAAGAGCTGTTGCTTTTACTTATTGATTTAATTATTCAGTCTTGTAGCTGTGGCAGAAGTAGTGGCCAAATAATGAAACTTTGACAGAAATGCATTGAAGTCAATGGGAGAGAACGAGGGATGAAAGACGAGTGCGGGTCAGGATGGTGGACTTGGGGTGTTGGGTGATGAGGCCCAAGGTTCAATACCGAGTCTTGTTGCTGTGGCATGAACGCTGGCCGAGTGGGAAAACTTTGACTGAAATGCATTGAAGTCAATGGGAGAGAACGAGGGATGAAAGACGAGTGCGGGTCAAGATGTTGGACTTGGGGTGTTGGGTGATGAGGCCTAAGGTTGAATACCGAGTCTTGTTGCTGTGGTATGAATGCTGGCCGAGTGGGACAACTTTGACTGGAATGCATTGAAGCCAATGGGAGAGAACGAGGGATGAAAGACGAGTGCGGGGCAAGATGTTGGACTTGGGGTGTTGGGTGATGAGGCCTAAGGTTGAATTCCGAGCCTTGTTGCTGTGGTATGAACACTGGCCCAGTGGGAAAACTTTGACTGAAATGCATTGAAGTCAATGGGAGAGAACGAGGGATGAAAAACGAGTGCGGGTCAAGATGGTGGTCTTAATGTGTTGGGTGATGAGGCCTAAGCTTGAATACCGAGTCTTGTTGTTATGGTATGAATGCTGGCCGAGTGGTAAAACTATGACTGAAATGCATTGAAGTCAATGGGAGAGAACGAGGGATGAAAGACGAGTGCGGGTCAAGATGTTGGACTTGGGGTGTTGGGTGATGAGGCCTAAGGTTGAATACCAAGTCTTGTTGCTCTGGTATGAACGCTGGCCGAGTGGGACAACTTTGACTGAAATGCATTGAAGTCAATGGGCCATTCACTCCCATTAAAAAAGATGCGCCTTACTACTATTCACATGGCTAATGCTAGGTAAAAGTTAGCATTCAATGCATTCCTATGGGATTTTAAGTGTGTTTTAACGTGAATAACGTCGCCATGGTAACATATTCTGCGCAGAAAAGTAATAGCACACCTCACACTATGAAGGACTCACTTTTGACATATAGCTTGCCTGGCTGCACGCTACGGTACGACCCGCATTAATTGCCGAAAATCACGGAAGAATAATAAATAATAATAATAAATAATAAAGTTTTTTTTCGACTTTGAGAGGCAATTGCACGCAATCCGTAAGCAGTACGGAGACAAACGATATGTCAATCCGTGCAGCTAAGTAAGCCCTACGATTTGGCACCAAAGTGAGCTCCGTGCCTTTCACGGTCTCAGTGCAAATTGGCAAAATGTAGTTTACTAGGTGAAGAGTAATATGGGCCTTTCATTACATGAATAGGCCCATAATAATAAAGTTTTTTTTTCGACTTTGAGAGGCAATTGCACGCAATCCGTAAGCAGTACGGAACAAACGATATGTCAATCCGTGCAGCTAAGTAAGCCCTACGATTTGGCACCAAAGTGAGCTCCGTGCCTTTCACGGGCTCAGCGCAAATTGGCAAAATGTACTTTACTAGGTGAAGAACAATATGGGCCTTTCATTACATGAATAGGCCCATAATAACTAGAAACGAAAATTCCTGAAGAAATTTTGAGATGGGCCTATTCCGCTGACCGTGGTAGAGCCTGTGCTACTAATAAAATGGGTGGTCTGTGCACTGCTAGGTGATTGCTATGATGTTGCTAGTTCGGTGCTATGGTGCTTCTAGGCGGTTGCTGAAGTGGCGCTAGGCATTGCTAGGTGGTTGCAATGTTGTTATTAGGCATTGCAACGGTGTTGGTAGCTGGTTGCTAGGTGTTGCTACGTGGTTGCTATGGTGTTGCTATGCAATTCTAGGTGGTTGCTAAGGTGTTGCTAGGTGGTTGCTATGTTGTCAGAAGGTGTTGCTATGGGCTCAGTAGCTGGTTGCTAGGCATAGCTAGATGGTTGCTATGGTGTTGCTATGCAATTCTAGGCGGTTGCTAAGGTGTTGCTAGGTGGTTGGTAGGTGCTGCAAGTGGATTGCTATGATGTCAGAAGGTGTTGCTAAGGTCTCAGTAGCTGGTTGCTAGGCATAGCTAGATGGTTGCTATGGTGTTGCTATGCAATTATAGGTGGTTGCTAAGGTGTTGCTAGGTGGTTGCTAGGTGCTGCAAGTTGGTTGCTATGATGTCAGAAGGCGTTGCTATGGTCTCAGTAGCTGGTTGCTAGGCATAGCTAGATGGTTGCTATGGTGTTGCTATGCAATTATAGGTGGTTGCTAAGGTGTTGCTAGGTGGTTGCTAGGTGCTGCAAGTGGGTTGCTATGATGTCAGAAGGCGTTGCTAAGGTCTCAGTAGCTGGTTGCTAGGCATAGCTAGATGGTTGCTATGGTGTTGCTATGCAATTCAAGGTGGTTGCTAAGGTGTTGCTAGGTGGTTGCTAGGTGCTTTAAGTGGGTTGCTATGATGTCAGAAGGTGTTGCTATGGTCTCAGTAGCTGGTTGCTAGGCATAGCTAGATGGTTGCTAAGGTGTTGCTATGAAATTGTAGGTAGTTGCTAAGGTGTTGCTAGGTGGTTGCTAGGCAGTTGCTATGTGTTTGGTGATGAGGCCTGAGGTGTAATACCAAGTCTTGTTGCTGTGGCATTAACACTGGCCAAGTGGCAAAACTTTGATTGAAATGCATTGAAGTCAATGGGAGAGAACGAGGGATGAAAGACGAGTGCGGGTCAAGATGGTGGACTTGGGGTGTTGGGTGATGAGGCCTAAGGTTGAATACCGAGTCTTGTTGCTGTGGTATGAACGCTGGCCCAGTGGGAAAACTTTGACAGAAATGCATTGAAGTCAATGGGAAAGAACGAGGGATGAAAGACGAGTGCGGGTCAACATGTTGGACTTGTGGTGTTGGATGATGAGGCCTAAGGTTTAATACCTAGTCTTGTTGCTGTGGCATAAACGTTGGCCCAGTGGGAAAACTTTGACTGAAATGCATTGAAGTCAATGGGAGAGAACGAGGGATGAAAGAAGAGTGCGGGTGAAGATGGTGGTCTTAAGGAGTTGAGTGATGAGGCCTGAAGTTGAATACCGAGTGTTATTGCTGTGGTATGAACGCTGGCCGAGTGGGACAACTTTGACTGGAATGCATTGAAGCCAATGGGAGAGAACGAGGGAAGAAAGACGAGTGCGGGTCAAGATGGTGGACTTGGGGTGTTGGGTGATGAGGCCTTAGGTTGAATACCTAGTCTTGTTGCTGTGGTATGAACGCTGGCCGAGTGGGACAACTTTGACTGAAATGCATTGAAGTCAATGGGAGAGAACGAGGGATGAAAGACGAGTGCGGGTCAAGATGTTGGACTTGGGGTGTTGGGTGATGAGGCCTAAGGTTGAATACCGAGTCTTGTTGCTGTGGTATGAACGCTGGCCGAGTGGGACAACTTTGACTGAAATGCATTGAAGTCAATGGGCCATTCACTCCCATGAAAAAAGATGCGCCTTACTACTATTCACATGGTTAGTCAGGCTAATGCTAGGTAAAAGTTAGCATTCAATGCATTCCTATGGGATTTTAAGTGTGTTTTAACGTGAATAACGTCGCCATGGTAACATATTCTGCGCAGAAAAGTAATAGCACACCTCACACAACCAAGGACTCACTTTTGATATATAGATTGCCTGGCTGCACGCTACGGTACGACCCGCATTAATTGCCGAAAATCACGGAAGAATAATAATAAATAACTAGAAACGAAAATTCCTGAAGAAATTTTGAGATGGGCCTATTCTGCTGACCGAGGAAGAGCCTGTGCTACTAATAAAGTGGCTGGTCTGTGCACTGCTAGGTGATTGCTATGATGTTGCTAGTTTGGTGCTATGGTGCTGCTAGGCAGTTGCTGTAGTGCCGCTAGGCATTGCTAGGTGGTTGCAATGTTGTTATTAGGCATTGCAAGGGTGTTGGTAGCTGGTTGCTAGGTGTTGCAACATGGTTGCTATGGTGTTGCTAGGTGGTTGCTATGGTGTTGTATGGTGGTTGCTAGGTGCTGCAAGGTGTTTGCTATGGCGTCTGAAGGCATTGCTATGGTCTCAGTAGCTGGTTGCTAGGCATAGCTAGATGGTTGCTATGGTGTTGCTATGCAATTCTAGGTGGTTGCTATGGTGTTGCTAGGTGGTTGCTAGGTGCTGCAAGTGGGTTGCTAAGATGTCAGAAGGCGTTGCTAAGGTCTCAGTAGCTGGTTGCTAGGCATAGCTAGGTGGTTGCTATGGTGTTGCTATGCAATTCTAGGTGGTTGCTAAGGTGTTGCTAGGTGGTTACTAGGTGCTGCAAGTGGGTTGCTATGATGTCAGAAGGCGTTGCTATGGTCTCAGTAGCTGGTTGCTAGGCATAGCTAGATGGTTGCTATGGTGTTGCTATGCAATTCTAGGTGGTTGCTATGGTGTTGCTAGGTGGTTGCTAGGTGCTGCAAGGTGGTTGCTATGGCGTCAGAAGGCATTTCTATGGTCTCAGTAGCTGGTTGCTAGGCATAGCTAGATGGTTGCTATGGTGTTGCTATGCAATTCTAGGTGGTTGCTAAGGTGTTGCTAGGTGGTTGCTAGGTGCTGCAAGTGGGTTTCTATGATGTCAGAAGGCGTTGCTATGGTCTCAGTATCTGGTTGCTAGGCATAGCTAGATGGTTGCTATGGTGTTGCTATGCAATTGTAGGTGGTTGCTAAGGTGTTGCTAGGTGGTTGCTAGGTGCTGCAAGCTGGTTGCTATGATGTCAGAAGGCGTTGCTATGGTCTCGATAGCTGGTTGCTAGGCATAGCTAGATGGTTGCTATGGTGTTGCTATGCAATTCTGGGTGGTTGCTAAGGTGTTGCTAGGTGGTTGCTAGGTGCTGCAAGCGGGTTGCTATGATGTCAGAAGGCGTTGCTATGGTCTCAGTAGCTGGTTGCTAGGCATAGCTAGATGGTTGCTATGGTGTTGCTATGCAATTATAGGTGGTTGCTAAGATGTTGCTAGGTGGTTGCTAGCTGTTGCAAGGTGTTTGCTATGGTGTCAGAAGGCGTTGCTATGGCCTGAGTAGCTGGTTGCTAGGCATAGCAAAATGGTTGCTATGGTGTTGCTATGCATTTTTTGGTGGTTGCTATGGTGTTGCTAGGTGGTTGCTAGCTGCTGCAAGGTGGTTGCTATGATGTCAGAAGGCGTCGCTATGGTCTTAGTAGCTGGTTGCTAGGCATAGCTAGATGGTTGCTATGGTGTTGCTATGCAATTATCGGTGGTTGCTATGGTGTTGCTAGGTGGTTGCTATGGTGTCAGAAGGCGTTGCTATGGTCTCAGTAGCTGGTTGCTAGGTGGTTGCTAGGCATAGCTAGGTGGTTGCTATGGTGTTGCTATGCAATTGTAGGTGGTTGCTATGGTGTTGCTAGGTGGTTGCTAGGTGCTGCAAGGTGGTTGCTAGGTTGTGCGATGGCGTTCCTATGGTGTCAGTAGCTGGTAGCTAGGCATTGCTATGTGGTTGCTATGCAGTTGCTATGTAATTATAGGTGGTTGCTATGGTGTTGCTAGGCATCGCTAGGTGGTTGCTACGGTGCTGGTAGGCGTCTGGTGATGAGGCCAAAGGTTTAATATTAAGTGTTGATGATGTGGCATGAACAGTGGCTGAATAGCACAAGTTTGACTGAAATGCATTGAAGTCAATGGGAGAGAACGAGGGATGAAAGACGAGTGCGGGTCAAGATGTTGGACTTGGGGTGTGGGGTGATGAGGCCTAAGGTTAAATACCGAGTCTTGTTGCCGTGGTATGAACGCTGGCCCAGTGGGAAAACTTTGACTGAAATGCATTGAAGACAATGGGAGAGAACGAGGGATGAAAGACGAGTGCGGGTCAAGATGTTGGACTTGCGGTGTTGAGTGATGAGGCCTACGGTATAATACCGAGTCTTGTTGCTGTGGTATGAACACTGGCCCAGTGGGAAAACTTTGACTGAAATGCATTGAAGTCAATGGGAGAGAACGAGGGATGAAAGACGAGTGCGGGTCAAGATGGTGGACTTGGGGCGTTGGGTGATGAGGCCTAAGGTTGAATACCGAGTCTTGTTGCTGTGGTTTGAACGCTGGACGAATGGGAAAACTTTGACTGAAATGCATTGAAGTCAATGGGAGAGAACGAGGGATGAAAGACGAGTGCGGGTCAAGATGGTGGACTTGGGGTGTTGGGTGATGAGGCCTAAGGTTGAATACCGAGTCTTGTTGCTGTGGTATGAACGCTGGCCGAGTGGGACAACTTTGACTGAAATGCATTGAAGTCAATGGGAGAGAACGAGGGATGAAAGACGAGTGCTGGTCAAGATGTTGGACTTGGGGTGTTGGGTGATGAGGCCTAAGGTTGAATACCGAGCCTTGTTGCTGTGGTATGAACACTGGCGGAGTTGGGCAACTTTGAATGAAATGCATTGAAGTCAATGGGAGAGAACGAGGGATGAAAGACGAGTGCGGGTCAAGATGTTGGACTTGGGGTGTTGGGTGATGAGGCCTAAGGTTGAATACCAAGTCTTGTTGCTCTGGTATGAACGCTGGCCGAGTGGGACAACTTTGACTGAAATGCATTGAAGTCAATGGGCCATTCACTCCCATTAAAAAAGATGCGCCTTACTACTATTCACATGGCTAATGCTAGGTAAAAGTTAGCATTCAATGCATTCCTATGGGATTTTAAGTGTGTTTTAACGTGAATAACGTCGCCATGGTAACATATTCTGCACAGAAAAGTAATAGCACACCTCACACTATGAAGGACTCACTTTTGACATATAGCTTGCCTGGCTGCACGCTACGGTACGACCCGCATTAATTGCCGAAAATCACGGAAGAATAATAAATAATAATAATAAATAATAAAGTTTTTTTTCGACTTTGAGAGGCAATTGCACGCAATCCGTAAGCAGTACGGAGACAAACGATATGTCAATCCGTGCAGCTAAGTAAGCCCTACGATTTGGCACCAAAGTGAGCTCCGTGCCTTTCACGGTCTCAGTGCAAATTGGCAAAATGTAGTTTACTAGGTGAAGAGTAATATGGGCCTTTCATTACATGAATAGGCCCATAACTAGAAACGAAAATTCCTGAAGAAATTTTGAGATGGGCCTATTCCGCTGACCTTGGAAGAGCCGGTGCTTTTACTTATTGATTTAATTATTTAGTCTTGTTGCTGTGGCAGTAGTATTGGCCAAATAATGAAACTTTGACAGAAATGCATTGAAGTCAATGTGAGAGAACGAGGGATGAAGGACGAGTGCGGGTCAGGATGGGGGTCTTAAGGTGTTGGGTGATGGTGCCTGAGGTTTAATACCGAGTCTTATTGTTGTGGCATAAACCCTGGCCGAGTAGGAAAACTTTGACTAAAATCTATTGAAGTCAATGGGAGAGAACGAGGGATGAAAGACGAGTGCGGGTCAAGATGGTGGACTTGGGGCGTTGGGTGATGAGGCCTGAGGTTGAATACCGAGTCTTGTTGCTCTGGTATGAACGCTGGCCGAGTGGGACAACTTTGACTGAAATGCATTGAAGTCAATGGGAGAGAACGAGGGATGAAAGACGAGTGCGGGTCAAGATGTTGGACTTGCGGTGTTGGTTGATGAGGCCTAAGGTTGAATACCGAGTCTTGTTGCTCTGGTATGAACGCTGGCCGAGTGGGACAACTTTGACTGAAATGCATTGAAGTCAATGGGCCATTCACTCCCATGAAAAAAGATGCGCCTTACTACTATTCACATGGCTAATGCTAGGTCAAAGTTAGCATTCAGTGCATTCCTATGGGATTTTAAGTGTGTTTTAACGTGAATAACGTCGCCATGGTAACATATTCTGCGCAGAAAAGTAATAGCACACCTCACACCATGAAGGACTCACTTTTGATATATAGATTGCCTGGCTGCACGCTACGGTACGACCCGCATTAATTGCCGAAAATCACGGAAGAATAATAATAATAATAAATAAATAATAATAAAGTTTTTTTTTTGACTTTGAGAGGCAATTGCACGCAATCCGTAAGCAGTACGGAGACAAACGATATGTCAATCCGTGCAGCTAAGTAAGCCCTACGATTTGGCACCAAAGTGAGCTCCGTGCCTTTCACGGGCTCAGCGCAAATTGGGAAAATGTAATTTACTAGGTGAAGAGTAATATGGGCCTTTCATTACATGAATAGGCCCATAATAAATAATAAAGTTTTTTTTCGACTTTGAGAGGCAATTGCACGCAATCCGTAAGCAGTACGGAGACAAACGATATGTCAATCCGTGCAGCTAAGTAAGCCCTACGATTTGGCACCAAAGTGAGCTCCGTGCCTTTCACGGTCTCAGTGCAAATTGGCAAAATGTAGTTTACTAGGTGAAGAGTAATATGGGCCTTTCATTACATGAATAGGCCCATAATAAATAAAGTTTTTATTTTTCGACTTTGAGAGGCAATTGCACGCAATCCGTAAGAAGTACGGAGACAATCGATATGTCAATCCGTGCAGCTAAGTAAGCCCTACGATTTGGCACCAAAGTGAGCTCCGTGCCTTTCACGGGCTCAGCGCAAATTGGCAAAATGTAGTTTACTAGGTGAAGAACAATATGGGCCTTTCATTACATGAATAGGCCCATAACTAGAAACGAAAATTCCTGAAGAAATTTTGAGATGGGCCTATTCCGCTGACCGTGGAAGAGCCTGTGCTACTAATAAAATGGCTGGTCTGTGTACTGCTAGGTGATTGCTAAGATTTGCAAGTTAGTTGCTACGGTGCTGCTACGTGGTTACCGAAGTGCCGCTAGGCATAGCTAGGTGGTTGCAATGTTGTTATTAGGCATTGCAAGTGTGTTGGTAGCTGGTTGCTAGGCATTGCTATGTGGTTGCTATGGTGTTGCTATGCATTTTTTGGTGGTTGCTATGGTGTTGCTAGGTGGTTACTAGCTGCTGAAAGGTGGTTGCTATGGCCTCAGAAGGTGTTGCTATGGTCTCAGTATCTGGTTGCTAGGCATAGCTAAATGGTTGCTATGGTGTTGCTATGCATTTTTTGGTGGTTGCTATGGTGTTGCTAGGTGGTTGCTAGGTGCTGCAAGTGGGTTGCTATGATGTCAGAAGGCGTTGCTAAGGTCTCAGTAGCTGGTTGCTAGGCATAGCTAGATGGTTGCTATGGTGTTGCTATGCAATTCTAGGTGGTTGCTAAGGTGTTGCTAGGTGGTTGCTAGGTGCTGCAAGTGGGTTGCTATGATGTCAGATGGTGTTGCTATGGTCTCAGTAGCTGGTTGCTAGGCATAGCTAGATGGTTGCTATGGTGTTGCTATGCAATTATAGGTGGTTGCTAAGGTGTTGCTAGGTGGTTGCTAGGTGCTGCAAGTGGGTTGCTATGATGTCAGAAGGCGTTGCTATGGTCTCAGTAGCTGGTTGCTTGGCATAGCTAGACGGTTGCTATGGTGTTGCTATGCATGTTTTGGTGGTTGCTATGGTGCTGCTAGGTGGTTGCTAGGTGCTGTAAGTGGGTTGCTATGATGTCAGATGGCGTTGCTATGGTCTCAGTAGCTGGTTGCTAGGCATAGCTAGATGGTTGCTATGGTGTTGCTATGCAATTCTAGGTGTTTGCTAAGGTGTTGCTAGGTGGTTGCTAGGTGCTGCAAGTGGGTTGCTATGATGTCAGAAGGCGTTGCTATGGTCTCAGTAGCTGGTTGCTAGGCATAGCTAGATGGTTGCTATGGTGTTGCTATGCAATTCTAGGTGGTTGCTAAGGTGTTGCTAGGTGGTTGCTAGGTGCTGTAAGCTGGTTGCTATGATGTCAGAAGCCGTTGCTATGGTCTCAGTAGCTGGTTGCTAGGCATAGCTAGATGGTTGCTATGGTGTTGCTATGCAATTCTAGGTGGTTGCTAAGGTGTTGCTAGGTGGTTGCTAGGTGCTGCAAGTGGGTTGCAATGATGTCAGAAGGCGTTGCTAAGGTCTCAGTAGCTGGTTGCTAGGCATAGCTAGATGGTTGCTATAGTGTTGCTATGCAATTCTAGGTGGTTGCTAAGGTGTTGCTAGGTGGTTGCTAGGTGCTGCAAGTGGGTTGCAATGATGTCAGAAGGCGTTGCTAAGGTCTCAGTAGCTGGTTGCTAGGCATAGCTAGATGGTTGCTATGGTGTTGCTATGCAATTCTAGGTGGTTGCTAAGGTGTTCCTAGGTGGTTGCTAGGTGTTGCAAGTGGGTTGCTATGATGTCAGAAGGCGTTGCTAAGGTCTCAGTAGCTGGATGCTAGGCATAGCTAGATGGTTGCTATGGTGTTGCTATGCAATTCTAGGTGGTTGCTAAGGTGTTGCTAGGTGGTTGCTAGGTGCTGCAAGTGGGTTGCTATGATGTCAGAAGGCGTTGCTATGTTCTCAGTAGCTGGTTGCTAGGCATAGCTAGATGGTTGCTAAGGTGTTGCTATGAAATTGTAGGTAGTTGCTAAGGTGTTGCTAGGTGGTTGCTAGGCAGTTGCTATGTGTTTGGTGATGATGCCTGAGGTGTAATACCAAGTCTTGTTGCTGTGGCATTAACACTGGCCAAGTGGCAAAACTTTGATTGAAATGCATTGAAGTCAATGGGAGAGAACGAGGGATGAAAGACGAGTGCGGGTCAAGATGTTGAACTTGTGGTGTTGGATGATGAGGCCTAAGGTTGAATACCGAGTCTTGTTGCTGTAGTATATACGCTGGCCCAGTGGGAAAACTTTGACTGAAATGCATTGAAGTCAATGGGAGAGAACGAGGGATGAAAGACGAGTGCGGGGCAAGATGGGGGTCTTAAGGTGTTTGGTGATGAGGCCTGAGGTGTAATACCAAGTCTTGTTGCTGTGGCATTAATACTGGCCAAGTGGGAAAACTTTGATTGAAATGCATTGAAGTCAATGGGAGAGAACGAGGGATGAAAGACGAGTGCGGGTCAAGATGGTGGACTTGGGGTGTTGGGTGATGAGGCCTGAGGTTGAATACCGAGTCTTGTTGCTGTGGTATGAACACTGGCCGAGTAGGAAAACTTTGACTAAAATCTATTGAAGTCAATGGGAGAGAACGAGGGATGAAAGACGAGTGCGGGTCAGGATGGGGGTCTTAAGGTGTTGGGTGATGGTGCCTGAGGTTTAATACCGAGTCTTATTGTTGTGGCATAAACCCTGGCCGAGTAGGAAAACTTTGACTAAAATCTATTGAAGTCAATGGGAGAGAACGAGGGATGAAAGACGAGTGCGGGTCAAGATGGTGGACTTGGGGCGTTGGGTGATGAGGCCTGAGGTTGAATACCGAGTCTTGTTGCTCTGGTATGAACGCTGGCCGAGTGGGACAACTTTGACTGAAATGCATTGAAGCCAATGGGCCATTCACTCCCATGAAAAAAGATGCGCCTTACTACTATTCACATGGCTAATGCTAGGTAAAAGTTAGCATTTAATGCATTCCTATGGGATTTTAAGTGTGTTTGAACGTGAATAACGTCGCCATGGTAACATATTCTGCGCAGAAAAGTAATAGCACACCTCACACAACCAAGGACTCACTTTTGATATATAGATTGCCTGGCTGCACGCTACGGTACGACCCGCATTAATTGCCGAAAATCACGGAAGAATAATAATAAATAACTAGAAACGAAAATTCCTGAAGAAATTTTGAGATGGGCCTATTCTGCTGACCAAGGAAGAGCAGGTGCCTTTACTTATTGATTTAATTATTTAGTCTTGTAGCAGTGAGAGGAGCAGTGGACAAATAGGGAAACTTTGACAGAAATGCATTGATGTCAATAGGAGAGAACGAGGGATGAAAGACGAGTACGGGTCAGGATGGTGGTCTTAAGGTGTTGTGTGATGAGGCCTAAGGTTGAATACCGAGTCTTGTTGCTATGGTATGAACGCTGGCCCAGTGGGACAACTTTGACTGAAATGCATTGAAGTCAATGGGAGAGAACGAGGGATGAAAGACGAGTGCGGGTCAAGATGGTGGACTTGGGGTGTTGGGTGATGAGGCCTAAGGTTGAATACCGAGTCTTGTTGCTGTGGTATGAACGCTGGGCCAGTAGGAAATCTTTGACTGAAATGCATTGAAGTCAATGGGAGAGAACGAGGGATGAAAGACGAGTGCGGGTCAAGTTGGTTGACTTGGGGTGTTGGGTGAATAGGCCTGAGGTTGAATACCGAGTGTTGTTGCTGTGGCATGAACACTGGCCGAGTAGGAAATATTTGACTGAAATACATTGAAGTCAATGGCAGAGAACGAGGGATGAAAGATGAGTGCGGGTCAAGATGGTGGACTTGGGGTGTTGGGTGATGAGGCCTAAGGTTGAATACCGAGTCTTGTTGCTGTGGTATGAACGCTGGCCGAGTGGGAAAACTTTGACTGAAATGCATTGAAGTCAATGGGAGAGAACGAGGGATGAAAGACGAGTGCGGGTGAAGATGTTGGACTTGGGGTGTTGGGTGATGAGGCCTAAGGGTGAATATGAAGTCTTGTTGCAGTGGTATGAACGCTGGACGAATGGGAAAACTTTGACTGAAATGCATTGAAGTCAATGGGAAAGAACGAGGGATGAAAGACGAGTGCGGGTCAGGATGGTGGTCTTAAGGCATTGTGTGATGATGCCTGTGGTTTAATACCGAGTCTTATTGCTGTGGTATGAACGCTGGCCGAGTGGGAAAACTTTGACTGAAATGTATTAAAGTCAATGGGAGAGAACGAGGGATGAAAGACGAGTGCGGGTCAAGATGGTGGACTTGGGGCATTGGGTGATGAGGCCTAAGGGTGAATATGAAGTCTTGTTGCTGTGGTATAAACGCTGGCCGAGTGGGACAACTTTGACTGAAATGCATTGAAGCCAATGGGCCATTCACTCCCATGAAAAAAGATGCGCCTTACTACTATTCACATGGCTAATGCTAGGTAAAAGTTAGCATTTAATGCATTCCTATGGGATTTTTAGTGTGTTTTAACGTGAATAACGTCGCCATGGTAACATATTCTGCGCAGAAAAGTAATAGCACACCTCACACAACCAAGGACTCACTTTTGATATATAGATTGCCTGGCTGCACGTTACGGTACGACCCGCATTAATTGCCGAAAATCTACGGAAGAATAATAATAATAACTAGAAACGAAAATTCCTGAAGAAATTTTGAGATGGGCCTATTCTGCTGACCGAGGAAGAGCAGGTGCCATTACTTATTGATTTAATTATTTAGTCTTGTAGCAGTGAGAGGAGCAGTGGACAAATAGGGAAACTTTGACAGAAATGCATTGATGTCAATAGGAGAGAACGACGGATGAAAGACGAGTACGGGTCAGGATGGTGGTCTTAAGGTGTTGTGTGATGAGGCCTAAGGTTGAATACCGAGTGTTGTTGCTGTGGTATGAACGCTGGCCCAGTGGGACAACTTTGACTGAAATGCATTGAAGTCAATGGGATAGAACGAGGGATGAAAGACGAGTGCGGGTCAACATGGTGGACTTGGGATGTTGGGTGATGAGGCCTGAGGTTGAATACCGAGTCTTGTTGCTGTGGTATGAATGCTGGCCCAGTGGGAAAACTTTGACTGAAATGCATTGAAGTCAATGGGAGGGAACGAGGGATGAAAGACGAGTGCGGGTCAAGATGGTGGACTTGGGGCGTTGGGTGATGAGGCCTAAGGGTGAATATGAAGTCTTGTTGCAGTGGTATGAACGCTGGACGAATGGGAAAACTTTGACTGAAATGCATTGAAGTCAATGGGAGGGAACGAGGGATGAAAGACGAGTGCGGGTCAAGATGGTGGTGTTGGGGTGTTGGGTGATGAGGCCTGAGGTTGAATACCTAGTCTTGTTGCAGTGGTATGAACGCTGGCCGAATAGGAAAACTTTGACTGAAATGCATTGAAGTCAATGGGAGAGAACGAGGGATGAAAGACGAGTGCGGGTCAAGATGGTGGACTTGGGGCGTTGGGTGATGAGGCCTAAGGGTGAATATGAAGTCTTGTTGCAGTGGTATGAACGCTGGACGAATGGGAAAACTTTGACTGAAATGCATTGAAGTCAATGGGAGGGAACGAGGGATGAAAGACGAGTGCGGGTCAAGATGTTGGACTTGCGGTGTTGGTTGATGAGGCCTAAGGTTGAATACCGAGTCTTGTTGCTCTGGTATGAACGCTGGCCGAGTGGGACAACTTTGACTGAAATGCATTGAAGTCAATGGGCCATTCACTCCCATGAAAAAAGATGCGCCTTACTACTATTCACATGGCTAATGCTAGGTCAAAGTTAGCATTCAGTGCATTCCTATGGGATTTTAAGTGTGTTTTAACGTGAATAACGTCGCCATGGTAACATATTCTGCGCAGAAAAGTAATAGCACACCTCACACCATGAAGGACTCACTTTTGATATATAGATTGCCTGGCTGCACGCTACGGTACGACCCGCATTAATTGCCGAAAATCACGGAAGAATAATAATAATAATAAATAAATAATAATAAAGTTTTTTTTTCGACTTTGAGAGGCAATTGCACGCAATCCGTAAGCAGTACGGAGACAAACGATATGTCAATCCGTGCAGCTAAGTAAGCCCTACGATTTGGTACCAAAGTGAGCTCCGTGCCTTTCACGGGCTCAGCGCAAATTGGCAAAATGTAATTTACTAGGTGAAGAGTAATATGGGCCTTTCATTACATGAATAGGCCCATAATAATAAATAAAGTTTTTTTTCGACTTTGAGAGTCAATTGCACGCAATCCGTAAGCAGTACGGAGACAAACGATATGTCAATCCGTGCAGCTAAGTAAGCCCTACGATTTGGCATCAAAGTGAGCTCCGTGCCTTCCACGGGCTCAGCGCAAATTGGCAAAATGTAATTTACTAGGTGAAGAGTAATATGGGCCTTTCATTACATGAATAGGCCCATAACTAGAAACGAAAATTCCTGAAGAAATTTTGAGATGGGCCTATTCTGCTGACCGAGGAAGAGCTGGTGCTTTTACTTATTGATTTAATTATTTAGTCTTGTTGCTGTGGCAGAAGTATTGGCCAAATAATGAAACTTTGACAGAAATGCATTGAAGTCAATGGGAGAGAACGAGGGATGAAAGACGAGTGCGGGTCAAGATGGTGGTCTTGGGGTGTTGGGTGATGAGGCCTGAGGTTGAATACCTAGTCTTGTTGCTGTGGTATGAACGCTGGCCGAGTGGGAAAACTTTGACTGAAATGCATTGAAATCAATGGGAGAGAACGAGGGATGAAAGACGAGTGCGGGTCAGGATGGTGGTCTTAAGGTGTTGGGTGATGATGCCTGTGGTTGAATACCGAGTCTTATTGCTGTGGTATGAACGCTGGCCGAGTGGGACAACTTTGACTGAAATGCATTGAAGTCAATGGGAGAGAGCGAGGGATGAAAGACGAGTGCGGGTCAAGATGTTGGACTTGGGGTGTTGGGTGATGAGGCCTGAGGTTGAATACCGAGTCTTGTTGCTGTGGTATGAACGCTGGCCGAGTGGGACAACTTTGACTGAAATGCATTGAAGCCAATGGGCCATTAACTCCCATGAAAAAAGATGCGCCTTACTACTATTCACATGGCTAATGCTAGGTAAAAGTTAGCATTTAATGCATTCCTATGGGATTTTTAATGTGTTTTAACGTGAATAACGTCGCCATGGTAACATATTCTGCGCAGAAAAGTAATAGCACACCTCACACAACCAAGGACTCACTTTTGATATATAGATTGCCTGGCTGCACGCTACGGTACGACCCGCATTAATTGCCGAAAATCTACGGAAGAATAATAAATAATAACTAGAAACGAAAATTCCTGAAGAAATTTTGAGATGGGCCTATTCCGCTGACCGTGGAAGAGCCTGTGCTACTAATAAAATGGCTGGTCTGTGTACTGCTAGGTGATTGCTAAGATTTGCAAGTTAGTTGCTACGGTGCTGCTACGTGGTTACCGAAGTGCCGCTAGGCATTGCTAGGTGGTTGCAATGTTGTTATTAGGCATTGCAAGTGTGTTGGTAGCTGGTTGCTAGGCATTGCTATGTGGTTGCTATGGTGTTGCTATGCATTTTTTGGTGGATGCTATGGTGTTGCTAGGTGGTTACTAGCTGCTGAAAGGTGGTTGCTATGGCCTCAGAAGGTGTTGCTATGGTCTCAGTATCTGGTTGCTAGGCATAGCTAAATGGTTGCTATGGTGTTGCTATGCATTTTTTGGTGGTTGCTATGGTGTTGCTAGGTGGTTGCTAGGTGCTGCAAGTGGGTTGCTATGATGTCAGAAGGCGTTGCTAAGGTCTCAGTAGCTGGTTGCTAGGCATAGCTAGATGGTTGCTATGGTGTTGCTATGCAATTCTAGGTGGTTGCTAAGGTGTTGCTAGGTGGTTGCTAGGTGCTGCAAGTGGGTTGCTATGATGTCAGATGGTGTTGCTATGGTCTCAGTTGCTGGTTGCTAGGCATAGCTAGATGGTTGCTATGGTGTTGCTATGCAATTCTAGGTGGTTGCTAAGGTGTTGCTAGGTGGTTGCTAGGTGCTGCAAGCGGGTTGCTATGATGTCAGAAGGCGTTGCTATGGTCTCAGTAGCTGGTTGCTAGGCATAGCTAGATGGTTGCTATGGTGTTGCTATGCAATTCTAGGTGGTTGCTAAGGTGTTGCTAGGTGGTTGCTAGGTGCTGCAAGTGGGTTGCTATGATGTCAGAAGGCGTTGCTATGGTCTCAGTAGCTGGTTGCTAGGCATAGCTAGATGGTTGCTATGGTGTTGCTATGCAATTATAGGTGGTTGCTAAGGAGTTGCTAGGTGGTTGCTAGGTGCTGCAAGTGGGTTGCTATGATGTCAGAAGGCGTTGCTATGGTCTCAGTAGCTGGTTGCTAGGCATAGCTAGATGGTTGCTATGGTGTTGCTATGCAATTCTAGGTGGTTGCTAAGGTGTTGCTAGGTGGTTGCTAGGTGCTGCAAGCGGGTTGCTATGATGTCAGAAGGCGTTGCTATGGTCTCAATAGCTGGTTGCTAGGCATAGCTAGATGGTTGCTATGGTGTTGCTATGCAATTCTGGGTGGTTGCTAAGGTGTTGCTAGGTGGTTGCTAGGTGCTGCAAGCGGGTTGCTATGATGTCAGAAGGCGTTGCTATGGTCTCAGTAGCTGGTTGCTAGGCATAGCTAGATGGTTGCTATGGTGTTGCTATGCAATTATAGGTGGTTGCTAAGATGTTGCTAGGTGGTTGCTAGCTGTTGGAAGGTGTTTGCTATGGTGTCAGAAGGCGTTGCTATGGCCTGAGTAGCTGGTTGCTAGGCATAGCAAAATGGTTGCTATGGTGTTGCTATGCATTTTTTGGTGGTTGCTATGGTCTTGCTAGGTGGTTGCTAGCTGCTGCAAGGTGGTTGCTATGATGTCAGAAGGCGTCGCTATGGTCTTAGTAGCTGGTTGCTAGGCATAGCTAGATGGTTGCTATGGTGTTGCTATGCAATTATCGGTGGTTGCTATGGTGTTGCTAGGTGGTTGCTATGGTGTCAGAAGGCGTTGCTATGGTCTCAGTAGCTGGTTGCTAGGTGGTTGCTAGGCATAGCTAGGTGGTTGCTATGGTGTTGCTATGCAATTGTAGGTGGTTGCTATGGTGTTGCTAGGTGGTTGCTAGGTGCTGCAAGGTGGTTGCTAGGTTGTGCGATGGCGTTCCTATGGTGTCAGTAGCTGGTAGCTAGGCATTGCTATGTGGTTGCTATGCAGTTGCTATGTAATTATAGGTGGTTGCTATGGTGTTGCTAGGCATCGCTAGGTGGTTGCTACGGTGCTGGTAGGCGTCTGGTGATGAGGCCAAAGGTTTAATATTAAGTGTTGATGATGTGGCATGAACAGTGGCTGAATAGCACAAGTTTGACTGAAATGCATTGAAGTCAATGGGAGAGAACGAGGGATGAAAGACGAGTGCGGGTCAAGATGTTGGACTTGCGGTGTTGAGTGATGAGGCCTACGGTATAATACCGAGTCTTGTTGCTGTGGTATGAACACTGGCCCAGTGGGAAAACTTTGACTGAAATGCATTGAAGTCAATGGGAGAGAACGAGGGATGAAAGACGAGTGCGGGTCAAGATGGTGGACTTGGGGCGTTGGGTGATGAGGCCTAAGATTGAATACCGAGTCTTGTTGCTGTGGTTTGAACGCTGGACGAATGGGAAAACTTTGACTGAAATGCATTGAAGTCAATGGGAGAGAACGAGGGATGAAAGATGAGTGCGGGTCAAGATGGTGGACTTGGGGTGTTGGGTGATGAGGCCTAAGGTTGAATACCGAGTCTTGTTGCTGTGGTTTGAACGCTGGACGAATGGGAAAACTTTGACTGAAATGCATTGAAGTCAATGGGAGAGAACGAGGGATGAAAGACGAGTGCGGGTCAAGATGTTGGACTTGGGGTGTTGGGTGATGAGGCCTGAGGTTGAATACCGAGTCTTGTTGCTGTGGTATGAACGCTGGCCGAGTGGGACAACTTTGACTGAAAAGCATTGAAGTCAATGGGAGAGAACGAGGGATGAAAGACGAGTGCGGGTCAAGATGTTGGACTTGGGGTGTTGGGTGATGAGGCCTGAGGTTGAATACCGAGTGTTGTAGCTGTGGCATGAAAACTG
This sequence comes from Paramormyrops kingsleyae, assembly GCF_048594095.1. Classification (NCBI taxonomy): domain Eukaryota; kingdom Metazoa; phylum Chordata; class Actinopteri; order Osteoglossiformes; family Mormyridae; genus Paramormyrops; species Paramormyrops kingsleyae. The sequence continues at coordinate 53,719,432 of NC_132797.1, read as the reverse complement.
GCCGAGTAGGAAATATTTGACTGAAATGCATTGAAATCAATGGGAGAGAACGAGGGATGAAAGACGAGTGCGGGTCAGGATGGTGGTCTTAAGGTGTTGGGTGATGATGCCTGTGGTTGAATACCGAGTCTTATTGCTGTGGTATGAACGCTGGCCGAGTGGGAAAACTTTGACTGAAATGCATTGAAGTCAATGGGAGAGAACGAGGGATGAAAGACGAGTGCGGGTCAAGATGTTGGACTTGGGGTGTTGGGTGATGAGGCCTAAGGTTGAATAACAAGTCTTGTTGCTCTGGTATGAACGCTGGCCGAGTGGGACAACTTTGACTAAAATGCATTGAAGCCAATGGGCCATTCACTCCCATGTAAAAAGATGCGCCTTACTACTATTCACATGGCTAATGCTAGGTAAAAGTTAGCATTTAATGCATTCCTATGGGATTTTTAGTGTGTTTTAACGTGAATAACGTCACCATGGTAACATATTCTGCGCAGAAAAGTAATAGCACACCTCACACCATGAAGGACTCACTTTTGACATATAGCTTGCCTGGCTGCACGCTACGGTACGACCCGCATTAATTGCCGAAAATCACGGAAGAATAATAATAATAAATAATAATAAAGTTTTTTTTTCGACTTTGAGAGGCAATTGCACGCAATCCGTAAGCAGTACGGAACAAACGATATGTCAATCCGTGCAGCTAAGTAAGCCCTACGATTTGGCACCAAAGTGAGCTCCGTGCCTTTCACGGGCTCAGCGCAAATTGGCAAAATGTACTTTACTAGGTGAAGAACAATATGGGCCTTTCATTACATGAATAGGCCCATAATAACTAGAAACGAAAATTCCTGAAGAAATTTTGAGATGGGCCTATTCCGCTGACCGTGGTAGAGCCTGTGCTACTAATAAAATGGGTGGTCTGTGCACTGCTAGGTGATTGCTATGATGTTGCTAGTTCGGTGCTATGGTGCTTCTAGGCGGTTGCTGAAGTGGCGCTAGGCATTGCTAGGTGGTTGCAATGTTGTTATTAGGCATTGCAACGGTGTTGGTAGCTGGTTGCTAGGTGTTGCTACGTGGTTGCTATGGTGTTGCTATGCAATTCTAGGTGGTTGCTAAGGTGTTGCTAGGTGGTTGCTATGTTGTCAGAAGGTGTTGCTATGGGCTCAGTAGCTGGTTGCTAGGCATAGCTAGATGGTTGCTATGGTGTTGCTATGCAATTCTAGGCGGTTGCTAAGGTGTTGCTAGGTGGTTGGTAGGTGCTGCAAGTGGATTGCTATGATGTCAGAAGGTGTTGCTAAGGTCTCAGTAGCTGGTTGCTAGGCATAGCTAGATGGTTGCTATGGTGTTGCTATGCAATTATAGGTGGTTGCTAAGGTGTTGCTAGGTGGTTGCTAGGTGCTGCAAGTTGGTTGCTATGATGTCAGAAGGCGTTGCTATGGTCTCAGTAGCTGGTTGCTAGGCATAGCTAGATGGTTGCTATGGTGTTGCTATGCAATTATAGGTGGTTGCTAAGGTGTTGCTAGGTGGTTGCTAGGTGCTGCAAGTGGGTTGCTATGATGTCAGAAGGCGTTGCTAAGGTCTCAGTAGCTGGTTGCTAGGCATAGCTAGATGGTTGCTATGGTGTTGCTATGCAATTCAAGGTGGTTGCTAAGGTGTTGCTAGGTGGTTGCTAGGTGCTTTAAGTGGGTTGCTATGATGTCAGAAGGTGTTGCTATGGTCTCAGTAGCTGGTTGCTAGGCATAGCTAGATGGTTGCTAAGGTGTTGCTATGAAATTGTAGGTAGTTGCTAAGGTGTTGCTAGGTGGTTGCTAGGCAGTTGCTATGTGTTTGGTGATGATGCCTGAGGTGTAATACCAAGTCTTGTTGCTGTGGCATTAACACTGGCCAAGTGGCAAAACTTTGATTGAAATGCATTGAAGTCAATGGGAGAGAACGAGGGATGAAAGACGAGTGCGGGTCAAGATGTTGAACTTGTGGTGTTGGATGATGAGGCCTAAGGTTGAATACCGAGTCTTGTTGCTGTAGTATATACGCTGGCCCAGTGGGAAAACTTTGACTGAAATGCATTGAAGTCAATGGGAGAGAACGAGGGATGAAAGACGAGTGCGGGGCAAGATGGGGGTCTTAAGGTGTTTGGTGATGAGGCCTGAGGTGTAATACCAAGTCTTGTTGCTGTGGCATTAATACTGGCCAAGTGGGAAAACTTTGATTGAAATGCATTGAAGTCAATGGGAGAGAACGAGGGATGAAAGACGAGTGCGGGTCAAGATGGTGGACTTGGGGTGTTGGGTGATGAGGCCTAAGGTTGAATACCGAGTCTTGTTGCTGTGGTATGAACGCTGGCCGAGTGGGACAACTTTGACTGAAATGCATTGAAGCCAATGGGCCATTCACTCCCATGAAAAAAGATGCGCCTTACTACTATTCACATGGCTAATGCTAGGTAAAAGTTAGCATTTAATGCATTCCTATGGGATTTTTAGTGTGTTTTAACGTGAATAACGTTGCCATGGTAACATATTCTGCGCAGAAAAGTAATAGCACACCTCACACAACCAAGGACTCACTTTTGATATATAGATTGCCTGGCTGCACGTTACGGTACGACCCGCATTAATTGCCGAAAATCTACGGAAGAATAATAATAATAACTAGAAACGAAAATTCCTGAAGAAATTTTGAGATGGGCCTATTCCGCTGACCGTGGAAGAGCCTGTGCTACTAATAAAGTGGCTGGTCTGTGCACTGCTAGGTGATTGCTATGATGTTGCTAGTTCGGTGCTATGGTGCTTCTAGGCGGTTGCTGAAGTGGCGCTAGGCATTGCTAGGTGGTTGCAATGTTTTTATTAGGCATTGCAAGGGTGTTGGTAGCTGGTTGCTAGGTGTTGCTATGTGGTTGCTATGGTGTTGCATGGTGGTTGCTAGGTGCTGCAAGGTGTTTGCTATGGCATCAGGAGGTCTTGCTATGGTCTCAGTAGCTGGTAGCTAGGCACAGCTAAATGGTTGCTATGGTGTTGCTATGGATTTTTTGGTGGTTGCTATGGTGTTGCTAGGTGGTTGCTAGCTGTTGCAAGGTGTTTGCTATGGTGTCAGAAGGCGTTGCTATGGTCTCAGTAGCTGGTTGCTAGGCATAGCTAGATGGTTGCTATGGTGTTGCTATGCATTTATTGGTGGATGCTATGGTGTTGCTAGGTGGTTGCTAGCTGCTGCAAGGTGGTTGCTATGATGTCAGAAGGCGTCGCTATGGTCTTAGTAGCTGGTTGCTAGGCATAGCTAGATGGTTGCTATGGTGTTGCTAGGTGGTTGCTATGGTGTCAGAAGGCGTTGCTATGGTCTCAGTAGCTGGTTGCTAGGTGGTTGCTAGGCATAGCTAGGTGGTTGCTATGGTGTTGCTATGCAATTTTAGATGGTTGCTAAGGTGTTGCTAGGTGGTTGCTATGGTGTTGGAAGGCGTTGCTATGGTGTCAGTAGTTGGTTGCTAGATGGTTGCTAGGCATAGCTAGGTGGTTGCTATGGTGTTGCTATGCAATTGTAGGTGGTTGCTATGGTGTTGCTAGGTGGTTGCTAGGTGCTGCAAGGTGTTTGCAATGGCATCAGAAGGCCTTGCTATGGTCTCAGCAGCTGGTTGCTAGGCATAGCTAAATGGTTGCTATGGTGTTGCTATGCATTTTTTGGTGATTGCTATGGTGTTGCTAGGTGGTTAATAGCTGCTGAAAGGTGGTTGCTATGGCCTCAGAAGGTGTTGCTATGGACTCAGTAGCTGGTTGCAAGGCATAGCTAAATGGTTGCTATGGTGTTGCTATGCATTTTTTGGTGGTTGCTATGGTGTTGCTAGGTGGTTGCTAGGTGCTGCAAGTGGGTTGCTATGTTGTCAGAAGGCGTTGCTAAGGTCTCAGTAGCTGGTTGCTAGGCATACCTAGATGGTTGCTATGGTGTTGCTATGGAATTATAGGTGGTTGCTAAGGTGTTGCTAGGTGGTTGCTATGATGTCAGAAGGCGTTGCTATGGTCTCAGTAGCTGGTTGCTAGGCATAGCTAGATGGTTGCAATGGTGTTGCTATGCAATTCTAGGTGGTTGCTAAGGTGTTGCTAGGTGGTTGCTAGGTGCTGCAAGTGGGTTGCTATGATGTCAGAAGGCGTTGCTATGGTCTCAGTAGCTGGTTGCTAGGCATAGCTAGATGGTTGCTATGGTGTTGCTATGCAATTGTAGGTGGTTGCTAAGGAGTTGCTAGGTGGTTGCTAGGTGCTGCAAGTGGGTCGCTATGATGTCAGAAGGCGTTGCTATGGTCTCAGTAGCTGGTTGCTAGGCATAGCTAGATGGTTGCTATGGTGTTGCTATGCAATTGTAGGTGGTTGCTAAGGTGTTGCTAGGTGGTTGCTAGCTGCTGCAAGGTGGTTGCTATGATGTCAGAAGGCGTTGCTATGGTCTCAGTAGCTGGTTGCTAGGCATAGCTAAATGGTTGCTATGGTGTTGCTATGCATTTTTTGGTGATTGCTATGGTGTTGCTAGGTGGTTAATAGCTGCTGAAAGGTGGTTGCTATGGCCTCAGAAGGTGTTGCTATGGACTCAGTAGCTGGTTGCAAGGCATAGCTAAATGGTTGCTATGGTGTTGCTATGCATTTTTTGGTGGTTGCTATGGTGTTGCTAGGTGGTTGCTAGGTGCTGCAAGTGGGTTGCTATGTTGTCAGAAGGCGTTGCTAAGGTCTCAGTAGCTGGTTGCTAGGCATACCTAGATGGTTGCTATGGTGTTGCTATGGAATTATAGGTGGTTGCTAAGGTGTTGCTAGGTGGTTGCTATGATGTCAGAAGGCGTTGCTATGGTCTCAGTAGCTGGTTGCTAGGCATAGCTAGATGGTTGCTATGGTGTTGCTATGCAATTCTAGGTGGTTGCTAAGGTGTTGCTAGGTGGTTGCTAGGTGCTGCAAGCGGGTTGCTATGATGTCAGAAGGCGTTGCTATGTTCTCAGTAGCTGGTTGCTAGGCATAGCTAGATGGTTGCAATGGTGTTGCTATGCAATTCTAGGTGGTTGCTAAGGTGTTGCTAGGTGGTTGCTAGGTGCTGCAAGTGGGTTGCTATGATGTCAGAAGGCGTTGCTATGGTCTCAGTAGCTGGTTGCTAGGCATAGCTAGATGGTTGCTATGGTGTTGCTATGCAATTCTAGGTGGTTGCTAAGGAGTTGCTAGGTGGTTGCTAGGTGCTGCAAGTGGGTTGCTATGATGTCAGAAGGCGTTGCTATGGTCTCAGTAGCTGGTTGCTAGGCATAGCTAGATGGTTGCTATGGTGTTGCTATGCAATTCTAGGTGGTTGCTAAGGTGTTGCTAGGTGGTTGCTAGGTGCTGCAAGTGGGTTGCTATGATGTCAGAAGGCGTTGCTATGGTCTCAGTAGCTGGTTGCTAGTCATAGCTAGATGGTTGCTATGGTGTTGCTATGCAATTCTAGGTGTTTGCTAAGGTGTTGCTAGGTGGTTGCTAGGTGCTGCAAGTGGGTTGCTATGATGTCAGAAGGCGTTGCTATGGTCTCAGTAGCTGGTTGCTAGGCATAGCTAGATGGTTGCTATGGTGTTGCTATGCAATTATAGGTGTTTGCTAAGGTGTTGCTAGGTGGTTGCTAGGTGCTGCAAGTGGGTTGCTATGATGTCAGAAGGCGTTGCTATGGTCTCAGTAGCTGGTTGCTAGGCATAGCTAGATGGTTGCTATGGTGTTGCTATGCAATTGTAGGTGGTTGCTAAGGAGTTGCTAGGTGGTTGCTAGGTGCTGCAAGTGGGTCGCTATGATGTCAGAAGGCGTTGCTATGGTCTCAGTAGCTGGTTGCTAGGCATAGCTAGATGGTTGCTATGGTGTTGCTATGCATTTATTGGTGGATGCTATGGTGTTGCTAGGTGGTTGCTAGCTGCTGCAAGGTGGTTGCTATGATGTCAGAAGGCGTCGCTATGGTCTTAGTAGCTGGTTGCTAGGCATAGCTAGATGGTTGCTATGGTGTTGCTAGGTGGTTGCTATGATGTCAGAAGGCGTTGCTATGGTCTCAGTAGCTGGTTGCTAGGCATAGCTAGATGGTTGCTATGGTGTTGCTATGCAATTCTAGGTGGTTGCTAAGGTGTTGCTAGGTGGTTGCTAGGTGCTGCAAGTGGGTTGCAATGATGTCAGAAGGCGTTGCTAAGGTCTCAGTAGCTGGTTGCTAGGTATAGCTAGATGGTTGCTATGGTGTTGCTATGCAATTCTAGGTGGTTGCTAAGGTGTTGCTAGGTGGTTGCTAGGTGCTGCAAGTGGGTTGCAATGATGTCAGAAGGCGTTGCTAAGGTCTCAGTAGCTGGTTGCTAGGTATAGCTAGATGGTTGCTATGGTGTTGCTATGCAATTCTAGGTGGTTGCTAAGGTGTTGCTAGGTGGTTGCTAGGTGCTGCAAGTGGGTTGCAATGATGTCAGAAGGCGTTGCTAAGGTCTCAGTAGCTGGTTGCTAGGCATAGCTAGATGGTTGCTATGGTGTTGCTATGCAATTCTAGGTGGTTGCTAAGGTGTTGCTAGGTGGTTGCTAGGTGTTGCAAGTGGGTTGCTATGATGTCAGAAGGCGTTGCTAAGGTCTCAGTAGCTGGATGCTAGGCATAGCTAGATGGTTGCTATTGTGTTGCTATGCAATTCTAGGTGGTTGCTAAGGTGTTGCTAGGTGGTTGCTAGGTGCTGCAAGTGGGTTGCTATGATGTCAGAAGGCGTTGCTATGTTCTCAGTAGCTGGTTGCTAGGCATAGCTAGATGGTTGCTAAGGTGTTGCTATGAAATTGTAGGTAGTTGCTAAGGTGTTGCTAGGTGGTTGCTAGGCAGTTGCTATGTGTTTGGTGATGATGCCTGAGGTGTAATACCAAGTCTTGTTGCTGTGGCATTAACACTGGCCTAGTGGCAAAACTTTGATTGAAATGCATTGAAGTCAATGGGAGAGAACGAGGGATGAAAGACGAGTGCGGGTCAAGATGTTGGACTTGGGGTGTTGGGTGATGAGGCCTGAGGTTGAATACCGAGTCTTGTTGCTGTGGTATGAACGCTGGCCGAGTGGGACAACTTTGACTGAAATGCATTGAAGTCAATGGGCCATTCACTCCCATGAAAAAAGATGCGCCTTACTACTATTCACATGGTTAGTCAGGCTAATGCTAGGTAAAAGTTAGCATTTAATGCATTCCTATGGGATTTTTAATGTGTTTTAACGTGAATAACGTCGCCATGGTAACATATTCTGCGCAGAAAAGTAATAGCACACCTCACACAACCAAGGACTCACTTTTGATATATAGATTGCCTTGCTGCACGCTACGGTACGACCCGCATTAATTGCCGAAAATCACGGAAGAATAATAATAAATAATAACTAGAAACGAAAATTCCTGAAGAAATTTTGAGATGGGCCTATTCTGCTGACCGAGGAAGAGCCTGTGCTACTAATAAAGTGGCTGGTCTGTGCACTGCTAGGTGATTGCTATGATGTTGCTAGTTTGGTGCTATGGTGCTGCCAGGCGGTTGCTGTAGTGCCGCTAGGCATTGCTAGGTGGTTGCAATGTTGTTATTAGGCATTGCAAGGGTGTTGGTAGCTGGTTGCTAGGCGTTGCTATATGGTTGCTATGGTGTTGCATGGTGGTTGCTAGGTGCTGCAAGGTGTTTGCAATGGCATCAGAAGGCCTTGCTATGGTCTCAGCAGCTGGTTGCTAGGCATAGCTAAATGGTTGGTATGGTGTTGCTATGCATTTTTTGGTGGTTGCTATGGTGTTGCTAGGTGGTTACTAGCTGCTGAAAGGTGGTTGCTATGGCCTCAGAAGGTGTTGCTAAGGTCTAAGTAGCTGGTTGCTAGGCATACCTAGATGGTTGCTATGGTGTTGCTATGGAATTATAGGTGGTTGCTAAGGTGTTGCTAGGTGGTTGCTATGTTGTCAGAAGGTGTTGCTATGGGCTCAGTAGCTGGTTGCCAGGCATAGCTAGATGGTTGCTATGGTGTTGCTATGGAATTATTGGTGGTTGCTAAGGTGTTGCTAGGTGGTTGCTAGGTGCTGCAAGTGGGTTGCTATGATGTCAGATGGAGTTGCTATGGTCTCAGTAGCTGGTTGCTAGGCATAGCTAGATGGTTGCTATGGTGTTGCTATGCAATTCTAGGTGGTTGCTAAGGTGTTGCTAGGTGGTTGCTAGGCAGTTGCTATGTGTTTGATGGTGAGGTCTGAGGTGTAATACCAAGTCTTGTTGCTGTGGCATTAACACTGGCCAAGTGGCAAAACTTTGATTGAAATACATTGAAGTCAATGGGAGAGAACGAGGGATGAAAGGCGAGTGCGGGTCAAGATGGTACACTTGGGGTGTTGGGTGATGAGGCCTAAGATTGAATACTGAGTCTTGTTGCTGTGGTATGAACGCTGGCCGAGTGGGACAACTTTGACTGAAATGCATTGAAGTCAATGGGAGAGAACGAGGGATGAAAGACGAGTGCGGGGCAAGATGTTGGACTTGGGGTGTTGGGTGATGAGGCCTAAGGTTGAATACCGAGTGTTGTTGCTGTGGTATGAACGCTGTCCGAGTGGGACAACTTAGACTGAAATGCATTGAAGTCAATGGGAGAGAACGAGGGATGAAAGACGAGTGCGGGTCAGGATGGTGGTCTTGGGTTGTTGGGTGATGAGGCCTAAGGTTGAATATCGAGTCTTGTTGCTGTGGTATGAACGCTGGCCGAGTAGGAAAACTTTGACTGAAATGCATTGAAGTCAATGGGAGAGAACGAGGGATGAAAAATGAGTGCGGGTCAAGATGTTGGACTTGGGGTGTTGGGTGATGAGGCCTAAGGTTGAATACCGAGTCTTGTTGCTGTGGTATGAACGCTGGCCGAGTGGGACAACTTTGACTGAAATGCATTGAAGTCAATGGGCCATTCACTGCCATGAAATAAGACGATCCTTACTACTATTGACATGGTTAGTTAGGTATAGGCTAATGCTAGGTAAAAGTTAGCATTCAATGCATTCCTATGGGATTTTTAGTGTGTTTTAACATGAATAACGTCACCATGGTAACATATTCTGCGCAGAAAAGTAATAGCACACCTCACACCATGAAGGACTCACTTTTGATATATAGATTACCTGGCTGCATGCTACGGTACGACCCGCATTAATTGCCGAAAATCACGGAAGAATAATAATAATAAAGTTTTTTTTTCGTGTTTGAGAGGCGATTGCACGCAATCCGTAAGGAGTACAGAGACAAAAGATATGTCAATCCGTCCAGCTAAGCAGGCCCTACGATTTGGCACCAAAATGAGCTCCGTGCCTTTCACGGGCTCAGCGCAAATTGGCAAAATGTAGTTTACTAGGTGAAGAACAATATGGGCCTTTCATTACATGAATAGGCCCATAATAATAAAGTTTTTTTTTCGACTTTGAGAGGCAATTGCACGCAATCCGTAAGCAGTACGGAGACAAACGATATGTCAATCCGTGCAGCTAAGTAAGCCCTACGATTTGGCACCAAAGTGAGCTCCGTGACTTTCACGAGCTCAGCGCAAATTGGCAAAATGTAGTTTACTAGGTGAAGAACAATATGGGCCTTTCATTACATGAATAGGCCCATAACTAGGTGAAGAGTAATATGGGCCTTTCATTACATGAATAGGCCCATAATAATAATAAAGTTTTTTTTTCGACTTTGAGAGGCAATTGCACGCAATCCGTAAGAAGTACGGAGACAATCGATATGTCAATCCGTGCAGCTAAGTAAGCCCTACGATTTGGCACCAAAGTGAGCTCCGTGCCTTTCACGGGCTCAGCGCAAATTGGCAAAATGTAGTTTACTAGGTGAAGAACAATATGGGCCTTTCATTACATGAATAGGCCCATAATAAAGTTTTTTTTTCGACTTTGAGAGGCAATTGCACGCAATCCGTAAGCAGTACGGAGACAAACGATATGTCAATCCGTGCAGCTAAGTAAGCCCTACGATTTGGCACCAAAGTGAGCTCCGTGCCTTTCACGGGCTCAGCGCAAATTGGCAAAATGTAGTTTACTAGGTGAAGAACAATATGGGCCTTTCATTACATGAATAGGCCCATAACTAGAAACGAAAATTCCTGAAGAAATTTTGAGATGGGCCTATTCCGCTGACCGAGGAAGAGCCTGTGCTACTAATAAAGTGGCTGGTCTGTGCTGGTGTTCCTTATAAAGTGTTTAAATTGGTGTGAAAGTTTTTTTTTGTAGTGGTGAACATTTCACAATCATTTCCAAGTATTATTCTGACATTTTATTGTACACACAGTAATATCGGAAAAAGCTGTGGCTTTAGCAGATGACACTCTATGGTTTTAGTCTTGGTATGGTGTTTGGGTGAGGTTGATCCATTTAAGATTTTCACAAGAAGAAATATGGTACATTTTTCCCAACTGGAACTCAATGGCCTTGTCTTAGTTCTTGTGATAATCATAGAAACATACTGCAAAACGTATATAGGTGGTACACACACTGCTAAAATCTGTTGATATGTTTTCTAGACAGTCATCACCACCACAGCTGTATTGACCATGTCTCAATTGATCATATTTATTTCATTTGATTATAATAACAACAATAACAGTAACAAGTTTGCATTTAAAATAATACATGGTAAAGAAAACATTGTCTTCATCTTTTCTAAGATAAGCATGATCTACAACACTGAAGTCTTGAGTACAGTAGATTTTTAACATAAATTTTAACCCAATGAATAATAATAAATCACACTTCCATTGTTAAATATGATCAGGTAGAGATTGATTGCAAACATTAACCATATATATGTTATCTATATTCTTTGACACTGAGATAAATATAATATATGTTATGAAGTAAAAATTTTTGTTGTTTTTAAAATCCCAAATATGTTTTTGGTCAGCTTGACTCAAGGGATATCAGAGGATTGCAAAACTTAAGACAAAACTAAGGTTAACACTGATCAGGTTAATTTTACATTTTACATATTTACAGCCCCTTCAAATGGTGCTTTTAGTTGCTGCTTTTCAAATAAAATCAAAACCAAATCAAATAGGCTTTATTGTGAATTTCCTATGTTTATAACATACAAGGGAATCAAAATCCTGTTCCTGTCTCGTCTTTGTCATACAGTATAAAAAAAGTATAAACAAGATGTAAGATATGATAAAACTAAAATAAGTAAACCTCTATACAGTATACAGTACAATTTACAGTCAGTACTGCAGAAACAGCATAAAAAAAACAGTAACAGTGATGTAAAGTGAGGAAGTGAATTGTAGAGCAGCTTTGGAGTGCAAAAAGGCAGGTAGTTACTTGGTAGGTAGTGACTAGTTATTGTCCAGGGGCAGGGGGCAAGGGGTGGTGGTAGTGGAAAGAGTTCAGCATCCTGACAGCTTGGTGGATGAAGCTGTTGGACAGTCTTGTGGAGCGGGCGTAGAGGGTCTGGCATGTTTTCCCTGAGGGGAAGAGGCTGAAGAGGTATTGTAACGGTTGAGAAGAGTTGTAGGCAATGCTGATGGCTCTACGGTTGAGGCTGGTCTGGAATGTGTCCTTGAGGGAAGGCAGTGGGGCACCGATGATCTTATTGGCTGCATCCAGTATGCTTTGCAGGGATTTGCTACAGGAGGAAATCTCTTCGATCCATTGGAATTCTGGACAGAAAAGACATACATTATTAACTTCTAAAATTGAAAATTAGTGGATCATCAAGACAAAGGGAAAATGTGAGAAGTAGGAAAAGGACTTAGCTTTGTTCTTTTTGAGGGACGTGCCTTGCATTGGTGCTGTAATTGCATGTGTTGCAGCCTGGATCGGAATAAAACATAAAAAAAGTTAGTATTTACAGGAAGTAAACCATCACTAACAATGTCTATATGAAAAATGATTTATCAGGAGAATGAGAAAATGATAGAAGGACTTAGCTTTGTGCTTTTCTTTGTCTTCTGCTGCTTTGATGTGGTCGTCTGTTGGAAGTTGGATAGGACAGAAAAGACATACATTATTAACTTCTAACATTGAGAATGAGTGGATCATCAAGACAAAGGGAAAATGTGAGAAGTAGGAAAAGGACTTAGCTTTGTTCTTTTTTTCCTGTGTTGCCTTGCATTGGTGCTGTACATGTATGTGTTGCAGCCTGGATCGGAATAAAACATAAAAAAAGTTAGTATTTACAGGAAGTAAACCATCACTAACAATGTCTATATCAAAAATTATTTATCAGGAGAATGAGAAAATGATAGAAGGACTTAGCTTTGTGCTTTTCTTTGTCTTCTGCTGCTTTGATGTGGTCATCTGTTGGAAGTTGGATAGGACAGAAAAGACATACATTATTAACTTCTAACATTGAGAATGAGTGGATCATCAAGACAAAGGGAAAATGTGAGAAGTAGGAAAAGGACTTAGCTTTGTTCTTTTTTTCCTGTGTTGCCTTGCATTGGTGCTGTACATGTATGTGTTGCAGCCTGGATCGGAATGAAACATGAAAAAAGTTAGTATTTACAGCAAGTAAACCATCACTAACAATGTCTATATCAAAAATGATTTATCAGGACAATGAGAAAATGGTAGAAGGACTTAGCTTTGTGCTTTTCTTTTTCTTCTGCTGCTTTGATATGCTCCTCTGTTGCAACTTATATAGGAATATCCACTCCAAAACCATAGTGCTCTACCACCTCAAACAACTGGTCCATATGTAACTGATAGAACAATTTCACTGAATGAGAAGCAAAAAAGTCCTTAAGCACATCAATTTCCTAATGTAAACAAAGTAGCTGAGTGATCAACTACACCAAAAAATCCCGCTGTTGTAGCGTTATAACTTCACGGAGGACACAACGCAAAATACAACTGGACAAGTGAAAACTGGAGCTTTCCCGCTTTGTTACTACCTAACTATCTACATTCTAACCTAGTCTTCAGTGCACCCACATGCAGCTCAACCGCAAAATGCGGTCTACCCGCGTCCGATGCACCAAACACAACAAACTAAAAAAACAAACTAAAATAAAAACAGAACTAAATGCTATCACTACCTACAGCAGGGACTGACAAAGCTCCAGTGGTCACTAAACTAAAACTCTAACACTAGCCAATCCTTTACTTCCAGAATGAAAACAAGACATAGTAAAACAGGCTGGACCGTCACAATAGGAATAGCACTGTGCTCATGATGACATCAAAATGCAAAATACAGGACTGTGGTAACTGTAATAAGTCTGTAGTACACCTGATTGAAGACAAGATTCTGGTCGTGATATGTAAATGTGATCAATCAGTGTCTGCTTTTCTGTGGTTGGTTGTGAGATGAGTTGGGTAAAGCCTCTCGTTTCGAACAAGTCCTTGATGGATTTTTTTCCTGTAGAAAGCAGGTCCTCGTTGAAGTCCCCACATACAACAATGGGCTGAATATTCATTGCATGTAGGGCATCCAAGAGGCTTTGCATGTTTTTTAGAAATGTGCCAAGGTCATAACTTGGTGGCCTGTAAACCGTGGCACAGACAACACTGATCGGTGTCTCAATTCTGACAACCGTGAACTCAAGATCAGTCACGCTTTGAAAGTATCGCCGTTCTTTGGATTGGAGAATACTCCGGCAATAGGTTGCGACTCCACCCCCATCTTTGGTAGCCATGTCCACTCTGTTGCTGTAGGACACTTCTCTGTTGCGTGAGAACAATTTGTATCCTTCTAACTGGCATTTTGGGGAAACAGAGGATCCAAACAAATGAGTCTCTGTAAGGCATAAAACATCTGCGAGCTGAAGTTCGTGATGACGTTTCATGTCCTCGACATGACAGAGAAGACCTTCAACGTTGTGGTGGACAATTGTTATTTTTGTATCTGGATGTTCTGACTTGGCAAAGTGCAACAGTGGTCTTGTGTTAAGGAATGAGGCTTGAGTCATGGTCTCTATGGCTGCCCTGATGTTTTCATCAGCATAGATCTTATTTTCATCAAAATCGATGATTTTCAGTCCTTCTAGGGAGGTTGTACGACTGAGGGCAACGTACGCCATCCCTGGCTCAAAGATCCGCTTCAGACAAACGGTGGCAGACTTCATGGTCATCCCTTGCACTTTGTGGGCCGTACATCCAAAGGCCAACTTCATGGGAAACTGCATCCGAACCACTCCCTTTAGACTTGTACGTTCCTCAAATCTGTCAATGTATACTAAGTTTTCTGGCTTTCCTTGAACTTTCATCTTACTTCCTGCTGTGGGATTATCTAATTTAAGTCCAATGAGCTTTACAGTTGTCTTACCATCTTTGCTGTTTGTTATAATGTCTGCGATCGTTCCGAAGGTTCCATTGACCAAGCCATCTTCAACGTCCAGGTTCCTTATGAGCATGACTCGAACGCCAAGAGCAGCTTGAATCCTGTCAGGCAAGTCTTGTTTTTTGCCATTGATGCAATGGGGCAGGATCAAACTTTTTCCTGTTTTGGTATCCTTTTTGATATCCTGTGCCCAAACATCAACAACCTCTGAGTTTAGGGAGGCAACAACCGTGGTATTGTGCTGTTCTACCTGTTTGTTTGTGGCAAAAATATGCAGGACATCTGTTGGAGAATCTTTAGGTTCAATGACGGCCTGTGTCAGCAGGGCTTTGTCGTTGACACTGAGCAAATCAGCCTTCCTTTTGATTCTAATTCTGTTCAGGAGTTCTGCAAAAGCTTTATCGTCTTTCTGTCGCATGATCTCTGTTAGGCTCACCAGTTGGAAATTGTCTTTCCAGACATCAAGAACACCTTCCTCATAGACACAAAGAGGTTTTGCCCTGCCAAGTGGTGGCAGCTGGTAGAAATCTCCTACAGCCAGGACAGACAATCCTCCAAATGGCTTTGAGTTTCCTTTTATTTGTTGAAATCTCCAGTGAACATAAGCAAATAGTTCTTTGGAGACCATGGATATTTCATCAATAATTAAGATTTCTGCATTCCCAAGTACTGCTCTCACTTCATCCAATGTGTTTCCAAGCCCTGTGTATGGTGGCTTTAAATTCTTAGGCAACCTCAGGATGGAGTGCAAAGTCTTTCCTGAAATGTTGTAAGCTGCAGTACCAGTGAAGGCTGTGAGGAGCACCGTGGGCTGGGACATGTCACCAACATCACGAAACCTGGGAAGTTGGCGCAGGATCTTGGTCGCTTCCTGATAAACACACTTGATGACGTGTGATTTCCCACAGCCAGCTCCTCCAGTAACAAAATAGAAGAAGGGATCTGGATTACGACCCCAGACACGTCGCAGGCACCAGTCACGAACTGCATAGAACACAGATGCCTGGGTCTCATTGAGACTTCTGTACATTGCTTTTATAAGATCGGGGCTCAATTTTGGGGCTTCGATTATGGGCATAGCTTCTCTGTGGTCTTGATGGATCTGGTAATCTGGAACTGGGTCTGTGTCTTCTTCATTTTGCTGAATCGGTTCTCGTTCAGCGAGACATTCCAGACGGTCTACTTCAACCTCGGCCGCATAAGTGTTCCACGCATTTACAACTGGCCCTTTCTTCTGGAGTTCTTCCATTACCTTATCTATTTTTTTTCCATGTCCTTCATACCGCTTCTTGTTGAAGTCAACATACTGTTTCATTTGTTTTGAGAGTCCATCATAATAGAATTCTCTGTATGTTGGATAGTCTGCGTTTTTAAGGTCGTCGTCTGTTCTGTGCGGGAAGTATAATTTCAAGATCCGTCTGTAAAACTTTTCTGGTTGTTTAGTTTGAGAGAAACGGGCAAATCTTACAATAGCTGGTTTGCCCACAGTCCTCTTCTGGATGTACCCCGCATTGTTTAAGAGGGGAACAGCATTTGGTCCTTCAACTTGGTGTCCGTAGAGGACCCTGTACGCTGACACAAATTCAGCCAGACACATATATTCAAATTCCAATGTTGTAGGTCTGTTGATGTATTTTTCTGTCAAACCCGACATCCAAACATTTTCTTCATCCAGGCGCATGTTCATTAATTTGCTCATCGGAAGGCTCATTTTCACACCATCCTCATCCGTCTGGATGAAAATAACACTGCGTGAGCACTTTTTTAGCGGTAAGCTGCATGTGCGGGCTACGGACTCTTGAGCACTGACCTCTCTGTGCTTTGAATAAGCCTGCAAGATGATTTTCATCTCATCTTTTTGGTCGACGTTTGATTTCTTGACGACTTCAATGACGGAGTTAAGGATCTCTGTCATTTCATGCTCAGGCTTGGTTAAATAAGACATCATGTACTCGATGCAGCTGTACTCATCAAGCACGTACTGAATGTCCATGTTAGCGTTCCATACTCGGAGCAGATCAGCGTTGAATCCATTCACCCAGCAGTCTTTGGGATCTCGCTTCATCATAACAACCATTCCAGAAGTTAGAGCGTCAACATAAGAGCTGTATTCTTCCTTGGTCATCTTACAAACTGTGAGCAGCTCAGATAAATCTTTGAACGATACTTTTTCATCCATGAGTAAATCTCTCACTGGTTTCAGCTTCTGCTTAGCCTGCCTTTGTCTTTTTGACAGAATTTTCCACTTTGATGTTTTAGGTTTTTTCCCACAGGCTTTATCTTCACTTTTATTCCCCTTCTCTGTATCCTCATCACTAGAGTCAATTTCAGCTGGGGTGGTGATTCTAGTGCTCTCCATGGGTAGTTTGGGGAATCCAAATCTGCATTCTACATGTCCTTTCTTGCATGATTTGGAATGCTTCTTGCTGTGCATCTGAACCTCAGTCACAATTTTGTGAAGCTCGGGGTCTCTGTTTTTATCTGGTAGCTGGCAGGATATGTAGCGATCGATGAACTTGACAACTTCATCATCTCCATCTTTTGCAGCGTCAGGTGCATCTTTCACCCATACCAACATATGAATATGTGGACTTCCTCTTGCTTGAAATTCCACTCGATAAAAGTAATCTTCCACTGGGCCGATGGGCTGGGCAGGAGACAGGATGAGGTTAGTTATGAGCGCGTCCACTCTTTTCTCAAACATGCGCATGACTGTGACTGGGTTGCTCCGGAGAATGTCGCATTTGGCGTTCCAATCGAGCTCAGAAAATTCTACCTCTTCTCCCTGTTGAGCTTTGATGACCTTAACGACTTCCGGCCATCTCATTTCGGCAGCAGAAAAGGTTACAAAAAACGTGGGTCTGCCTAGCTGCCTCACCATTGCATGAAGGTCACGAAGGCATTTCTCCCAGTAAGCTGGAGTGCCTCTTAGGGGACGCATGAATCGAGTGGCCTCTCTATGTTGTATCAGTCTTTCAACCTCTTCCTTGTCTTGCAACATTTTGTTGGAAATGTTGCGTCCATCTCTGGTCTTTGTTTGGCCTTTGCGCGTCTGAATTGACATGCTGTTGGTGGCCATGTGGGTTTCTGTTACAAACTGGCAGAAGAAAAGGTAACTCTGGTCTTTGGCAAATCTGGTATCTACAGAGAAAAGCCTTACATTGAAATACATACTCAGGGACAACCGAACTTTCCTGTCTTGATCAAACGTATTATTGCCAGTTGGGAACTGCACAGGAAAGGCCTTGGCTTCAAGCCTTGGAACACTAAAGAAGCCCACGGGTTTGTTTCTTTGGGCCGGAGCTATGCTGAACACTCCAGCCCCATATGACAGAACTTCCTGTGCTATGTCAGGAGGCTGCATACAGGTATCTAGTATCAGACCAGGTCGAAGTGCCTGATGTTCTTCCCCCACGTGGCTGGGCTGCTGTTCCACAGCTGCACCTGTCTCATCATCCTTGTCTGGCTCGTTACCTAGCTGATCATCTTCAACAATGTCAAACGTGGCATTCTCACATATCTCAACATCTGTGTAATCTGGATGGGCCTCTTTAAGTTTAGCTAGTCCTGCTAGCACATTTTTCATGTTTACTGTGTAGAAGTGTTGGTGACCTTTGTATTTAATATTCCTCTTAAGCTTCACTTTTAAAAGCTCAGCTTCATTGCTAGCCCTTGGAAGAGTATTTACAGTCGTTTCCATCTCAGAAGGTACACACACAACAGCTCCATGCACTGCTCTTTGCTGTCCTTTGGGTAATGCAACAATCTTGGCAAAAGGAATAATCTTTGCAATCAATTGCCTTTCGAGCACATTTAATTCAAACAGCTCTGAGGGAATGGGTGCTAGGTGCAAATTATTTGCAGCGGCAATCGGTGGCATCCTTCCTCGTCTTAGGTGGCTGTCACATGTGTAGCAGATCCATTCCTGCATCCTCTCTCTCCGTACAGAACATGGAGCTGAACAAGCAGGAACACAAATGTGAACATATGTACCTGTTAGACATTCAGCCACCAGATGAAGATTTTTGGAGTACGTGCCTCTGTTACAATGCTTAACTTGACTGGGGAAAAGAGCTCTATGACACACCGTGCAGACATGTGTGGGTCCACATTGAATCTTCTCTTGGAATTTAACTATTGCAGCTTGCATTTCATTGCTGATCAGGGGCTGTGGGGTTTCCTGGCGGGAGCCTGCCAGTGTTCTATATTTCCTCCTTATTCTGAAAGCGCACTGCAGCATTTGATTAGTAACAAGTGCAGTCTTGGACTGACTGAGTTTCTTTTTGGCAGCATATTGTTTAATATAGTGGAGCCTAAAACATGTTTCATTGTAAGATTTGTCTTTCATATACTTCTTCATAAATGTTTTTTGTTTACTTCTGAAGTCAGGATCCGTACCGTATCTCTGTGTCACGTACTTCATTTGTTTACTTCTGAAGTCAGGATCCGTACCGTACCTCTGTGTCACGTACTTCATTTGTTTACTTCTGAAGTCAGGATCCGTACCGTATCTCTGTGTCACGTACTTCCTTTGTTTACTTCTGAAGTCAGGATCCGTACCGTATCTCTGTGTCACGTATTTCTTCATAAATGTTTTTTGTTTACTTCTGAAGTCAGGATCCGTACCGTATTTCTGTGTCACGTACCTCATTTGTTTACTTCTGAAGTCAGGATCCGTACCGTATCTTTGTGTTACATATTTCATTTGTCTGCTCCGAAAGTGAGGATCAGTTTTGTATCTGTTGCTGATGTATTCTTTCTTCCATGTTTGCTTTTTAACATACGCTTGTTTCATGGCCTGTAGTTTTTTCAACTTAAATGCAGGACAGGTAGAATATTTTTCTTTTTCTGATGTACTTCTTGTTGTTGTACTTCTGGTGTTGTTTTTGCTCCTCCGACTTCCTTTGCGTCGCCTTGCTTTTGTCATTTTTGACACATCTGAGATTGGTATTTGACTTACTTGCAATACATTGGGCACCTGCTTGAGCATATCATTTGGCTCTCGCTCATCAAAACAGCGCTTTTGGTTTTTGACACACTGGTTTGATTCTGTTAATCTTGAAGAAATATTTACAATGCCCATGTGTGTAGGAGGGGCATCATCAGCGTCGTCACTAAGAAAAGTAACTGGGACAAACTCGTAGGTGGTATTGGGACCGCGATTCTCAAAGAGCTTGTATAGGTGCTCAACCATGTCCGTCAGTTTGCCAAAACTCATCATAATTGCAGTTCCATCAGGATGGGGCAGACCTGCTGAACATCTGGAATGTGAATCAAACAGTCCATATGTACCTGATCTGTCCCGAAAAACTGCAATGCATTCTGGACTCACAATAAGTAAAGCATGGTCAACATTTTCTGACAAACACTCCAGTTGGGTGGCAAGGGGCAAACCCAGTCCTCCTTGATGTAGCAGGTGACCCACTCTTACATTTTCTGCGTGTACATTATACATACATCTGTCTGTCAGTACCTGTTTTGGCATTTCTTCAACTGTGAGGTGGTCATCAACGAATGTGCCATCCAATAAGAGCTGCTGTTTAATACCAATGTAAAGTGCATTTCCTTTTTGAAGCACTGTGTCAAGTGACATTGTTTCAAGCTGTACTCCCTCATTGTGGTAAGCCAAAAAAGTAAGAGCCATGCATGTGCACTGGTGACCACGGGAAAAAGTACTGTATCTCTTGTCTGCCTGGGAATGTGTCGCTCTCACTGACTGGGTGGGTAGACCACCGACGCTGCTGTTCATAGCTGAATGCTGTAATGACAAAGAAAAGTATAATTTTTATAGTCCTACATTTATTTCTTTTGCTACTGACAATTTTAAAGTTATACACGTCATAATCAATCAAAACCATTTAAATCACCATTAACATCTTTTGTACTTAACCGCAGTTGACATTTCACTATGTGTACTAGGGTTGGGGCCATTCATGGACTGAAATGAAAATGTATGGTGAATTCCAATTCACTTTTTGCAATTAATGTACAGTTCTATGTCTCATTTACTTACGTTTCATTAACTATTTTTCATGTATTCCTTTGTATTTGTAAGGCACTGTGATTAAAATTCCAATGTTTGTTACTACATGTAATCACAAACACATGCTCAAACAGCAAGAAATAGAAATTGGTGTTCACTGAATTGAATTGCACTTCCTGACAGTCCAATTTAATTGTAATACACTTTCCTGTTGTTAAATTCTACTTCCAATTGCATTTTGTTATGTAAATTGAAATTGTTGAGCTCATTCCTGAATCGACCGCAACCCTAGTGTACAGGAAGCATGCAAATTACCTGGCTGCTGAGGTCCAGCATGCTGTCCAGTAGGATGGTGGATGAATCAGCACCAGTGTCCTTCATTAGCACCACTCCTAACTAAAATGGAAATGGTTAGTAAAGGAAGGACATAGTAAATATGTACATTTGTGCTATTGATTCTCTCTGTGATACACATGTACATGAGTCACATTTGACATTTTAAAAACTATGACACACCTTCTCCTCTTCCAATCTCTTCTTGGAAGCAGCACGTCTCCGCTGATGTTCCATGGTAGATGTGTAATAAATCACAAAGAAAAAGAAACATTTTCTTAAACCATTTGTTATAGTGTTTTTTGCACTAAAAACCAGCAGGATTAGCATTGTTTAAATGCTGTTGTGTAAGCAACCTGCAAATATCTTGTGACTGTTACACAAACATAAATAAATTTAATCCAAATTACCTTCCTGCCCTTCGTACCACCTGTGGATTCCAAAGTGCCACATGCTGGAACAAAGCGGTCCATCTTCTCCTGAACTGCAGGGCTGAACCACACCGGATTTAGGGGGATGGAACACTGCAACAAGTTTCCCTGTCAAGTAAAATTTCACAGAGATGAGAATATATATATATATATATATATATATATATATATATATATATATATATATATATATATATATATATATGACATAAGCTTGCACAATTTAATTTGTCATATGTAATGTTAAGAGAAAACACACCTGCTGGCCAGCCATCCTCCTACTCTCCTGAGTGCGTTCACCCTGCACGCGCTGCCTCTTCTATTATGATTAAAAAACAAAGTTTTGTTGGAGAAGTACTGATCAAACATCCCGTAAAATATAGGCCACCAAGTTACAGCATGCATCCATTACCTGCTGAACAAGCGTCCAGTCGAACGGGTTGGAAGCACGTGGCACAGTCACCTCGCCAACCACAACCAGCTTGGGGGAGACTCGTCTGACCACTGGTGGTGAAGTCTTCGGGGTAGCTGGTGCCTTAGAAGGAGCCGCCTGCAATTCAAAGAGTTTGTTTAGGCTCCATAGACTGCAATGTGTTTGCATATAAGCTGCAATGCATGTAATGGACCATCATTACCACAACCAAATTGGGGGGCACTGGTCTCTCCACTGGTGGTGAAGTCTTCGGAGAGGCCGGTGCATCTGGAGTAGCTGCCTGTAGTTGCAAAGAGGCAGCATCCCAGAGCAACCATGTAAGGATCTCCATCCCTACATTGTCACTTAGGTGCACCTGCCAGACATAGTCACACGTAAACAAATGTAGACATTGACAGTAAATCTTCATTAGCATTTTTACAGCAACATGTTTTACGTACACCATCTTTGCACCACAGCTCCAGGCGACTCAGCGGGAAGTGTTCAGCAACGGATAGGTACCGAATACCTAGAAGAAAAAGCAGTTCAACCATGAATCTTATTTCTAGCCAGCCTAGAATTTTGTAATACTGCACAGATAAAGTAGAAATGTGTAGCAAGAGAAGAAAATATTAATTTAATTTGAGATGAAATTAATTACAATTTACTTTGTGCTGAAGGACAAATGTCATTGCTCAACCAAGGAAATTTTAAACTGCAAAAACATGTTGATCGTTATGACAGAAACACTCGTGTGGCAAAAGAGTCACTTTTCCCCGAGTGAGGGGGTCTATTAACACAGGTAAACTGAGGAATGAAACAGGTGAACTTAGGTAGGGCTGGGGGCGCAGTGGTTTTGGCTGCAAATAAGGCTTTGGCAAAGGCGAGGGGTCCGTGAGGACTGGAGGGCAGGAACGGAAACAGGACAAAGGGACGCAGAGGTCAACAAGTGGCACCGACAGGCGTGGCTTGTAGGAACAGAACTCGAGCTGTGGGAAGAGAACAGAGAGAGCCGCTCGGCATGTGCCGAGCGGGACACAACAATACCTCGCCCCGTGTGTGGGGAGACAATCCTGTTTAAGGGATCCCACGCAGGTGCGGCTTGTTAGCCCTCATCCGCAAGGTGGTTTGGGATGTGGGTGTAACATTGATATTTCATTGACAGTAACAAAACAGCTCCCCAAATAATGGTAATAGCTGTCTTTTTAAACTTTTAAAGCAATTTTGTATTTTTGTTAAATAGTCTTCTGAAAAAGAGCAGTGTTTTGTACATACCCTCCTGAGCGGCCACACGATGGTACTCCTGGC
This sequence comes from Paramormyrops kingsleyae, assembly GCF_048594095.1. Lineage (NCBI taxonomy): Eukaryota > Metazoa > Chordata > Actinopteri > Osteoglossiformes > Mormyridae > Paramormyrops > Paramormyrops kingsleyae. The sequence continues at coordinate 53,696,703 of NC_132797.1, read as the reverse complement.
GCAGGAGACGTTGCACTGCTTCATCCACGGTGAGACGTGTAGGGAAATCCAGAACAACCACCTGTATTTATTTAAAAAGAATAACAATCATTTAAACAATATTTAATTCGCAAGATTTCAATGAACGAATGCATTGAAAAAATAAAGAGTTACATTAGGCCAGCGGTTGCAGAGAGTGGTGAGCAGCCTCCGGAAGTCAGCTCCAGCCTCGGTGATGGTCCTGCTGGCGGTCAAGTTGTTGCTGGGTGCTAACACGCAGACTACCTCGGGTGTCCGAGGAAGAACTGCATGCAGCACCTCACGCCTCAACTCAGCCGCGCTCGCCCCTGGAGTCGACATCAACCCGAAGGAGAGTCGGCCCTGTGGCATGGTGACAAACCCATCTACGATCGCTCGCAAATGGGAGTCACCAACCAACAGAGCCAACTGCAAAAGGAAAAGCACAATACATGATTGAAAATGGGCAGTTAATCGTGAAGAGCAAAATGTATGTAAAGAACAAAACAGAATTACCTTCTTCTCCGGGTCGTCGGCTGGAATAACCAACTTGTGGCTCCGTCCAGTCACACGAGATAGTGGCCACCGCCTCACCCGATGACGAAAGCCAGTCCCACGGCCTATTTAGAGACACACAGAAACCAAGATAAAACTTTCAATTCTTGGAGCAGTCAACGAAATGAACACACAAGCACTACATACGTGAAGAGAGGTATGATGCCATCTGCTGCGGTTCCTCTTGGAAGGCCGTGGAACGTAACACCTACAACAGGTTTTCATCAAAGTTTTTGTTAAGTACAATGGCATCATGACACTGTAACAAAGTAAAATTACTAGCAGCCACTGTCATGAGAACAGAAGAAGACTTTTCTGATTTGTAGGTTAGATACCTCCTTGGTGACGTCATATGGGCAAATCGGAGGATCTGCCAGGTCCAGCTTCCTCCATCTCTTCTTGGCAGCCTCTGAACGACTCCCCTTACGCGGCATCCTCTCTGGTGTAAACCTGTGAAATACACGAAAACTGGCAAGAACAAGGTTATCTCCACCCAAAGTGGATGGAGAGCAGACAAGCAGAAAAATGTAAAAAAATGCAGTTATGGAACAACTTCTAGAAATATGTATATGTTTTTTGTAGGTAGTGTGTGTGTGTGTGTGTGTGTGTGTGTGTGTGTGTGTGTGGGCACGGGAGGTGTGGATGTGTGTGGGTATTTAAAATGACAGTTATTAATGGATGTGTGTTAAGGTTTTTTTTCTCTTTTTTGTGGTAATGTGCTGACTGCAATGTACTTGATGATTTGTGGTGATGCCAAAGCACAGCAGCTCTCACAGAATGAGGAACTGTAAAGAGAAGCAGAATAGATTGGTATTATTTGTACTGTAGAACATTACTTTGCAAAAACTGTTTTAGCAAGAAACCCGAGTGCAATGAAACAGCCTACATTGTAGTTTCACATAGCCTGTTCGACATAGTTGATCAAACACAAAAGCTATTATTGTGAACTGCTAGTTTTATCCATAGTGCCCTGAATTTCTCCTCTCGACATGTGAGTTTATTTAGGAAACCATCTCAACACAAGGCGAAAGGTCAAACCATATGTATAGCAAGCCACGATGCAGCATAGCATTTATTTTTGTGTTGCTGTGGTAGCCTCTCTGAAGCCTGAAGTCTAATAACCACTGCACTATTGAAACTGACACGTCTTGAAAGTAACACTTAGGCAAATGAGAAATATAATTTAAAGAATTCATGTAATTAAATTAAAAGGTGTTGACACAGTAGTAGTTTAAGGATGTGCATAATTATGGAACCAGAGTATTATAAGTTTGTAGAGCAGTGTGTAGACTTTTTATATGAAATATATATCACAACATACTCTGCTAACATACTCGATTATTATTAATTATGGAATGACACTGAAAGACCAGCAAAGCAGTCACAAACTCTGTCAGTTATACAGTGATGCCAACCACAGCATGACAATACCCTCACAGCACACCGAGCTATGAAATACTGACTTAGTTACCTGCCAAATGTAAGAATGCTTAGAGTATTTCATTCATTCATTAAGCAATGCAATTGTACAAAACTGCAGGAACATTCAATAAACTTCAATACAGAAATGCAAATCAATAAGGATTTTTTAAAAGACATTTACACATTTAGCAATACAAGTTTCTTGGAAGAAAATGACATTCAATACAAAGTACTTCATACATAGACATTCAATACAAAGTACTTCATACATAGAATACTACATCAGTACATTGAACGTGTAAGTCCTTTTTTTGCACATTTCGCACCTCATTTCATTTCAGTTCATTTGCACAACACCCACTCATACACGTAAGGGATAATGTACATTATCCTGCTTATTACACGGCTACTTGCCACATAAGGAAAAAAACTGGACATGAATATGAATTTGAAACATTTTATTGGCATATTTGTTTTAAATTAACATTTTTAAACGGTAAAGGGATTGAGGGATTATAAACATACTAGTAGTACCGGCTATGCGTTATTACTTTGGAGCGGTTATTATTTGAAAAGAACGAACCTGCAAATGTCTCAACTGACCAATCAGAATCAAGCATTCCAGAGAGCCATGTAATAAAACGAAATAACATGTCTGTGTCCAAAATCACACACTGCATTTCACATACTATGTGAATTAACCTTATCAAACCTAAGGTACCTTGAGCTATTTTTGTATTCCATTAGATTTAGGCTTATTATATCGTATGGACATAAGTTAGCAACATATGATTTATGGTTTTGTTTTCAGGACTTTCTGGGCTACTCAGATATATAATAATTTGATGTGTACATACAATATTATGGTTTTCATGAGGAGAAATCAGTCGCGAGTACAGTAAAATCCAGTTATAACGGACTTCAAGGGACTTGGCAAAGCAGTCCGTTATTATATCCAAAGTTCGTTATATCTAGGGTTGCTGTACGGCCAGAACAGAACTACAGGACACCATTTACTCCTGCCACACCCCAGCAGACAACCTTGTGACATAGATTATTATATTTTACGTGTAGTAATCTAACTTTACCTGACCAGATGCATGACTATTAATAATCACCGGCACGCCAGGCGCCTTGTAGCCGGAGCTGCATGTCCGTTATAGCCGAACAAAACTACAGCTAAAAGCTGTATAAGGGACATGCTTTAGGGGGAAAGCGGAGAGCACGCAAGGTCCACACAGAAAGGCCAACCGAAGGATCGAACCGAGATCCTTCTCCGATAAACACTGCGCCACCGTGCAGCCACAAACTACAGTTGAAAAGGTTAAATAAAAAAGCAGATGCTTACCAGCTCGACGTGTGACGTTTAGATAGTCAGGAAACTCGTAGCAATGCAATATGAAATCCAGTAGCTTTTGTCTCAACCAACCGCCAAAACCACCTGCAACTTCCAGAAAGATCTGGGAAGTTATATATGGTATGAATAAATCATTCGTATTGGACAATTCTTTTCATCCAACATCCAATCATATGTGAGTAGTGGCACATAGCAACGGCATAGCAACCACCTTGTATGCATGCAAGCGATTCTCGAAGTCTTGACCTAGTCTAAACGGGGCACATATGACTCAATGTGGGCGCGCATTAGGGGTGGGCGATATGGAGGAAAATATTATATCACAATGGGTTTATATTTAAATCACGATTTTATCAGGTTTTTAACATGGGTTTGTGACGTTTTTTTTTTTACTATTGTGCAAATGATTGAACAATGCAACCAAATTATTTCTAACTATAAAGCATTTAGGCACGCACGTCTTCAGGCTTCGTGTAAACAGGTGTTATGCCGAAAAACGCATCCCTGGCGAAAAACGCATCCCTGCCTTATAATGCATACTGGTGTTCTGACGAATTGAGCTTTTAAGGGTTTTGACAATGTAGCTCAACTCGTGTCAGAACAGCGACCAATCGGTCATTTAGAGACAGGCATGCATTCTACGGCAGGGATGCCTTTTTCGGCATAACACCGGCAAATCAACTTCCGGCTTTTGTACGCCTGTCATAAATCCGAACGATAAGTCACAACGCTGTCATTTATAGTTTTTAATCTTTATGGTTATATATATTTTAACAGTAGTGTCATACGCCTTTGTCAGAGATAACTTAATTAAATAAAATGGGTTTATTGTGTGTACCCTAGTATTAAGTGTTAAATCTTAAAATATTCATTCACCCTAGAAATGCATGTCCCGTATGTTGAAATCTGTGTGCTTCTGTTACCATTAGGCTACTGTCTTCTAATTGTATTTTTTATTTATCTATCCTTTGTTTAACTAGGAAGGTTCCATTGAGATACAATATCTCGTCTTCCAGGAAGTTCTAGCTAAGATGGCAGAAAATAAGAAAATTAAGACAAACGTTTCATGTATGAACATACATACAGAGATGATTAATATGAACACAAACTGAAAAGCATAGAAATACTAAAGCTATACATATAATAAAATTAAGTTATATTGAACAATGACACTGTTGTTTAAGCTCAGAGTTTAAGAGATTTTTAAACACAATCAGGGAAGGCAAGGAGTCTAAATTCAATATATTTTGCAATATATTATATAAGCTGGATTTTCTCAGTTCTGTGCGTGTGGTGGGAGGCTGAAAGAGAAGTGTAACTGATGAATGGGTACAGTATGTATTAGTGCAGAATGTGTTGGATTGGGGCGGTGTGTGGGTGGGAGTTTGTGGGTTGGGGGAGCGTGTGTCTGAGTGCTACTTGGGATGTGTCTATATCGGTGTTTGTGGGTATATAGGTGCGTGTTTGTTAGTGGGAAATGTGTGTGTGTCAGAGGATGGATAGGCGTAGGTAGCTAGTGGATAGGTTGATAGGTGGTTGCTAACCATTGCTAGACAGCAGCTAGGGTGTCGATAAGTGTTGCTAGGTGGTTACTAGGGAGCTGCTAGGCATTACTAGGTGGTTGCTATGGTGTCGGAAGGCGTTGGTAGGGTTTCGGTAGCTGGCTGCTAGGTGGTTGGTAAGGTGTTGCTATGCAATTATAGGTGGTTGCTAGGGTGTTGCGTGGTGGTTGCTATGGTGTCAGAAGGTGTATGTATGGTGTGAGTAGCTGGTTGCTAGGTGGTTGTTAGGTGGATGCTATGGTGTTGCTATGCAATTTTAGGTGGTTGCTAGGGTGCTGCTAGGTGGTTGATATGGTGCCAGAAAGTGTTGCTAGGGTCTCAGTAGCTGGTTGCTAGGTGGTTGCTAGGCATAGCTAAGTGGTTGCTAAGGTGTTGCTATGCATTTCTAGGTGGTTGCTATGGTATTGCTAGGTGGTTGCTAAGTACTGCAAGATGGCTGTTACGGTGTCAGAAGGCGTTGCTATGGTCTAAGTAGGTGGTTGCTAGGCATAGCTAGATGGTTGCTATGGTGTTGCTATGCAATTGTAGGTGGTTGCTATGCTGTTGCTAGGTGGTGCAAGGTGGTTGCTATGATGTCAGAAGGCATTGCTACGGTCTCAGTAGGTGGTTGATAGGCATGGCTAGATGGTTGCTATGGTGTTGCTATGAAATTCTAGGTGGTTGCTATGCTGTTGCTAGGTGGATGCTAGGTGCTGCAAGTGGGTTGCAATGATGTCAGAAGGCGTTGCTAAGGTCTCAGTAGCTGGTTGCTAGGCATAGCTAGATGGTTGCTATGGTGTTGCTATGCAATTCTAGGTGGTTGCTAAGGTGTTGCTAGGTGGTTGCTAGGTGCTGCAAGTGGGTTGCTATGATGTCAGAAGGCGTTGCTATGGTCTCAGTAGGTGGTTGCTAGGCATAGCTAGATGGTTGCTATGGTGTTGCTATGCAATTCTAGGTAGTTGCTAAGGTGTTGCTAGGTGGTTGCTAGGCAGTTGCTAGGTGTTTGGTAATGTGGCCTGAGGTTGAATACCAAGTCTTGTTGCTGTGGCATTAACACTGGCTAATTGGCAAAACTTTGATTGAAATGCATTGAAGTCAATGGGAGAGAACGAGGGATGAAAGACGAGTGCGGGTCAAGATGGTGGACTTGGGGTGTTGAGTGATGAGGCCTACGGTATAATACCGAGTCTTGTTGCTGTGGTATGAACACTGGCCCAGTGGGAAAACTTTGACTGAAATGTATTGAAGTCAATGGGAGAGAACGAGGGATGAAAGACGAGTGCCGGTCAAGATGGTGGACTTGGGGCGTTGGGGGATGAGGCCTAAGGTTGAATACCGAGTCTTGGTGCTGTAGTATGAACGCTGGCCGAGTGGGAAAACTTTGACTGAAATGCATTGAAGTCAATGGGAGAGAACGAGGGATGAAAGACGAGTGCGGGTGAAGATGGTGGTCTTAAGGTGTTTGGTGATGAGGCCTAAGGTTGAATTCCAAGTCTTGTTGCTGTGGTATGAACACTGGCCGAGTAGGAAAACTTTGACTAAAATGTATTGAAGTCAATGGGAGAGAACGAGGGATGAAAGACGAGTGCGGGTCAAGATGGGGGACTTGGGGCGTTGGGTGATGAGGCCTAAGGGTGAATATGAAGTCTTGTTGCAGTGGTACGAACGCTGGACGAATGGGAAAACTTTGACTGAAATGCATTGAAGTCAATGGGAGGGAACGAGGGATGAAAGACGAGTGCGGGTCAAGATGTTGGACTTGCGGTGTTGGGTGATGAGGCCTAAGGTTGTATACCGAGTCTTGTTGCTGTGGTATGAACGCTGGCCGAGTGGGACAACTTTGACTGAAATGCATTGAAGTCAATGGGCCATTCACTCCCATGAAAAAAGATGCGCCTTACTACTATTCACATGGTTAGTCAGGCTAATGCTAGGTAAAAGTTAGCATTCAATGCATTCCTATGGGATTTTAAGTGTGTTTTAACGTGAATAACGTCGCCATGGTAACATATTCTGCGCAGAAAAGTAATAGCACACCTCACACAACCAAGGACTCACTTTTGATATATAGATTGCCTGGCTGCACGCTACGGTACGACCCGCATTAATTGCCGAAAATCACGGAAGAATAATAATAAATAATAATAATAAAGTTTTTTTTTCGACTTTGAGAGGCAATTGCACGCAATCCATAAGCAGTACGGAGACAAACGATATGTCAATCCGTGCAGCTAAGTAAGCCCTACGATTTGGCATCAAAGTGAGCTCTGTGCCTTTCACGGGCTCAGCGCAAATTGGCAAAATGTAGTTTACTAGGTGAAGAACAATATGGGCCTTTCATTACATGAATAGGCCCATAACTAGAAACGAAAATTCCTGAAGAAATTTTGAGATGGGCCTATTCTGCTGACCGAGGAAGAGCAGGTGCCTTTACTTATTGATTTAAATATTTAGTCTTGTAGCAGTGAGAGGAGCAGTGGACAAATAGGGAAACTTTGACAGAAATGCATTGATGTCAATAGGAGAGAACGAGGGATGAAAGACGAGTATGGGTCAGGATGGTGGTCTTAAGGTGTTGTGTGATGAGGCCTAAGGTTGAATACCGAGTCTTGTTGCTGTGGTATGAACACTGGGCCAGTAGGAAAACTTTGACTGAAATGCATTGAAGTCAATGGGAGAGAACGAGGGATGAAAGACGAGTGCGGGTCAAGATGGTTGACTTGGGGTGTTGGGTGAATAGGCCTGAGGTTGAATACCGAGTGTTGTTGCTGTGGCATGAAAACTGGCCGAGTAGGAAATATTTGACTGAAATACATTGAAGTCAATGGCAGAGAACGAGGGATGAAAGATGAGTGCGGGTCAAGATGGTGGACTTGGGGTGTTGGGTGAAGAGGCCTAAGGTTGAATACCGAGTCTTGTTGCTGTGGTATGAATGCTGGCCGAGTGGGACAACTTTGACTGGAATGCATTGAAGCCAATGGGAGAGAACGAGGGATGACAGACGAGTGCGGGTCAAGATGTTGGACTTGGGGTGTTGGGTGATGAGGCCTAAGGTTGAATACCGAGTCTTGTTGCTGTGGTATGAACGCTGGCCGAGTGGGACAACTTTGACTGGAATACATTGAAGCCAATGGGCCATTCACTCCCATGAAAAAAGATGCGCCTTACTACTATTCACATGGTTTGTCAGGCTAATGCTAGGTAAAAGTTAGCATTCAATGCATTCCTATGGGATTTTAAGTGTGTTTGAACGTGAATAACGTCGCCATGGTAACATATTCTGCGCAGAAAAGTAATAGCACACCTCACACAACCAAGGACTCACTTTTGATATATAGATTGCCTGGCTGCACGCTACGGTACGACCCGCATTAATTGCCGAAAATCACGGAAGAATAATAATAATAAATAAAGTTTTTTTTCGACTTTGAGAGGCGATTGCACGCAATCTATAAGGAGTACGGAGACAAACGATATGTCAATCCGTCCAGCTAAGCAAGCCCTACGATTTGGCACCAAAGTGAGCTCCGTGCCTTTCATGGGCTCAGCGCAAATTGGCAAAATGTAATTTACTAGGTGAAGAGTAATATGGGCCTTTCATTACATGAATAGGCCCATAAATAAATAATAAAGTTTTTTTTTTACTTTGAGAGGCAATTGCACGCAATCCGTAAGCAGTACGGAGACAAACGATATGCCAATCCGTGCAGCTAAGTAAGCCCTACGATTTGGCATCAAAGTGAGCTCCGTGCCTTTCACGGGCTCAGCGCAAATTGGCTAAATGTAATTTACTAGGTGAAGAGTAATATGGGCCTTTCATTACATGAATAGGCCCATAATAATAATAAAGTTTTTTTTTTGACTTTGAGAGGGAATTGCACGCAATCCGTAAGCAGTAGGGAGACAAGCGATATGTCAATCCGTCCGGCCAGGCAAGCCCTACGATTTGGCATCAAAGTGAGCTCCGTGCCTTTCACGGGCTCAGCGCAAATTGGCAAAATGTAGTTTACTAGGTGAAGAACAATATGGGCCTTTCATTACATGAATAGGCCCATAATAATAATAAAGTTTTTTTTTCGACTTTGAGAGGCAATTGCACGCAATCCGTAAGCAGTACGGAGACAAACGATATGTCAATCCGTGCAGCTAAGTAAGCCCTACGATTTGGCACCAAAGTGAGCTCCGTGCCTTTCACGGGCTCAGCGCAAATTTGCAAAATGTAGTTTACTAGGTGAAGAGTAATATGGGCCTTTCATTACATGAATAGGCCCATAATAAAGTTTTTTTTTCGACTTTGAGAGGCAATTGCACGCAATCCGTAAGCAGTACGGAGACAAACGATATGTCAATCCGTGCAGCTAAGTAAGCCCTACGATTTGGCACCAAAGTGAGCTCCGTGCCTTTCACGGGCTCAGCGCAAATTGGCAAAATGTAGTTTACTAGGTGAAGAACAATATGGGCCTTTCATTACATGAATAGGCCCATAATAATAATAAAGTTTTTTTTTTTAGTTTTTTTTTATTATTATTATGGGCCTATTCATGTAATTCGACTTTGAGAGGCAATTGCACGCAATCCGTAAGCAGTACGGAGACAAACGATATGTCAATCCGTGCAGCTAAGTAAGCCGTACGATTTGGCACCAAAGTGAGCTCCGTGCCTTTCACGGGCTCAGCGCAAATTGGCAAAATGTAGTTTACTAGGTGAAGAACAATATGGGCCTTTCATTACATGAATAGGCCCATAACTAGATGGTTGCTATGGTGTTGCTATGCAATTCTAGGTGGTTGCTAAGGTGTTGCTAGGTGGTTGCTAGGTGCTGCAAGTGGGTTGCTATGATGTCAGAAGGCGTTGCTATGGTCTCAGTAGCTGGTTGCTAGGCATAGCTAGATGGTTGCTATGGTGTTGCTATGCAATTCTAGGTGGTTGCTAAGGAGTTGCTAGGTGGTTGCTAGGTGCTGCAAGTGGGTTGCTATGATGTCAGAAGGCGTTGCTATGGTCTCAGTAGCTGGTTGCTAGGCATAGCTAGATGGTTGCTATGGTGTTGCTATGCAATTCTAGGTGGTTGCTAAGGAGTTGCTAGGTGGTTGCTAGGTGCTGCAAGTGGGTTGCTATGATGTCAGAAGGCGTTGCTATGGTCTCAGTAGCTGGTTGCTAGGCATAGCTAGATGGTTGCTATGGTGTTGCTATGCAATTCTAGGTAGTTGCTAAGGTGTTGCTAGGTGGTTGCTAGCTGCAGCAAGGTGGTTGCTATGATGTCAGAAGGCGTCGCTATGGTCTTAGTAGCTGGTTGCTAGGCATAGCTAGATGGTTGCTATGGTGTTGCTATGCAATTATCGGTGGTTGCTATGGTGTTGCTAGGTGGTTGCTATGGTGTCAGAAGGCGTTGCTATGGTCTCAGTAGCTGGTTGCTAGGTGGTTGCTAGGCATAGCTAGGTGGTTGCTATGGTGTTGCTATGCAATTTTAGATGGTTGCTAAGGTGTTGCTAGGTGGTTGCTATGGTGTCGGAAGGCGTTGCTATGGTGTCAGTAGCTGGTTGCTAGATGGTTGCTAGGCATAGCTAGGTGGTTGCAATGGTGTTGCTATGCAATTGTAGGTGGTTGCTATGGTGTTGCTAGGTGGTTGCTAGGTGCTGCAAGGTGGTTGCTAGGTTGTGGGATGGCGTTCCTATGGTGTCAGTAGCTGGTAGCTAGGCGTTGCTATGTGGTTGCTATGCAGTTGCTATGTAATTTTAGGTGGTTGCTATGGTGTTGCTAGGCATCGCTAGGTGGTTGCTACGGTGCTGCTAGGCGTTTGGTGATGAGGCCTAAGGTTTAATATTAAGTGATGATGATGTGGCATGAACAGTGGCCGAATAGCACAAGTTTGACTGAAATGCATTGAAGTCAATGGGAGAGAACGAGGGATGAAAGACGAGTGCGGGTCAAGATGTTGGACTTGGGGTGTGGGGTGATGAGGCCTAAGGTTAAATACCGAGTCTTGTTGCCGTGGTATGAACGCTGGCCCAGTGGGAAAACTTTGACCAAAATGCATTGAAGTCAATGGGAGAGAACGAGGGATGAAAGACGAGTGCGGGTCAAGATGGTGGTCTTGGGGTGTTGGGTGATGAGGCCTGAGGTTGAATACCTAGTCTTGTTGCAGTGGTATGAACGCTGGACGAATGGGAAAACTTTGACTGAAATGCATTGAAGTCAATGGGAGGGAACGAGGGATGAAAGACGAGTGCGGGTCAAGATGTTGGACTTGCGGTGTTGGGTGATGAGGCCTAAGGTTGTATACCGAGTCTTGTTGCTGTGGTATGAACGCTGGCCGAGTGGGACAACTTTGACTGAAATGCATTGAAGTCAATGGGAGAGAAAGAGGGATGAAAGACGAGTGCGGGTCAAGATGGTGGACTTGGGGTGTTGGGTGATGAGGCCTGAGGTCAAATACCGAGTCTTGTTGCTGAGGCATGAACGCTGGCCGAATAGCAAAACTTTAACTGAAATGCATTGAAGTCAATGGGAGAGAACGAGGGATGAAAGACGAGTGCGGGTCATGATGGTGGTCATGGGGTGTTGGGTGATGAGGCCTAAGGTTGAATATCGAGTCTTGTTGCTGTGGTATGAACGCTGGCCGAGTGGGAAAACTTAGACCAAAATGCATTGAAGTCAATGGGAGAGAACGAGGGATGAAAGACGAGAGCGGGTCAAGATGTTGGACTTGGGGTGTTGGGTGATGAGGCCTAAGGTTGAATACCAAGTCTTGTTGCTCTGGTATGAACGCTGGCCGAGTGGGACAACTTTGACTGAAATGCATTGAAGCCAATGGGCCATTCACTCCCATGAAAAAAGATGCGCCTTACTACTATTCACATGGTTATCAGGCTAATGCTAGGTAAAAGTTAGCATTCAATGCATTCCTATGGGATTTTAAGTGTGTTTGAACGTGAATAACGTCGCCATGGTAACATATTCTGCACAGAAAAGTAATAGCACACCTCACACAACCAAGGACTCACTTTTGATATATAGATTGCCTGGCTGCACGCTACGGTACGACCCGCATTAATTGCCGAAAATCACGGAAGAATAATAAATAAATAACTAGAAACGAAAATTCCTGAAGAAATTTTGAGATGGGCCTATTCTTCTGACCGAGGAAGAGCTGGTGCTTTTACTTATTGATTTAAATATTTAGTCTTGTTGCTGTGGCAGAAGTATTGGCCAAATAATGAAACTTTGACAGAAATGCATTGAAGTCAATGGGAGAGAACGAGGGATGAAAGACGAGTGCGGGTCAAGATGTTGGACTTGGGGTATTGGGTGATGAGGCCTAAGGTTGAATACCGAGTCTTATTGTTGTGGCATAAACCGTGGCCTAGTAGGAGAACTTTGACCGAAATGCATTAAAGTCAATGGGAGAGAACGAGGGATGAAAGAGGAGTGCTGGTGAAGATGGTGGTCTTAAGGTGTTTGGTGATGAGGCCTAAAGTTTAATACCGAGTGTTATTGCTGTGGTATGAACACTGGCCGAGTAGGAAAACTTTGACTGAAATGCATTGAAGTCAATGTGAGAGAACGAGGGATGAAGGACGAGTGCGGGTCAGGATGGGGGTCTTAAGGTGTTGGGTGATTGTGCCTGAGGTTTAATAACGAGTCTTATTGTTGTGGCATAAACCCTGGCCTAGCAGGAAAACTTTGAACGAAATGCATTAAAGTCAATGGGAGAGAACGAGGGATGAAAGACGAGTGTGGGTCAAGATGTTGGACTTGGAGTGTTGGGTGATGAAGCCTAAGGTTGAATACCAAGTCTTGTTGCTCTGGTATGAACGCTGGCCGAGTGGGACAACTTTGACTGAAATGCATTGAAGCCAATGGGCCATTCACTCCCATGAAAAAAGACGCGCCTTACTACTATTCACATGGCTAATGCTAGGTAAAAGTTAGCATTTAATACATTCCTATGGGATTTTTAGTGTGTTTTAACGTGAATAACGTCGCCATGGTAACATATTCTGCGCAGAAAAGTAATAGCACACCTCACACAACCAAGGACTCACTTTTGATATATAGATTGCCTGGCTGCACGCTACGGTACGACCCGCATTAATTGCCGAAAATCACGGAAGAATAATAAATAATAAAAATTCCTGAAGAAATTTTGAGATGGGCCTATTCCGCTGACCGTGGCAGAGCCTGTGCTACTAATAAAATGGGTGGTCTGTGTACTGCAAGGTGATTGCTAAGATTTGCAAGTTAGTTGCTACGGTGCTGCTAGGTGGTTACCGAAGTGCCGCTAGGCATTGCTAGCTGGTTGCAATGTTGTTATTAGGCATTGCAATAGTGTTGGTAGCTGGTTGCTAGGCGTTGCTACATGGTTGCTATGGTGGTTGCTAGGTGCTGCAAGGTGTTTGCAATGGCATCAGAAGGCCTTGCTATGGTCTCAGCAGCTGGTTGCTAGGCATAGCGAAATGGTTGCTATGTTGTTGCTATGCATTTTTTGGTGGTTGCTATGGTGTTGCTAGGTGGTTACTAGCTGCTGAAAGGTGGTTGCTATGGCCTCAGAAGGTGTTGCTATGGTCTCAGTAGCTGGTTGCTAGGCATAGCTAAATGGTTGCTATGGTGTTGCTATGCATTTTTTGGTGGTTGCTATGTTGTTGCTAGGTTGTTGCTAGGTGCTGCAAGTGGGTTGCTATGATGTCAGAAGGCCTTGCTAAGGTCTCAGTAGCTGGTTGCTAGGCATAGCTAGATGGTTGCTATGGTGTTGCTATGCAATTATAGGTGGTTGCTAAGGTGCTGCAAGTGGGTTGCTATGATGTCAGAAGGCGTTGCTATGGTCTCAGTAGCTGGTTGCTAGGCATAGCTAGATGGTTGCTATGGTGTTGCTATGCAATTATAGGTGGTTGCTAAGGTGTTGCTAGGTGGTTGCTAGGTGCTGCAAATGGGTTGCTATGATGTCAGAAGGCATTGCTATGGTCTCAGTAGCTGGTTGCTAGGCATAGCTAGACGGTTGCTATGTTGTTGCCATGCAATTATAGGTGGTTGCTAAGGTGTTGTTAGGTGGTTGCTAGGTGCTGCAAGTAGGTTGCTATGATTTCAGAAGGCGTTGCTATGGTCTCAGTAGCTGGTTGCTAGGCATAGCTAGATGGTTGCTATGGTGTTGCTATGCAATTCTAGGTGGTTGCTAAGGTGTTGCTAGGTGGTTGCTAGGTGCTGCAAGTGGGTTGCTATGGTCTCAGTAGCTGGTTGCTAGGCATAGCTAGATGGTTGCTAAGGTGTTACTATGATATTGTAGGTAGTTGCTAAGGTGTTGCTATGGTGTTGCTAGGCGGTTGCTGTAGTGCCGCTAGGCATTGCTAGGTGGTTGCAATGTTGTTATTAGGCATTGCAAGGGTGTTGGTAGCTGGTTGCTAGGCGTTGCTACATGGTTGCTATGGTGTTGCATGGTGGTTGCTAGGTGCTGCAAGGTGTTTGCAATGGCATCAGAAGGCCTTGCTATGGTCTCAGCAGCTGGTTGCTAGGCATAGCTAAATGGTTGCTATGGTGTTGCTATGCATTTTTTGGATGTTGCTATGGTGTTGCTAGGTGGTTGCTAGGTGCTGCAAGTCGGTTGCTATGATGTCAGAAGGCGTTGCTAAGGTCTCAGTAGCTGGTTGCTAGGCATAGCTAGATGGTTGCTATGGTGTTGCTATGCAATTATAGGTGGTTGCTAAGGTGTTGCTAGGTGGTTGCTAGGTGCTGCAAGTTGGTTGCAATGATGTCAGATGGCGTTGCTATGGTCTCAGTAGCTGGTTGCTAGGCATAGCTATATAGTTGCTATGGTGTTACTATGCAATTATAGGTGGTTGCTAAGGTGTTGCTAGGTGGTTGCTAGGTGCTGCAAGCTGGTTGCTATGATGTCAGAAGGCGTTGCTATGGTCTCAGTAGCTGGTTGCTTGGCATACCTAGATGGTTGCTATGGTGTTGCTATGCAATTATAGGTGGTTGCTAAGGTGTTGCTAGGTGGTTGCTAGGTGCTGCAAGCGGGTTGCTATGATATCAGAAGGCGTTGCTATGGTCTCAGTATCTGCTTGCTAGGCATAGCTAGATGGTTGCTATGGTGTTGCTATGCAATTGTAGGTGGTTGCTAAGGTGTTGCTAGGTGGTTGCTAGGTGCTGCAAGCTGGTTGCTATGATGTCAGAAGGCGTTGCTATGGTCTCAATAGCTGGTTGCTAGGCATAGCTAGATGGTTGCTATGGTGTTGCTATGCAATTCTGGGTGGTTGCTAAGGTGTTGCTAGGTGGTTGCTAGGTGCTGCAAGCGGGTTGCTATGATGTCAGAAGGCGTTGCTATGGTCTCAGTAGCTGGTAGCTAGGCATAGCTAGATGTTTGCTATGGTGTTGCTATGCAATTATAGGTTGTTGCTAAGGTGTTGCTAGGTGGTTGCTAGCTGTTGCAAGGTGTTTGCTATGGTGTCAGAAGGCATTGCTATGGCCTGAGTAGCTGGTTGCTAGGCATAGCAAAATGGTTGCTATGGTGTTGCTATGCATTTTTTGGTGGTTGCTATGGTGTTGCTAGGTGGTTGCTAGCTGCTGCAAGGTGGTTGTGGTGATGTCAGAAGGCGTTGCTATGGTCTCAGTAGCTGGTTGCTAGGCATAGCTAGATGGTTGCTATGGTGTTGCTATGCATTTATTGGTGGTTGCTATGGTGTTGCTAGGTGGTTGCTAGCTGCTGCAAGGTGGTTGCTATGATGTCAGAAGTCATCGCTATGGTCTTAGTAGCTGGTTGCTAGGCATAGCTAGATGGTTGCTATGGTGTTGCTATGCAATTATCGGTGGTTGCTATGGTGTTGATAGGTGGTTGCTATGGTGTCAGAAGGCGTTGCTATGGTCTCAGTAGCTGGTTGCTAGGTGGTTGCTAGGCATAGCTAGGTGGTTGCTATGGTGTTGCTATGCAATTGTAGGTGGTTGCTATGCTGTTGCTAGGTGGTTGCTAGGTGCTGCAAGGTGGTTGCTAGGTTGTGTGATGGCGTTCCTATGGTGTCAGTAGCTGGTAGCTAGGCATTGCTATGTGGTTGCTATGCAGTTGCTATGTAATTATAGGTGGTTGCTATGGTGTTGCTAGGCATCGCTAGGTGGTTGCTACGGTGCTGGTAGGCGTTTGGTGATGAGGCCAAAGGTTTAATATTAAGTGTTGATGATGTGGCATGAACAGTGGCTGAATAGCACAAGTTTGACTGAAATGCATTGAAGTCAATGGGAGAGAACGAGGGATGAAAGATGAGTGCGGGTCAAGATGTTGGACTTGGGGTGTGGGGTGATGAGGCCTAAGGTTAAATACCGAGTCTTGTTGCCGTGGTATGAACGCTGGCCTAGTGGGAAAACTTTGACTGAAATGCATTGAAGACAATGGGAGAGAACGAGGGATGAAAGACGAGTGCGGGTCAAGATGTTGGACTTGCGGTGTTGAGTGATGAGGCCTACGGTATAATACCGAGTCTTGTTGCTGTGGTATGAACACTGGCCCAGTGGGAAAACTTTGACTGAAATGCATTGAAGTCAATGGGAGAGAACGAGGGATGAAAGACGAGTGCGGGTCAAGATGGTGGACTTGGGGCGTTGGGTGATGAGGCCTAAGGTTGAATACCAAGTCTTGTTGCTGTGGTATGAACGCTGGCCGAGTGGGACAACTTTGATTGAAATGCATTGAAGTCAATGGGAGAGAACGAGGGATAAAAGACGAGTGCGGGTCAAGATGTTGGACTTGGGGTGTTGGCTGATGAGGCCTAAGGTTGAATACCAAGTCTTGTTGCTCTGGTATGAACGCTGGCCGAGTGGGACAACTTTGACTGAAATGCATTGAAGCCAATGGGCCATTCACTCCCATGAAAAAAGATGCGCCTTACTACTATTCACTTGGCTAATGCTAGGTAAAAGTTAGCATTTAATGCATTCCTATGGGATTTTTAGTGTGTTTTAAGGTGAATAACGTCGCCATGGTAACATATTCTGCGCAGAAAAGTAATAGCACACCTCACACCATGAAGGACTCACTTTTGATATATAGATTGCCTGGCTGCACGCTACGGTACGACCCGCATTAATTGCCGAAAATCACGGAAGAATAATAATAACTAGAAACGAAAATTCCTGAAGAAATTTTGAGATGGGCCTATTCTGCTGACCGAGGAAGAGCCTGTGCTACTAATAAAGTGGCTGGTCTGTGCACTGCTAGGTGATTGCTATGATGTTGCTAGTTTGGTGCTATGGTGCTGCTAGGCGGTTGCTGTAGTGCCGATAGGCATTGCTAGGTGGTTGCAATGTTGTTATTAGGCATTGCAAGGGTGTTGGTAGCTGGTTGCTATGCAATTCTAGGTGGTTGCTATGGTGTTGCTAGGTGGTTGCTAGGTGCTGCAAGTGGGTTGCTATGATGTCAGAAGGCATTGCTATGGTCTCAGTAGCTGGTTGCTAGACATAGCTAGATGGTTGCTATGGTGTTGCTATGCAATTCTAGGTGGTTGCTAAGGTGTTGCTAGGTGGTTGCTAGGTGCTGCAATTGGGTTGCTATGATGTCAGAAGGCGTTGCTATGGTCTCAGTAGCTGGTTGCTAGGCATAGCTAGATGGTTGCTATGGTGTTGCTATGCAATTATAGGTGGTTGCTAAGGTGTTGCTAGGTGGTTGCTAGGTGCTGTAAGCTGGTTGCTATGATGTCAGAAGGCGTTGCTATGGTCTCAGTTGCTGGTTGCTAGGCATAGCTAGATGGTTGCTATGGTGTTGCTATGCAATTCTAGGTGGTTGCTAAGGTGTTGCTAGGTGGTTGCTAGGTGCTGCAAGTGGGTTGCAATGATGTCAGAAGGCGTTGCTAAGGTCTCAGTAGCTGATTGCTAGGCATAGCTAGATGGTTGCTATGGTGTTGCTATGCAATTGTAGGTGGTTGCTAAGGTGTTGCTAGGTGGTTGCTAGGTGCTGCAAGTGGGTTGCTATGATGTCAGAAGGCGTTGCTAAGGTCTCAGTACCTGGATGCTAGGCATAGCTAGATGGTTGCTAAGGTGTTGCTATGAAATTGTAGGTAGTTGCTAAGGTGTTGCTAGGTGGTTGCTAGGCAGTTGCTATGTGTTTGGTGATGATGCCTGAGGTGTAATACCAAGTCTTGTTGCTGTGGCATTAACACTGGCCAAGTGGCAAAACTTTGATTGAAATGCATTGAAGTCAATGGGAGAGAACGAGGGATGAAAGACGAGTGCGGGTCAAGATGTTGGACTTGGGGTGTGGGGTGATGAGGCCTAAGGTTAAATACCGAGTCTTGTTGCCGTGGTATGAACGCTGGCCCAGTGGGAATACTTTGACCAAAATGCATTGAAGTCAATGGGAGAGAACGAGGGATGAAAGACGAGTGCGGGTCAAGATGGTGGTCTTGGGGTGTTGGGTGATGAGGCCTGAGGTTGAATACCTAGTCTTGTTGCAGTGGTATGAACACTGGCCGAATAGGAAAACTTTGACTGAAATGCATTGAAGTTAATGGGAGAGAACGAGGGATGAAAGACGAGTGCGGGTCAAGATGGTGGACTTGGGGTGTTGGGTAATGAGGCCTAAGGTTGAATACCGAGTCTTGTTGCTGTGGTATGAACGCTGGTCGATTGGGACCACTTTGACTGAAATGCATGGAAGTGAATGGGCCATTAACTCCCATGAAAAAAGATGCGCCTTACTACTATTCACATGGTTAGTCAGGCTAATGCTAGGTAAAAGTTAGCATTCAATGCATTCCTATGGGATTTTAAGTGTGTTTTAATGTGAATAACGTTGCCATGGTAACATATTCTGCGCAGAAAAGTAATAGCACACCTCACACCATGAAGGACTCACTTTTGATATATAGCTTGCCTGGCTGCACGCTACGGTACGACCCGCATTAATTGCCGAAAATCACGGAAGAATAATAATAATAAATAACTAGAAACGAAAATTTCTGAAGAAATTTTGAGATGGGCCTATTCTGCTGACCGAGGAAGAGCCTGTGCTACTAATAAAGTGGCTGGTCTGTGCACTGCTAGGTGATTGCTATGATGTTGCTAGTTCGGTGCTATGGTGCTTCTAAGCGGTTGCTGAAGTGCCGCTAGGCATTGCTAGGTGGTTGTAATGTTGTTATTAGGCATTGCAAGTGTGTTGGTAGCTGGTTGCTAGGCATTGGTATGTGGTTGCTATGTTGTTGCTATGCAATTATAGGTGGTTGCTATGGTGTTGCATGGTGGTTGCTAGGTGCTGCAAGGTGTTTGCTATGGCATCAGAAGGCGTTGCTATGGTCTCAGTAGCTGGTCGCTAGGCATAACTAAATGGTTGCTATGGTGTTGCTATGCATTTTTTGGTGGTTGCTATGGTGTTCCTAGGTGGTTGCTAGCTGTTGCAAGGTGGTTGCAATGGTGTCATAAGGCATTGCTATGGTCTCAGTAGCTGGTTGCTAGGCATAGCTAGATGGTTGCTATGGTGTTGCTATGCAATTCTAGGTGCTTGCAAAGGTGTTGCTAGGTGGTTGCTAGGTGTTGCAAGTGGGTTGCTATGATGTCAGAAGGCGTTGCTATGGTCTCAGTAGCTGGTTGCTAGGCATAGCTAGATGGTTGCTATGGTGTTGCTATGCAATTCTAGGTGGTTGCTAAGGTGTTGCTAGGTGGTTGCTAGGTGCTGCAAGGTGGTTGCTATGATGTCAGAAGGCGTTGCTAAGGTCTCAGTAGCTGGTTGCTAGGCATAGCTAGATGGTTGCTATGGTGTTGCTATGCAATTCTAGGTGGTTGCTAAGGTGTTGCTAGGTGGTTGCTAGGTGCTGCAAGGTGGTTGCTATGATGTCAGAAGGCTTTGCTATGGTCTCAGTAGCTGGTTGCTAGGCATAGCTAGATGGTTGCTATGGTGTTGCTATGCAATTCTAGGTGGTTGCTAAGGTGTTGCTAGGTGGTTGCTAGGTGCTGCAAGGTGGTTGCTATGATGTCAGAAGGCTTTGCTAAGGTCTCAGTAGCTGGTTGCTAGGCATAGCTAGATGGTTGCTATGGTGTTGCTATGCAATTCTAGGTGGTTGCTAAGGTGTTGCTAGGTGGTTGCTAGGTGCTGCAAGGTGGTTGCTATGATGTCAGAAGGCGTTGCTAAGGTCTCAGTAGCTGGTTGCTAGGCATAGCTAGATGGTTGCTATGGTGTTGCTATGCAATTCTAGGTGGTTGCTAAGGTGTTGCTAGGTGGTTGCTAGGTGCTGCAAGCGGGTTGCTATGATGTCAGAAGGCGTTGCTATGGTCTCAGTAGCTGGTTGCTAGGCATAGCTAGATGGTTGCTATGGTGTTGCTATGCAATTCTACGTGGTTGCTAAGGTGTTGCTAGGTGGTTGCTAGGTGCTGCAAGTTGGTTGCTATGATGTCAGAAGGCGTTGCTAAGGTCTCAGTAGCTGGTTGCTAGGCATAGCTAGATGGTTGCTATGGTGTTGCTATGCAATTCTGGGTGGTTGCTAAGGTGTTGCTAGGTGGTTGCTATGTTGTCAGAAGGTGTTGCTATGGTCTCAGTAGCTGGTTGCTAGGCGTAGCTAGATGGTTGCTATGGTGTTGCTATGCAATTATAGGTGGTTGCTAAGGTGTTGCTAGGTGGTTGCTAGGTGCTGCAAGTGGGTTTCTATGATGTCAGATAGCGTTGCTATGGTCTCAGTAGCTGGTTGCTAGGCATAGCTAGATGGTTGCTATGGTGTTGCTATGCAATTATAGGTGGTTGCTAAGGTGTTGCTAGGTGGTTGCTAGCTGTTGCAAGGTGTTTGCTATGGTGTCAGAAGGCGTTGCTATGGCCTGAGTAGCTGGTTGCTAGGCATAGCAAAATGGTTGCTATGGTGTTGCTATGCATTTTTTGGTGGTTGCTATGGTGTTGCTAGGTGGTTGCTAGCTGCTGCAAGGTGGTTGTGGTGATGTCAGAAGGCGTTGCTATGGTCTCAGTAGCTGGTTGCTAGGCATAGCTAGATGGTTGCTATGGTGTTGCCATGCATTTATTGGTGGTTGCTATGGTGTTGCTAGGTGTTTGCTAGCTGCTGCAAGGTGGTTGCTATGATGTCAGAAGGCGTCGCTATGGTCTTAGTAGCTGGTTGCTAGGCATAGCTAGATGGTTGCTATGGTGTTGCTATGCAATTATCGGTGGTTGCTATGGTGTTGCTAGGTGGTTGCTATGGTGTCAGAAGGCGTTGCTATGGTCTCAGTAGCTGGTTGCTAGGTGGTTGCTAGGCATAGCTAGGTGGTTGCTATGGTGTTGCTATGCAATTGTAGGTGGTTGCTATGGTGTTGCTAGGTGGTTGCTAGGTGCTGCAAGGTGGTTGCTAGGTTGTGCGATGGCGTTCCTACGGTGTCAGTAGCTGGTAGCTAGGCATTGCTATGTGGTTGCTATGCAGTTGCTATGTAATTATAGGTGGTTGCTATGGTGTTGCTAGGCATCGCTAGGTGGTTGCTACGGTGCTGGTAGGCGTTTGGTGATGAGGCCAAAGGTTTAATATTAAGTGTTGATGATGTGGCATGAACAGTGGCTGAATAGCACAAGTTTGACTGAAATGCATTGAAGTCAATGGGAGAGAACGAGGGATGAAAGACGAGTGCGGGTCAAGATGTTGGACTTGGGGTGTGGGGTGATGAGGCCTAAGGTTAAATACCGAGTCTTGTTGCCGTGGTATGAACGCTGGCCCAGTGGGAAAACTTTGACTGAAATGCATTGAAGTCAATGGGAGAGAACGAGGGATGAAAGACGAGTGCGGGTCAAGATGTTGGACTTGGGGTGTGGGGTGATGAGGCCTAAGGTTAAATACCGAGTCTTGTTGCCGTGGTATGAACGCTGGCCCAGTGGGAAAACTTTGACTGAAATGCATTGAAGTCAATGGGAGAGAACGAGGGATGAAAGACGAGTGCGGGTCAAGATGTTGGACTTGCGGTGTTGAGTGATGAGGCCTACGGTATAATACCGAGTCTTGTTGCTGTGGTATGAACACTGGCCCAGTGGGAAAACTTTGACTGAAATGCATTGAAGTCAATGGGAGAGAACGAGGGATGAAAGACGAGTGCGGGTCAAGATGGTGGACTTGGGGTGTTGGGTGATGAGGCCTAAGGTTGAATACCGAGTCTTGTTGCTGTGGTATGAGCGCTGGCTCAGTGGGACCACTTTGACTGAAATGCATTGAAGCCAATGGGCCATTCACTCCCATGAAAAAAGATGCGCCTTACTACTATTCACATGGTTAGTCAGGCTAATGCTAGGTAAAAGTTAGCATTCAATGCATTCCTATGGGATTTTAAGTGTGTTTTAACGTGAATAACGTCGCCATGGTAACATATTCTGCGCAGAAAAGTAATAGCACACCTCACACCATGAAGGACTCAGTTTTGACATATAGCTTGCCTGGCTGCACGCTACGGTACGACCCGCATTAATTGCCGAAAATCTACGGAAGAATAATAAATAATAAAGTTTTTTTTCCCACTTTGAGAGCCAACTGCACGCAATCCGTAAGGAGTACGGAGACAAACGATATGTCAATCCGTGCAGCTAAGTAAGCCCTACGATTTGGCACCAAAGTGAGCTCCGTGACTTTCACGAGCTCAGCGCAAATTGGCAAAATGTAGTTTACTAGGTGAAGAACAATATGGGCCTTTCATTACATGAATAGGCCCATAACTAGAAACGAAAATTCCTGAAGAAATTTTGAGATGGGCCTATTCTGCTGACCGAGGAAGAGCAGGTGCCTTTACTTATTGATTTAATTATTTAGTCTTGTAGCAGTGAGAGGAGCAGTGGACAAATAGGGAAACTTTGACAGAAATGCATTGATGTCAATAGGAGAGAACGAGGGATGAAAGACGAGTACGGGTCAGGATGGTGGTCTTAAGGTGTTGTGTGATGAGGCCTAAGGTTGAATACCGAGTCTTGTTGCTGTGGTATGAACGCTGGCCCAGTGGGACAACTTTGACTGAAATGCATTGAAGTCAATGGGAGAGAACGAGGGATGAAAGACGAGTGCGGGTCAAGATGGTGGACTTGGGGTCTTGGGTGATGAGGCCTAAGGTTGAATACCGAGTCTTGTTGCTGTGGTATGAACGCTGGCCCAGTGTGAAAACTTTGACTGAAATGCATTGAAGTCAATGGGAGAGAACGAGGGATGAAAGACGAGTGCGGGTCAAGATGTTGGACTTGGGGTGTTGGGTGATGAGGCCTAAGGTTGAATACCGAGTCTTGTTGCTCTGGTATGAACGCTGGCCGAGTGGGACAACTTTGACTGAAATGCATTGAAGCCAATGGGCCATACACTCCCATGAAAAAAGATGCGCCTTACTACTATTCACATGGCTAATGCTAGGTAAAAGTTAGCATTTAATGCATTCCTATGGGATTTTTATTGTGTTTTAACGTGAATAACGTCGCCATGGTAACATATTCTGCGCAGAAAAGTAATAGCACACCTCACACCATGAAGGACTCACTTTTGATATATAGCTTGCCTGGCTGCACGCTACGGCACGACCTGCATTAATTGCCCAAAATCACGGAAGAATAATAATAATAATAACTAGAAACGAAAATTCCTGAAGAAATTTTGAGATGGGCCTATTCCGCTGACCGTGGAAGAGCCTGTGCTACTAATAAAATGGCTGGTCTGTGTACTGCTAGGTGATTGCTAAGATTTGCAAGTTAGTTGCTACGGTGCTGCTACGTGGTTACCGAAGTGCCGCTAGGCATTGCTAGGTGGTTGCAATGTTGTTATTAGGCATTGCAAGTGTGTTGGTAGCTGGTTGCTAGGCATTGCTATGTGGTTGCTATGGTGTTGCTATGCATTTTTTGGTGGTTGCTATGGTGTTGCTAGGTGGTTACTAGCTGCTGAAAGGTGGTTGCTATGGCCTCAGAAGGTGTTGCTATGGTCTCAGTATCTGGTTGCTAGGCATAGCTAAATGGTTGCTATGGTGTTGCTATGCATTTTTTGGTGGTTGCTATGGTGTTGCTAGGTGGTTGCTAGGTGCTGCAAGTGGGTTGCTATGATGTCAGAAGGCGTTGCTAAGGTCTCAGTAGCTGGTTGCTAGGCATAGCTAGATGGTTGCTATGGTGTTGCTATGCAATTCTAGGTGGTTGCTAAGGTGTTGCTAGGTGGTTGCTAGGTGCTGCAAGTGGGTTGCTATGATGTCAGATGGTGTTGCTATGGTCTCAGTTGCTGGTTGCTAGGCATAGCTAGATGGTTGCTATGCTGTTGCTATGCAATTCTAGGTGGTTGCTAAGGTGTTGCTAGGTGGTTGCTAGGTGCTGCAAGCTGGTTGCTATGATGTCAGAAGGCGTTGCTATGGTCTCAGTAGCTGGTTGCTAGGCATAGCTAGATGGTTGCTATGGTGTTGCTATGCAATTATAGGTGGTTGCTAAGGTGTTGCTAGGTGGTTGCTAGGTGCTGCAAGCGGGTTGCTATGATGTCAGAAGGCGTTGCTATGGTCTCAGTAGCTGGTTGCTAGGCATAGCTAGATGGTTGCTATGGTGTTGCTATGCAATTCTAGGTGGTTGCTAAGGTGTTGCTAGGTGGTTGCTAGGTGCTGCAAGTGGGTTGCTATGATGTCAGAAGGCGTTGCTATGGTCTCAGTAGCTGGTTGCTAGGCATAGCTAGATGGTTGCTATGGTGTTGCTATGCAATTATAGGTGGTTGCTAAGGAGTTGCTAGGTGGTTGCTAGGTGCTGCAAGTGGGTTGCTATGATGTCAGAAGGCATTGCTATGGTCTCAGTAGCTGGTTGCTAGGCATAGCTAGATGGTTGCTATGGTGTTGCTATGCAATTCTAGGTGGTTGCTAAGGTGTTGCTAGGTGGTTGCTAGGTGCTGCAAGCGGGTTGCTATGATGTCAGAAGGCATTGCTATGGTCTCAGTAGCTGGTTGCTAGGCATAGCTAGATGGTTGCTATGGTGTTGCTATGCAATTCTAGGTGGTTGCTAAGGTGTTGCTAGGTGGTTGCTAGGTGCTGCAAGTGGGTTGCTATGATGTCAGAAGGCGTTGCTATGGTCTCAGTAGCTGGTTGCTAGGCATAGCTAGATGGTTGCTATGGTGTTGCTATGCAATTATAGGTGGTTGCTAAGGAGTTGCTAGGTGGTTGCTAGGTGCTGCAAGTGGGTTGCTATGATGTCAGAAGGCGTTGCTATGGTCTCAGTAGCTGGTTGCTAGGCATAGCTAGATGGTTGCTATGGTGTTGCTATGCAATTCTAGGTAGTTGCTAAGGTGTTGCTAGGTGGTTGCTAGGCAGTTGCTAGGTGTTTGGTGATGAGGCCTGAGGTTGAATACCAAGTCTTGTTGCTGTGGTATGAACGCTGGCCGAGTGGGACAACTTTGACTGAAATGCATTGAAGTCAATGGGAGAGAAAGAGGGATGAAAGACGAGTGCGGGTCAAGATGGTGGACTTGGGGTGTTGGGTGATGAGGCCTGAGGTCAAATACCGAGTCTTGTTGCTGAGGCATGAACGCTGGCCGAATAGCAAAACTTTAACTGAAATGCATTGAAGTCAATGGGAGAGAACGAGGGATGAAAGACGAGTGCGGGTGAAGATGGTGGTCTTAAGGTGTTTGGTGATGAGGCCTAAGGTTGAATTCCTAGTATTGTTGCTGTGGTATGAACACTGGCCGAGTAGGAAAACTTTGACTAAAATGTATTGAAGTCAATGGGAGAGAACGAGGGATGAAAGACGAGTGCGGGTCAAGATGGTGGACTTGGGGTGTTGGGTGATGAGGCCTAAGGTTGAATACCGAGTCTTGTTGCTGTATTATGAACGCTGGCCGAGTGGGAAAACTTTGACTGAAATGCATTGAAGTGAATGGGCCATTCACTCCCATGAAAAAAGATGCGCCTTACTACTATTCACATGGTTAGTCAGGCTAATGCTAGGTAAAAGTTAGCATTCAATGCATTCCTATGGGATTTTAAGTGTGTTTTAACGTGAATAACATCGCCATGGTAACATATTCTGCGCAGAAAAGTAATAGCACACCTCACACCATGAAGGACTCACTTTTGATATATAGATTGCCTGGCTGCACGCTACGGTACGACCCGCATTAATTGCCGAAAATCACGGAAGAATAATAATAACTAGAAACGAAAATTCCTGAAGAAATTTTGAGATGGGCCTATTCCGCTGACCGTGGCAGAGCCTGTGCTACTAATAAAATGGGTGGTCTGTGTACTGCAAGGTGATTGCTAAGATTTGCAAGTTAGTTGCTACGGTGCTGCTAGGTGGTTACCGAAGTGCCGCTAGGCATTGCTAGCTGGTTGCAATGTTGTTATTAGGCATTGCAAGGGTGTTGGTAGCTGGTTGCTAGGCGTTGCTACATGGTTGCTATGGTGTTGCATGGTGGTTGCTAGGGGCTGCAAGGTGTTTGCAATGGCATCAGAAGGCCTTGCTATGGTCTCAGCAGCTGGTTGCTAGGCATAGCAAAATGGTTGCTATGTTGTTGCTATGCATTTTTTGGTGGTTGCTATGGTGTTGCTAGGTTGTTGCTAGGTGCTGCAAGTGGGTTGCTATGATGTCAGAAGGCGTTGCTAAGGTCTCAGTAGCTGGTTGCTAGGCATAGCTAGATGGTTGCTATGGTGTTGCTATGCAATTATAGGTGGTTGCTAAGGTGTTGCTAGGTGGTTGCTAGGTGCTGCAAGTGGGTTGCTATGATGTTAGAAGGCGTTGCTAAGGTCTCAGTAGCTGGTTGCTAGGCATAGCTAGATGGTTGCTATGGTGTTGCTATGAAATTCTAGGTGGTTGCTAAGGTGTTGCTAGGTGGTTGCTAGGTGCTGCAAGTGGTTTGCTATGATGTCAGAAGGCGTTGCTAAGGTCTCAGTAGCTGGTTGCTAGGCATAGCTAGATGGTTGCTATGGTGTTGCTATGCAATTTTAGGTGGTTGCTAAGGTGCTGCTAGGTGGTTGCTATGTTGTCAGAAGGTGTTGCTATGGGCTCAGTAGCTGGTTGCTAGGCATAGCTAGATGGTTGCTATGGTGTTGCTATGGAATTATAGGTGGTTGCTAAGGTGTTGCTAGGTGGTTGCTAGGTGCTGCAAGTGGGTTGCTATGATGTCAGATGGCGTTGCTATGGTCTCAGTAGCTGGTTGCTAGGCATAGCCAGATGGTTGCTATGGTGTTGCTATGCAATTCTAGGTGGTTGCTAAGGTGTTGCTAGGTGGTTGCTAGGTGCTGTAAGCTGGTTGCTATGATGTCAGAAGGCGTTGCTATGGTCTCAGTAGCTGGTTGCTAGGCATAGCTAGATGGTTGCTATGGTGTTGCTATGCAATTCTAGGTGGTTGCTAAGGTGTTGCTAGGTGGTTGCTATGTTGTCAGAAGGTGTTGCTATGGGCTCAGTAGCTGGTTGCTAGGCATAGCTAGATGGTTGCTAAGGTGTTGCTATGAAATTGTAGGTAGTTGCTAAGGTGTTGCTAGGTGGTTGCTAGGCAGTTGCTAGGTGTTTGGTGACGAGGCCTGAGGTTGAATACCAAGTCTTGTTGCTGTGGCATTAACACTGGCTAATTGGCAAAACTTTGATTGAAATGCATTGAAGTCAATGGGAGAGAACGAGGGATGACAGACGAGTGCGGGTCAAGATGTTGGACTTGCGGTGTTGAGTGATGAGGCCTACGGTATAATACCAAGTCTTGTTGCTGTGGTATGAACACTGGCCGAGTAGGAAAACATTGACTGAAATGCATTGAAGTCAATGGGAGAGAACGAGGGATGAAAGACGAGTGCGGGTCAAGATGGAGGTCTTCGGGTGTTGGGTGATGAGGCCTGAGGTTGAATACCAAGTCTTGTTGCTCTGGTATGAACGCTGGCCGAGTGGGACGACTTTGACTGAAATGCATTGAAGTCAATGGGAGAGAACGAGGGATGAAAGACGAGTGCGGGTCAAGATGTTGGACTTGGGGTGTTGGGTGATGAGGCCTGAGGTTGAATACCGAGTGTTATTGCTGTGGCGTGAACACTGGCCGAGTAGGAGAACTTTGACTGAAATGCATTGAAGTCAATGTGAGAGAACGAGGGATGAAAGACGAGTGCGGGGCAAGATGTTGGACTTGAGGTGTTGGGTGATGAGGCCTAAGGTTGAATACCGAGTCTTGTTGCTGTGGTATGAACGCTGGCCCAGTGGGAAAACTTTGACTGAAATGCATTGAAGTCAATGGGAGAGAACGAGGGATGAAAGACGAGTGCGGGTCAAGATGTTGGACTTGGGGTGTTGGGTGATGAGGCCTAAGGTTGAATACCAAGTCTTGTTGCTCTGGTATGAACGCTGGCCGAGTGGGACAACTTTGACTGAAATGCATTGAAGCCAATGGGCCATTCACTCCCATGAAAAAAGATGCGCCTTACTACTATTCACATGGCTAATGCTAGGTAAAAGTTAGCATTTAATGCATTCCTATGGGATTTTTAGTGTGTTTAAACGTGAATAACGTCGCCATGGTAACATATTCTGCGCAGAAAAGTAATAGCACACCTCACACCATGAAGGACTCACTTTTGATATATAGCTTGCCTGGCTGCACGCTACGGTACGACCCGCATTAATTGCCGAAAATCACGGAAGAATAATAATAATAACTAGAAACGAAAATTCCTGAAGAAATTTTGAGATGGGCCTATTCTGCTGACCGGGGAAGAGCTGGTGCTTTTACTTATTGATTTAATTATTCAGTCTTGTAGCTGTGGCAGGAGCAGTGGCCAAATAATGAAACTTTGACCAAAATGCATTGAAGTCTATTGGACAGAACGAGGGATGAAAGACGAGTGGGGGTCAAGATGGTGGACTTGGGGTGTTGGGTGATGAGGCCTGAGGTTGAATACCGAGTCTTGTTGCTGTGGTATGAACGCTGGCCGAGTGGGACAACTTTGACTGAAATGCATTGAAGTCAATGCGAGAGAACGAGGGATGAAAGATGAGTGCGGGTCAAGATGGTGGACTTGGGGTGTTGGTTGATGAGGCCTGAGGTTGAATACCGAGTCTTGTTGCTGTGGTATGAACGCTGGCCGAGTGGGCCAACTTTGACTGAAATGCATTGAAGTCAATGGGAGAGAACGAGGGATGAAAGACGAGTGCGGGTCAAGATGGTGGACTTGGGGCGTTAGGTGATGAGGCCTGAGGTTGAATACCGAGTCTTGTTGCTGTAGTATATACGCTGGCCGAGTGGGAAAACTTTGACTGAAATGCATTGAAGTCAATGGGAGAGAACGAGGGATGAAAGATGAGTGCGGGGCAAGATGGGGGTCTTAAGGTGTTTGGTGATGAGGCCTGAGGTGTAATACCAAGTCTTGTTGCTGTGGCATTAATACTGGCCAAGTGGGAAAACTTTGATTGAAATGCATTGAAGTCAATGGGAGAGAACGAGGGATGAAAGACGAGTGCGGGTCAAGATGTTGGACTTGGGGTGTTGGGTGATGAGGCCTAAGGTTGAATACCGAGTGTTGTTGCTGTGGTATGAACGCTGGCCCCGTGGGAAAACTTTAACTGAAATGCATTGAAGTCAATGGGAGAGAACGAGGGATGAAAGACGAGTGCGGGTCAAGATGTTGGACTTGGGGTGTTGGGTGATGAGGCCTAAGGTTGATTACCAAGTCTTGTTGCTGTGGCATGAACGCTGGGCGAGTGGGGAAACTTTGACTGAAATGCATTGAAGTCAATGGGAGAGAACGAGGGATGAAAGACGAGTGTGGGTCAAGATGTTGGACTTGGGGTGTTGGGTGATGAGGCCTAAGGTTGAATACCGAGTCTCGTTGCTGTGGTATGAACGCTGGCCGAGTGGGACAACTTTGACTGAAATGCATTGAAGTCAATGGGCCATTCACTCCCATGAAAAAAGATGCGCCTTACTACTATTCACATGGCTAATGCTAGGTAAAAGTTAGCATTCAATGCATTCCTATGGGATTTTAAGTGTGTTTGAACGTGAATAACGTCGCCATGGTAACATATTCTGCGCAGAAAAGTAATAGCACACCTCACACAACCAAGGACTCACTTTTGACATATAGCTTGCCTGGCTGCACGCTACGGTACGACCCGCATTAATTGCCGAAAATCTACGGAAGAATAATAAATAATAAATGAAGAACAATATGGGCCTTTCATTACATGAATAGGCCCATAACTAGAAACGAAAATCCCTGAAGAAATTTTGAGATGGGCCTATTCCGCTGACCGTGGAAGAGCCTGTGCTACTTATAAAATGGGTGGTCTGTGTACTGCTAGGCGATTGCTAAGATTTGCAAGTTAGTTGCTACGGTGCTGCTAGGTGGTTACCGAAGTGCCGCTAGGCATTGCTAGCTGGTTGCAATGTTGTTATTAGGCATTGCAATGGTGTTGGTAGCTGGTTGCTAGGCGTTGCTACATGGTTGCTATGGTGTTGCATGGTGGTTGCTAGGTGCTGCAAGGTGTTTGCAATGGCATCAGAAGGCCTTGCTATGGTCTCAGCAGCTGGTTGCTAGGCATAGCTAAATGGTTGCTATGGTGTTGGTATGCATTTTTTGGTGGTTGCTATGGTGTTGCTAGGTGGTTACTAGCTGCTGAAAGGTGGTTGCTATAGCCTCAGAAGGTGTTGCTATGGTCTCTGTAGCTGGTAGCTAGGCATAGCTAAATGGTTGCTATGGTGTTGCTATGCATTTTTTGGTGGTTGCTATGGTGTTGCTAGGTGGTTGCTAGGTGCTGCAAGGTGGTTACTATGGTGTCAGAAGGCATTGCTATGGTCTCAGTAGCTGGTTGCTAGGCATAGCTAGATTGTTGCTATGGTGTTGCTATGCTATTCTAGGTGGTTGCTAAGGTATTGCTAGGTGGTTGCTAGGTGATGCAAGGTGTTTGCAATGGCATCAGAAGGCCTTGCTATGGTCTCAGCAGCTGGTTGCTAGGCATAGCTAAATGGTTGCTATGCTGTTGCTATGCATTTATTGGTGGTTGCTATGGTGTTGCTAGGTGGTTGCTAGCTGCAGCAAGGTGGTTGCTATGATGTCAGAAGGCGTCGCTATGGTCTTAGTAGCTGGTTGCTAGGCATAGCTAGATGGTTGCTATGGTGTTGCTATGCAATTATCGGTGGTTGCTATGGTGTTGCTAGGTGGTTGCTATGGTGTCAGAAGGCGTTGCTATGGTCTCAGTAGCTGGTTGCTAGGTGGTTGCTAGGTATAGCTAGGTGGTTGCTATGGTGTTGCTATGGAATTTTAGATGGTTGCTAAGGTGTTGCTAGGTGGTTGTCATGGTGTCGGAAGGCATTGCTATGGTGTCAGTAACTGGTTGCTAGATGGTTGCTAGGCATAGCTAGGTGGTTGCTATGGTGTTGCTATGCAATTGTAGGTGGTTGCTATGGTGTTGCTAGGTGGTTGCTAGGTGCTGCAAGGTGGTTGCTAGGTTGTGGGATGGCGTTCCTATGGTGTCAGTAGCTGTTAGCTAGGCGTTGCTATGTGGTTGCTATGCAGTTGCTATGTAATTATAGGTGGTTGCTATGGTGTTGCTAGGCATCGCTAGGTGGTTGCTACGGTGCTGCTAGGCGTTTGGTGATGAGGCCTAAGGTTTAATATTAAGTGTTGATGATGTGGCATGAACAGTGGCTGAATAGCACAAGTTTGACTGAAATGCATTGAAGTCAATGGGAGAGAACGAGGGATGAAAGACGAGTGCGCGTCAAGATGTTCGACTTCTGGTGTTGAGTGATGAGGCCTAAGGTTGAATTCCGAGTCTTGTTGCTCTGGCATGAACACTGGCCCAGTGGGAAAACTTTGACTAAAATGCATTGAAGTCAATGGGAGAGAACGAGGGATGAAAGACGAGTGCGGGTCAAGATGTTGGACTTGGGGTGTTGGGTGATGAGGCCTAAGGTTGAATACCGAGTCTTGTTGCTGTGGTATGAACGCTGGCCGAGTGGGAAAACTTTGACTAAAATGCATTGAAGTCAATGGGAGAGAACGAGGGATGAAAGACGAGTGCGGGTCAAGATGTTGGACTTGAGGTGTTGGGTGATGAGGCCTAAGGTTGATTACCGAGTCTTGTTGCTGTGGTATGAACACTGGCCGAATAGGAAAACTTTGACTGAAATGCATTGAAGTCAATGGGAGAGAACGAGGGATGAACGACGAGTGCGGGTCAAGATGGTAGACTGGGGCGTTGGGTGATGAGGGAAAACTTTGACTGAAATGCATTGAAGCCAATGGGCCATTCACTCCCATGAAAAAAGATGCGCCTTACTACTATTCACATGGCTAATGCTAGGTAAAAGTTAGCATATAATGCATTCCTATGGGATTTTTAGTGTGTTTTAACGTGAATAACGTCGCCATGGTAACATATTCTGCGCAGAAAAGTAATAGCACACCTCACACCATGAAGGACTCACTTTCGATATATAGCTTGCCTGGCTGCACGCTACGGTACGACCCGCATTAATTGCCGAAAATCACGGAAGAATAATAAATAATAACTAGAAACGAAAATTCCTGAAGAAATTTTGAGATGGGCCTATTCTGCTGACCGAGGAAGAGCAGGTGCTACTAATAAAATGAGTGGTCTGTGCACTGCTAGGTGATTGCTATGATGTTGCTAGTTCGGTGCTATGGTGCTTCTAGGCGGTTGCTGAAGTGGCGCTAGGCATTGCTAGGTGGTTGCAATGTTGTTATTAGGCATTGCAACGGTGTTGGTAGCTGGTTGCTAGGTGTTGCTACGTGGTTGCTATGGTGTTGCATGGTGGTTGCTAGGTGCTGCAAGGTGTTTGCTATGGCATCAGGAGGTCTTGCTATGGTCTCAGTAGCTGGTAGCTAGGCATAGCTAAATGGTTGCTATGGTGTTGCTATGCATTTTTTGGTGGTTGCTATGGTGTTGCTAGGTGGTTACTAGCTGCTGAAAGGTGGTTGCTATGGCCTCAGAAGGTGTTGCTATGGTCTCAGTAGCTGGTTGCTAGGCATAGCTAAATGGTTGCTATGGTGTTGCTATGCATTTTTTGGTGGTTGCTATGGTGTTGCTAGGTGGTTGCTAGGTGCTGCAAGTCGGTTGCTATGATGTCAGAAGGCGTTGCTAAGGTCTCAGTAGCTGGTTGCTAGGCATAGCTAGATGGTTGCAATGGTGTTGCTATGCAATTATAGGTGGTTGCTAAGGTGTTGCTAGGTGGTTGCTAGGTGCTGCAAGTGGGTTGCTATGATGTCAGATGGCGTTGCTATGGTCTCAGTAGCTGGTTGCTAGGCATAGCTAGATGGTTGCTATGGTGTTGCTATGCAATTCTAGATGGTTGCTAAGGTGTTGCTAGGTGGTTGCTAGGTGCTGCAAGTGGGTTGCAATGATGTCAGAAGGCGTTGCTAAGGTCTCAGTAGCTGGTTGCTAGGCATAGCTAGATGGTTGCTATGGTGTTGCTATGCAATTCTAGGTGGTTGCTAAGGTGTTGCTAGGTGGTTGCTATGTTGTCAGAAGGTGTTGCTATGGGGTCCGTAGCTGGTTGCTAGGCATAGCTAGATGGTTGCTAAGGTGTTGCTATGAAATTGTAGGTAGTTGCTAAGGTGTTGCTAGGTGGTTGCTAGGCAGTTGCTAGGTGTTTGGTGATGAGGCCTGAGGTTGAATACCAAGTCTTGTTGCTGTGGCATTAACACTGGCTAATTGGCAAAACTTTGATTGAAATGCATTGAAGTCAATGGGAGAGAACGAGGGATGAAAGACGAGTGCGGGTCAGGATGGTGGTCTTAAAGTGTTGTGTGATGATCCCTGTGGATGAATACCGAGTCTTATTGCTGTGGTATGAATGCTGGCCGAGTGGGAAAACTTTGACTGAGATGTATTGAAGTCAATGGGAGAGAACGAGGGATGAAAGACGAGTGCGGGTCAAGATGTTGGACTTGGGGTGTTGGGTGATGAGGCCTAAGGTTGAATACCAAGTCTTGTTGCTGTGGTATGAACGCTGGCCGAGTGGGAAAACTTTGACTAAAATGCATTGAAGTCAATGGGAGAGAACGAGGGATGAAAGACGAGTGCGGGTCAAGATGTTGGACTTGAGGTGTTGGGTGATGAGGCCTAAGGTTGATTACCGAGTCTTGTTGCTGTGGTATGAACACTGGCCGAATAGGAAAACTTTGACTGAAATGCATTGAAGTCAATGGGAGAGAACGAGGGATGAACGACGAGTGCGGGTCAAGATGGTAGACTGGGGCGTTGGGTGATGAGGCCTAAGGGTGAATATGAAGACTTGTTGCTGTGGTATGAACGCTGGACGAATGGGAAAACTTTGACTGAAATGCATTGAAGTCAATGGGAGGGAACGAGGGATGAAAGACGAGTGCGGGTCAAGATGTTGGACTTGCGGTGTTGGGTGATGAGGCCTAAGGTTGTATACCGAGTCTTGTTGCTGTGGTATGAATGCTGGCCGAGTGGGACAACTTTGACTGAAATGCATTGAAGTCAATGGGAGAGAACGAGGGATGAAAGACGAGTGCGGGTCAAGATGTTGGACTTGGGGTGTTGGGTGATGTGGCCTAAGGTTGAATACCAAGTCTTGTTGCTCTGGTATGAACGCTGGCCGAGTGGGACAACTTTGACTGAAATGCATTGAAGCCAATGGGCCATTCACTCCCATGAAAAAAGATGCGCCTTACTACTATTCACATGGCTAATGCTAGGTAAAAGTTAGCATATAATGCATTCCTATGGGATTTTTAGTGTGTTTTAACGTGAATAACGTCGCCATGGTAACATATTCTGCGCAGAAAAGTAATAGCACACCTCACACCATGAAGGACTCACTTTCGATATATAGCTTGCCTGGCTGCACGCTACGGTACGACCCGCATTAATTGCCGAAAATCACGGAAGAATAATAAATAATAACTAGAAACGAAAATTCCTGAAGAAATTTTGAGATGGGCCTATTCCGCTGACCGTGGCAGAGCCTGTGCTACTAATAAAATGGGTGGTCTGTGTACTGCAAGGTGATTGCTAAGATTTGCAAGTTAGTTGCTACGGTGCTGCTAGGTGGTTACCGAAGTGCCGCTAGGCATTGCTAGCTGGTTGCAATGTTGTTATTAGGCATTGCAAGGGTGTTGGTAGCTGGTTGCTAGGCGTTGCTACATGGTTGCTATGGTGTTGCATGGTGGTTGCTAGGTGCTGCAAGGTGTTTGCAATGGCATCAGAAGGCCTTGCTATGGTCTCAGCAGCTGGTTGCTAGGCATAGCGAAATGGTTGCTATGTTGTTTCTATGCATTTTTTGGTGGTTGCTATGGTGTTGCTAGGTTGTTGCTAGGTGCTGCAAGTGGGTTGCTATGATGTCAGAAGGCGTTGCTAAGGTCTCAGTAGCTGGTTGCTAGGCATAGCTAGATGGTTGCTATGGTGTTGCTATGCAATTATAGGTGGTTGCTAAGGTGTTGCTAGGTGGTTGCTAGGTGCTGCAAGTTGGTTGCTATGATGTTAGAAGGCATTGCTAAGGTCTCAGTAGCTGGTTGCTAGGCGTTGCTATGGTGTTGCTATGCAATTCTAGGTGGTTGCTAGGTGCTGCAAGTTGGTTGCTATGATGTCAGAAGGCGTTGCTAAGGTCTCAGTAGCTGGTTGCTAGGCATAGCTAGATGGTTGCTATGGTGTTGCTATGAAATTCTAGGTGGTTGCTAAGGTGTTGCTAGGTGGTTGCTAGGTGCTGCAAGTGGTTTGCTATGCTGTCAGAAGGCGTTGCTAAGGTCTCAGTAGCTGGTTGCTAGGCATAGCTAGATGGTTGCTATGGTGTTGCTATGCAATTCTAGGTGGTTGCTAAGGTGTTGCTAGGTGGTTGCTAGGTGCTGCAAGTGGTTTGCTATGATGTCAGAAGGCGTTGCTAAGGTCTCAGTAGCTGGTTGCTAGGCATAGCTAGATGGTTGCTATGGTGTTGCTATGCAATTCTAGGTGGTTGCTAAGGTGTTGCTAGGTGGTTGCTAGGTGCTGCAAGTGGGTTGCTATGATGTTAGAAGGCGTTGCTAAGGTCTCAGTAGCTGGTTGCTAGGAGTTGCTATGGTGTTGCTATGCAATTCTAGGTGGTTGCTAGGTGCTGCAAGTTGGTTGCTATGATGTCAGAAGGCGTTGCTAAGGTCTCAGTAGCTGGTTGCTAGGCATAGCTAGATGGTTGCTATGGTGTTGCTATGAAATTCTAGGTGGTTGCTAAGGTGTTGCTAGGTGGTTGCTAGGTGCTGCAAGTGGTTTGCAATGATGTCAGAAGGCGTTGCTAAGGTCTCAGTAGCTGGTTGCTAGGCATAGCTAGATGGTTGCTATGGTGTTGCTATGCAATTCTAGGTGGTTGCTAAGGTGTTGCTAGGTGGTTGCTAGGTGCTGCAAGTGGTTTGCTATGATGTCAGAAGGCGTTGCTAAGGTCTCAGTAGCTGGTTGCTAGGCATAGCTAGATGGTTGCTATGGTGTTGCTATGCAATTCTAGGTGGTTGCTAAGGTGTTGCTAGGTGGTTGCTAGGTGCTGCAAGCGGGTTGCTATGATGTCAGAAGGCGTTGCTATGCTCTCAGTAGCTGGTTGCTAGGCATAGCTAGATGGTTGCTATGGTGTTGCTATGCAATTTTAGGTGGTTGCTAAGGTGCTGCTAGGTGGTTGCTATGTTGTCAGAAGGTGTTGCTATGGGCTCAGTAGCTGGTTGCTAGGCATAGCTAGATGGTTGCTATGGTGTTGCTATGGAATTATAGGTGGTTGCTAAGGTGTTGCTAGGTGGTTGCTAGGTGCTGCAAGTGGGTTGCTATGATGTCAGATGGCGTTGCTATGGTCTCAGTAGCTGGTTGCTAGGCATAGCTAGATGGTTGCTATGGTGTTGCTATGCAATTCTAGGTGGTTGCTAAGGTGTTGCTAGGTGGTTGCTAGGTGCTGTAAGCTGGTTGCTATGATGTCAGAAAGCGTTGCTATGGTCTCAGTAGCTGGTTGCTAGGCATAGCTGGATGGTTGCTATGGTGTTGCTATGCAATTCTAGGTGGTTGCTAAGGTGTTGCTAGGTGGTTGCTAGGTGCTGCAAGTGGTTTGCTATGATGTCAGAAGGCGTTGCTAAGGTCTCAGTAGCTGGTTGCTAGGCATAGCTAGATGGTTGCTATGGTGTTGCTATGCAATTCTAGGTGGTTGCTAAGGTGTTGCTAGGTGGTTGCTAGGTGCTGCAAGCGGGTTGCTATGATGTCAGAAGGCGTTGCTATGCTCTCAGTAGCTGGTTGCTAGGCATAGCTAGATGGTTGCTATGGTGTTGCTATGCAATTTTAGGTGGTTGCTAAGGTGCTGCTAGGTGGTTGCTATGTTGTCAGAAGGTGTTGCTATGGGCTCAGTAGCTGGTTGCTAGGCATAGCTAGATGGTTGCTATGGTGTTGCTATGGAATTATAGGTGGTTGCTAAGGTGTTGCTAGGTGGTTGCTATGTTGTCAGAAGGTGTTGCTATGGGCTCAGTCGCTGGTTGCTAGGCATAGCAAGATGGTTGCTAAGGTGTTGCTATGAAATTGTAGGTAGTTGCTAAGGTGTTGCTAGGTGGATGCTAGGCAGTTGCTAGGTGTTTGGTGACGAGGCCTGAGGTTGAATACCAAGTCTTGTTGCTGTGGCATTAACACTGGCTAATTGGCAAAACTTTGATTGAAATGCATTGAAGTCAATGGGAGAGAACGAGGGATGAAAGACGAGTGCGGGTCAGGATGGTGGTCTTAAGGTGTTGTGTGATGATGCCTGTGGTTTAATACCGAGTCTTATTGCTGTGGTATGAACGCTGGCCGAGTGGGAGTACTTTGACTGAAATGTATTGAAGTCAATGGGAGAGAACGAGGGATGAAAGACGAGTGCGGGTCAAGATGTTGGACTTGCGGTGTTGAGTGATGAGGCCTACGGTATAATACCGAGTCTTGTTGCTGTGGTATGAACACTGGCCCAGTGGGAAAACTTTGACTGAAATGCATTGAAGTCAATGGGAGAGAACGAGGGATGAAAGACGAGTGCGGGTCAAGATGTTGGACTTGCGGTGTTGAGTGATGAGGCCTGAGGTTGAATACCGAGTCTTGTTGCTGTGGCATGAACGGTGGCCGAGTGGGACAACTTTGACTGAAATGCATTGAAGTCAATGGGAGAGAACGAGGGATGAAAGACGAGTGCGGGTCAAGATGGTGGACTTGGGGTGTTGGGTGGTGAGGCCTAAAGTTTAATACCGAGTGTTATTGCTGTGGCGTGAACACTGGCCGAGTAGGAAAACTTTGACTGAAATGCATTGAAGTCAATGGGAGAGAACGAGGGATGAAAGACGAGTGCGGGTCAAGATGGTGGTCTTAATGTGTTGGGTGATGAGGGCAAAGGTTGAATACCGAGTCTTGTTGCTGTGGCATGAACGCTGGCCGAGTGGGACAATTTTGACTGAAATGCATTGAAGTCAATGGGCCATTCACTGCCATGAAAAAAGACGATCCTTACTACTATTCACATGGTTAGTTAGGTATAGGCTAATGCTAGGTAAAAGTTAGCATTCAATGTATTCCTATGCGATTTTTAGTGTGTTTGAACGTGAATAACGTCGCCATGGTAACGTATTCTGCGCAGAAAAGTAATAGCACACCTCACACCATGAAGGACTCAATTTTGATATATAGATTGCCTTGCTGCACGCTACGGTACGACCCGCATTAATTGCCGAAAATCACGGAAGAATAATAAATAATAAAGTTTTTTTTCCACTTTGAGAGGGAATTGCACGCAATCTGTAAGCAGTACGGAGACAAACGATATGTCAATCCGTGCAGCTAAGTAAGCCCTACGATTTGGCACCAAAGTGAGCTCCGTGCCTTTCACGGGCTCAGCGCAAATTGGCAAAATGTAGTTTACTAGGTGAAGAACAATATGGGCCTTTCATTACATGAATAGGCCCATAATAATAATAAAGTTTTTTTTTCCACTTTGAGAGCCAACTGCACGCAATCCGTGAAGAGTACGGAGACAAACGATATGTCAATCCATGCAGCTAAGTAAGCCCTACGATTTGGCACCAAAATGAGCTCCGTGCCTTTCACGGGCTCAGCACAAATTGGCAAAATGTAGTTTACTAGGTGAAGAGTAATATGGGCCTTTCATTACATGAATAGGCCCATAACTAGAAACGAAAATTCCTGAAGAAATTTTGAGATGGGCCTATTCCGCTGACCGTGGAAGAGCCTGTGCTACTAATAAAATGGGTGGTCTGTGCACTGCTAGGTGATTGCTATGATGTTGCTAGTTCGGTGCTATGGTGCTTCTAGGCGGTTGCTGAAGTGGCGCTAGGCATTGCAAGGTGGTTGCAATGTTGTTATTAGGCATTGCAACGGTGTTGGTAGCTGGTTGCTAGGTGTTGCTACGTGGTTGCTATGGTGTTGCATGGTGGTTGCTAGGTGCTGCAAGGTGTTTGCTATGGCATCAGGAGGTCTTGCTATGGTCTCTGTAGCTGGTAGCTAGGCATAGCTAAATGGTTGCTATGGTGTTGCTATGCAATTTTTGGTGGTTGCTATGGTGTTGCTAGGTGGTTGCTAGGTGCTGCAAGGTGGTTACTATGGTGTCAGAAGGCATTGCTATGGTCTCAGTAGCTGGTTGCTAGGCATAGCTAGATTGTTGCTATGGTGTTGCTATGCTATTCTAGGTGGTTGCTAAGGTATTGCTAGGTGGTTGCTAGGTGATGCAAGGTGTTTGCAATGGCATCAGAAGGCCTTGCTATGGTCTCAGCAGCTGGTTGCTAGGCATAGCTAAATGGTTGCTATGGTGTTGCTATGCATTTATTGGTGGTTGCTATGGTGTTGCTAGGTGGTTGCTAGCTGCAGCAAGGTGGTTGCTATGATGTCAGAAGGCGTCGCTATGGTCTTAGTAGCTGGTTGCTAGGCATAGCTAGATGGTTGCTATGGTGTTGCTATGCAATTATCGGTGGTTGCTATGGTGTTGCTAGGTGGTTGCTATGGTGTCAGAAGGCGTTGCTATGGTCTCAGTAGCTGGTTGCTAGGTGGTTGCTAGGTATAGCTAGGTGGTTGCTATGGTGTTGCTATGCAATTGTAGATGGTTGCTAAGGTGTTGCTAGGTGGTTGTCATGGTGTCGGAAGGCGTTGCTATGGTGTCAGTAGCTGGTTGCTAGATGGTTGCTAGGCATAGCTAGGTGATTGCTATGGTGTTGCTATGCAATTGTAGGTGGTTGCTATGGTGTTGCTAGGTGGTTGCTAGGTGCTGCAAGGTGGTTGCTAGGTTGTGGGATGGCGTTCCTATGGTGTCAGTAGCTGTTAGCTAGGCGTTGCTATGTGGTTGCTATGCAGTTGCTATGTAATTATAGGTGGTTGCTATGGTGTTGCTAGGCATCGCTAGGTGGTTGCTACGGTGCTGCTAGGCGTTTGGTGATGAGGCCTAAGGTTTAATATTAAGTGTTGATGATGTGGCATGAACAGTGGCTGAATAGCACAAGTTTGACTGAAATGCATTGAAGTCAATGGGAGAGAACGAGGGATGAAAGACGAGTGCGGGTCAAGATGTTGGACTTGGGGTGTTGGGTGATGAGGCCTAAGGTTGATTACCCAGTCTTGTTGCTGTGGTATGAACGCTGGCCGATTAGGAAAACTTTGACTGAAATGCATTGAAGTCAATGGGAGAGAACGAGGGATGAAAGACGAGTGCGGGTCAAGATGTTGGACTTGCGGTGTTGGGTGATGAGGCCTAAGGTTGATTACCGAGTCTTGTTGCTGTGGTATGAACGCTGGCCGAATAGGAAAACTTTGACTGAAATGCATTGAAGTCAATGGGAGAGAACGAGGGATGAAAGACGAGTGCGGGTCAAGATGTTGGACTTGGGGTGTTGGGTGATGAGGCCTAAGGTTGAATACCGAGTCTTGTTGCTGTGGTATGAACGCTGGCCGAGTGGGACAACTTTGACTGAAATGCATTGAAGTCAATGGGAGAGAACGAGGGATGAAAGACGAGTGCGGGTCAAGATGTTGGACTTGGGGTGTTGGGTGATGAGGCCTGAGGTTGAATACCGAGTCTTGTTGCTGTGGTATGAACGCTGGCCGAGTGGGACAACTTTGACTGAAATGCTTTGAAGCCAATGGGCCATTCACTCCCATGAAAAAAGATGCGCCTTACTACTATTCACATGGTTAGTCAGGCTAATGCTAGGTAAAAGTTAGCATTTAATGCATTCCTATGGGATTTTTAATGTGTTTTAACGTGAATAACGTCACCATGGTAACATATTCTGCGCAGAAAAGTAATAGCACACCTCACACAACCAAGGACTCACTTTTGATATATAGATTGCCTGGCTGCACGCTACGGTACGACCCGCATTAATTGCCGAAAATCACGGAAGAATAATAAATAACTAGAAACGAAAATTCCTGAAGAAATTTTGAGATGGGCCTATTCCGCTGACCGTGGTAGAGCCTGTGCTACTAATAAAATGGGTGGTCTGTGCACAGCTAGGTGATTGCTATGATGTTGCTAGTTCGGTGCTATGGTGCTTCTAGGCGGTTGCTGAAGTGGCGCTAGGCATTGCTAGGTGGTTGCAATGTTGTTATTAGGCATTGCAAGTGTGTTGGTAGCTGGTTGCTAGGCATTGCTATGTGGTTGCTATGGTGTTGCTATGCATTTTTTGGTGGTTGCTATGGTGTTGCTAGGTGGTTACTAGCTGCTGAAAGGTGGTTGCTATGGCCTCAGAAGGTGTTGCTATGGTCTCAGTATCTGGTTGCTAGGCATAGCTAAATGGTTGCTATGGTGTTGCTATGCATTTTTTGGTGGTTGCTATGGTGTTGCTAGGTGGTTGCTAGGTGCTGCAAGTGGGTTGCTATGATGTCAGAAGGCGTTGCTAAGGTCTCAGTAGCTGGTTGCTAGGCATAGCTAGATGGTTGCTATGGTGTTGCTATGCAATTCTAGGTGGTTGCTAAGGTGTTGCTAGGTGGTTGCTAGGTGCTGCAAGTTGGATGCTATGATGTCAGAACGCGTTGCTATGGTCTCAGTAGCTGGTTGCTAGGCATATCTAGATGGTTGCTATGGTGTTGCTATGCAATTATAGATGGTTGCTAAGGTGTTGCTAGGTGGTTGCTAGGTGCTGCAAGTTGGTTGCTATGATGTCAGAAGGCGTTGCTATGGTCTCAGTAGCTGGTTGCTAGGCATAGCTCGATGGTTGCTATGGTGTTGCTATGCATGTTTTGGTGGTTGCTATGGTGCTGCTAGGTGGTTGCTAGGTGCTGCAAGTGGGTTGCTATGATGTCAGATGGCGTTGCTATGGTCTCAGTAGCTGGTTGCTAGGCATAGCTAGATGGTTGCTATGGTGTTGCTATGCAATTATAGGTGTTTGCTAAGGTGTTGCTAGGTGGTTGCTAGGTGCTGCAAGTGGGTTGCTATGATGTCAGAAGGCGTTGCTATGGTCTCAGTAGCTGGTTGCTAGGTATAGCTAGATGGTTGCTATGGTGTTGCTATGCAATTCTAGGTGGTTGCTAAGGTGTTGCTTGGTGGTTGCTAGGTGCTGCAAGTGGGTTGCTATGATGTCAGAAGGCGTTGCTATGGTCTCAGTAGCTGGTTGCTAGGCATAGCTAGATGGTTGCTATGGTGTTGCTATGCAATTCTAGGTGGTTGCTAAGGTGTTGCTAGGTGGTTGCTAGGTGCTGCAAGTGGGTTGCTATGATGTCAGAAGGCGTTGCTATGGTCTCAGTAGCTGGTTGCTAGGCATAGCTAGATGGTTGCTATGGTGTTGCTATGCAATTCTAGGTGGTTGCTAAGGTGTTGCTAGGTGGTTGCTAGGTGCTGCAAGTGGGTTGCTATGATGTCAGAAGGCGTTGCTATGGTCTCAGTAGCTGGTTGCTAGGCATAGCTAGATGGTTGCTATGGTGTTGCTATGCAATTCTAGGTGGTTGCTAAGGTGTTGCTAGGTGGTTGCTAGGTGCTGCAAGTGGGTTGCTATGATGTCAGAAGGCGTTGCTATGGTCTCAGTAGCTGGTTGCTAGGCATAGCTAGATGGTTGCTATGGTGTTGCTATGCAATTCTAGGTGGTTGCTAAGGAGTTGCTAGGTGGTTGCTAGGTGCTGCAAGTGGGTTGCTATGATGTCAGAAGGCGTTGCTATGGTCTCAGTAGCTGGTTGCTACGCATAGCTAGATGGTTGCTATGGTGTTGCTATGCAATTCTAGGTAGTTGCTAAGGTGTTGCTAGGTGGTTGCTAGGCAGTTGCTAGGTGTTTGGTGATGAGGCCTGAGGTTGAATACCGAGTCTTGTTGCTGTGGTATGAACGCTGGCCGAGTGGGACAACTTTGACTGAAATGCATTGAAGTCAATGGGAGAGAACGAGGGATGAAAGACGAGTGCCGGTCAATTTGTTGGACTTGGGGTGTTGGGTGATGAGGCCTGAGGTTGA
The DNA here is from genome assembly GCF_048594095.1 of Paramormyrops kingsleyae. Lineage (NCBI taxonomy): Eukaryota > Metazoa > Chordata > Actinopteri > Osteoglossiformes > Mormyridae > Paramormyrops > Paramormyrops kingsleyae. Next base: position 53,653,547 of record NC_132797.1, on the reverse strand, counting down.
ATACCGAGTCTTGTTGCTGTGGTATGAATGCTGGCCGAGTGGGACAACTTTGACTGAAATGCATTGAAGTCAATGGGAGAGAACGAGGGATGAAAGACGAGTGCGGGTCAAGATGTTGGACTTGGGGTGTTGGGTGATGAGGCCTGAGGTTGAATACCGAGTCTTGTTGCTGTGGTATGAACGCTGGCCGAGTGGGACAACTTTGACTGAAATGCATTGAAGTCAATGGGAGAGAACGAGGGATGAAAGACGAGTGCGGGTCAAGATGTTGGACTTGGGGTGTTGGGTGATGAGGCCTAAGGTTGAATACCGAGTCTTGTTGCTGTGGTATGAACGCTGGCCGAGTGGGACAACTTTGACTGGAATGCATTGAAGCCAATGGGCCATTCACTCCCATGTAAAAAGATGCGCCTTACTACTATTCACATGGTTAGTCAGGCTAATGCTAGGTAAAAGTTAGCATTCAATGCATTCCTATGGGATTTTAAGTGTGTTTTAACGTGAATAACGTCGCCATGGTAACATATTCTGCGCAGAAAAGTAATAGCACACCTCACACAACCAAGGACTCACTTTTGATATATAGATTGCCTGGCTGCACGGTACGGTACGACCCGCATTAATTGCCGAAAATCACGGAAGAATAATAAATAATAACTAGAAACGAAAATTCCTGAAGAAATTTTGAGATGGGCCTATTCTGCTGACCGAGGAAGAGCAGGTGCCTTTACTTATTGATTTAATTATTTAGTCTTGTAGAAGTGAGAGGAGCAGTGGACAAATAGGGAAACTTTGACAGAAATACATTGATGTCAATAGGAGAGAACGAGGGATGAAAGACGAGTACGGGTCAGGATGGTGGTCTTAAGGTGTTGTGTGATGAGGCCTAAGGTTGAATACCAAGTCTTGTTGCTGTGGTATGAACGCTGGCCCAGTGGGACAACATTGACTGAAATGCATTGAAGTCAATGGGAGAGAACGAGGGATGAAAGACGAGTGCGGGTCAAGATGGTGGACTTGGGGTGTTGGGTGATGAGGCCTGAGGTTGAATACCGAGTCTTGTTGCTGTAGTATGTACGCTGGCCCAGTGGGAAAACTTTGACTGAAATGCATTGAAGTCAATGGGAGAGAACGAGGGATGAAAGACGAGTGCGGGTCAAGATGTTGGACTTGGGGTGTTGGGTGATGAGGCCTAAGGTTGAATACCAAGTCTTGTTGCTCTGGTATGAACGCTGGCCGAGTGGGACAACTTTGACTGAAATGCATTGAAGCCAATGGGCCATTCACTCCCATGAAAAAAGACGCGCCTTACTACTATTCACATGGCTAATGCTAGGTAAAAGTTAGCATTTAATGCATTCCTATGGGATTTTTAGCGTGTTTTAACGTGAATAACGTCGCCATGGTAACATATTCTGCGCAGAAAAGTAATAGCACACCTCACACAACCAAGGACTCACTTTTGATATATAGATTGCCTGGCTGCACGCTACGGTACGACCCGCATTAATTGCCGAAAATCTATGGAAGAATAATAATAATAACTAGAAACGAAAATTCCTGAAGAAATTTTGATATGGGCCTATTCTGCTGACCGAGGAAGAGCTGGTGCTTTTACTTATTGATTTAATTATTTAGTCTTGTTGCTGTGGCAGAAGTATTGGCCAAATAATGAAACTTTGACAGAAATGCATTGAAGTGAATGGGAGAGAACGAGGGATGAAAGACGAGTGCGGGTCAAGATGGTGGTCTTGGGGTGTTGGGTGATGAGGCCTGAGGTTGAATACCTAGTCTTGTTGCTGTGGTATGAACGCTGGCCGAGTGGGAAAACTTTGACTGAAATGCATTGAAATCAATGGGAGAGAACGAGGGATGAAAGACGAGTGCGGGTCAGGATGGTGGTCTTAAGGTGTTGGGTGATGATGCCTGTGGTTGAATACCGAGTCTTATTGCTGTGGTATGAACGCTGGCCGAGTGGGACAACTTTGACTGAAATGCATTGAAGTCAATGGGAGAGAACGAGGGATGAAAGACGAGTGCGGGTCAAGATGTTGGACTTGGGGTGTTGGGTGATGAGGCCTGAGGTTGAATACCGAGTCTTGTTGCTGTGGTATGAACGCTGGCCGAGTGGGACAACTTTGACTGAAATGCATTGAAGCCAATGGGCCATTAACTCCCATGAAAAAAGATGCGCCTTACTACTATTCACATGGCTAATGCTAGGTAAAAGTTAGCATTTAATGCATTCCTATGGGATTTTTAATGTGTTTTAACGTGAATAACGTCGCCATGGTAACATATTCTGCGCAGAAAAGTAATAGCACACCTCACACAACCAAGGACTCACTTTTGATATATAGATTGCCTGGCTGCACGCTACGGTACGACCCGCATTAATTGCCGAAAATCTACGGAAGAATAATAAATAATAATTAGAGTCAATGGGAGAGAACGAGGGATGAAAGACGAGTGCGGGTCAAGATGGTGGACTTGGGGTGTTGAGTGATGAGGCCTGAGGTTGAATACCGAGTCTTGTTGCTGTGGTATGAACGCTGGCCGAGTGGGACAACTTTGACTGAAATGCATTGAAGTCAATGGGAGAGAACGAGGGATGAAAGACGAGTGCGGGTCAAGATGTTGGACTTGGGGTGTTGGGTGATGAGGCCTAAGGTTGAATACCGAGCCTTGTTGCTGTGGTATGAACACTGGCGGAGTTGGGCAACTTTGAATGAAATGCATTGAAGTCAATGGGAGAGAACGAGGGATGAAAGACGAGTGCGGGTCAAGATGGGGGTCTTAAGGTGTTGGGTGATTGTGCCTGAGGTTTAATAACGAGTCTTATTGTTGTGGCATAAACCCTGGCCTAGCAGGAAAACTTTGAACGAAATGCATTAAAGTCAATGGGAGAGAACGAGGGATGAAAGACGAGTGCGGGTCAAGATGTTGGACTTGGAGTGTTGGGTGATGATGCCTAAGGTTGAATACCAAGTCTTGTTCCTCTGGTATGAACGCTGGCCGAGTGGGACAACTTTGACTGAAATGCATTGAAGCCAATGGGCCATTCACTCCCATGAAAAAAGACGCGCCTTACTACTATTCACATGGCTAATGCTAGGTAAAAGATAGCATTTAATGCATTCCTATGGGATTTTTAGTGTGTTTTAACGTGAATAACGTCGCCATGGTAACATATTCTGCGCAGAAAAGTAATAGCACACCTCACACAACCAAGGACTCACTTTTGATATATAGATTGCCTGGCTGCACGCTACGGTACGACCCGCATTAATTGCCGAAAATCTACGGAAGAATAATAATAATAACTAGAAACGAAAATTCCTGAAGAAATTTTGAGATGGGCCTATTCTGCTGACCGAGGAAGAGCAGGTGCCATTACTTATTGATTTAATTATTTAGTCTTGTAGCAGTGAGAGGAGCAGTGGACAAATAGGGAAACTTTGACAGAAATGCATTGATGTCAATAGGAGAGAACGACGGATGAAAGACGAGTACGGGTCAGGATGGTGGTCTTAAGGTGTTGTGTGATGAGGCCTAAGGTTGAATACCGAGTGTTGTTGCTGTGGTATGAACGCTGGCCCAGTGGGACAACTTTGACTGAAATGCATTGAAGTCAATGGGATAGAACGAGGGATGAAAGACGAGTGCGGGTCAACATGGTGGACTTGGGATGTTGGGTGATGAGGCCTGAGGTTGAATACCGAGTCTTGTTGCTGTGGTATGAATGCTGGCCCAGTGGGAAAACTTTGACTGAAATGCATTGAAGTCAATGGGAGGGAACGAGGGATGAAAGACGAGTGCGGGTCAAGATGGTGGACTTGGGGCGTTGGGTGATGAGGCCTAAGGGTGAATATGAAGTCTTGTTGCAGTGGTATGAACGCTGGACGAATGGGAAAACTTTGACTGAAATGCATTGAAGTCAATGGGAGGGAACGAGGGATGAAAGACGAGTGCGGGTCAAGATGGTGGTGTTGGGGTGTTGGGTGATGAGGCCTGAGGTTGAATACCTAGTCTTGTTGCAGTGGTATGAACGCTGGCCGAATAGGAAAACTTTGACTGAAATGCATTGAAGTCAATGGGAGAGAACGAGGGATGAAAGACGAGTGCGGGTCAAGATGGTGGACTTGGGGCGTTGGGTGATGAGGCCTAAGGGTGAATATGAAGTCTTGTTGCAGTGGTATGAACGCTGGACGAATGGGAAAACTTTGACTGAAATGCATTGAAGTCAATGGGAGGGAACGAGGGATGAAAGACGAGTGCGGGTCAAGATGTTGGACTTGCGGTGTTGGTTGATGAGGCCTAAGGTTGAATACCGAGTCTTGTTGCTCTGGTATGAACGCTGGCCGAGTGGGACAACTTTGACTGAAATGCATTGAAGTCAATGGGCCATTCACTCCCATGAAAAAAGATGCGCCTTACTACTATTCACATGGCTAATGCTAGGTCAAAGTTAGCATTCAGTGCATTCCTATGGGATTTTAAGTGTGTTTTAACGTGAATAACGTCGCCATGGTAACATATTCTGCGCAGAAAAGTAATAGCACACCTCACACCATGAAGGACTCACTTTTGATATATAGATTGCCTGGCTGCACGCTACGGTACGACCCGCATTAATTGCCGAAAATCACGGAAGAATAATAATAATAAATAGAAACGAAAATTCCTGAAGAAATTTTGAGATGGGCCTATTCCGCTGACTGTGGAAGAGCCTGTGCTACTATTAAAATGGCTCGTCTGTGTACTGCTAGGTGATTGCTAAGATTTGCAAATTAGTTGCTAACGTGCTGCTAGGTGGTTACCGAAGTGCCGCTAGGCATTGCTAGGTGGTTGCAATGTTGTTATTAGGCATTGCAACGTGGTTGCTATGTTGTTGCTATGCAATTATAGGTGGTTGCTAAGGTGTTGCTAGGTGGTTGCTATGTTGTCAGAAGGTGTTGCTATGGTCTCAGTAGCTGGTTGCTATGCATAGCTAGATGGTTGCTATGGTGTTGCTATGCAATTATAGGTGGTTGCTAAGGTGTTGCTAGGTGGTTGCTATGTTGTCAGAAGGTGTTGCTATGGTCTCAGTAGCTGGTTGCTATGCATAGCTAGATGGTTGCTATGGTGTTGCTATGCAATTATAGGTGGTTGCTAAGGTGTTGCTAGGTGGTTGCTAGGTGCTGCAAGCGGGTTGCTATGATGTCAGAAGGCGTTGCTATGGTCTCAGTAGCTGGTTGCTAGGCATAGCTAGGTGGTTGCTATGGTGTTGCTATGCAATTCTAGGTGGTTGCTAAGGTGTTGCTAGGTGGTTGCTAGGTGCTGCAAGTGGGTTGCTATGATGTCAGAAGGCGTTGCTATGCTCTCAGTAGCTGGTTGCTAGGCATAGCTAGATGGTTGCTATGGTGTTGCTATGCAATTATAGGTGGTTGGTATGGTGTTGCATGGTGGTTGCTAGGTGCTGCAAGTGGGTTGCTATGATGTCAGAAGGCGTTGCTATGGTCTCAGTAGCTGGTTGCTAGGCATAGCTAGATGGTTGCTATGGTGTTGCTATGCAATTCTAGGTGGTTGCTAAGGTGTTGCTAGGTGGTTGCTAGGTGCCAGAAGGCGTTGCTATGGTCTCAGTAGCTGGTTGCTAGGCATAGCTAGATGGTTGCTATGGTGTTGCTATGCAATTATAGGTGTTTGCTAAGGTGTTGCTAGGTGGTTGCTAGGTGCTGCAAGTGGGTTGCTATGATGTCAGAAGGCGTTGCTATGGTCTCAGTAGCTGGTTGCTAGGTATAGCTAGATGGTTGCTATGGTGTTGCAATGCAATTCTAGGTGGTTGCTAAGGTGTTGCTTGGTGGTTGCTAGGTGCTGCAAGTGGGTTGCTATGATGTCAGAAGGCGTTGCTATGGTCTCAGTAGCTGGTTGCTAGGCATAGCTAGATGGTTGCTATGGTGTTGCTATGCAATTCTAGGTGGTTGCTAAGGTGTTGCTAGGTGGTTGCTAGGTGCTGCAAGTGGGTTGCTATGATGTCAGATGGCGTTGCTATGGTCTCAGTAGCTGGTTGCTAGGCATAGCTAGATGGTTGCTATGGTGTTGCTATGCAATTTTAGGTGGTTGCTAAGGTGCTGCTAGGTGGTTGCTATGTTGTCAGAAGGTCTTGCTATGGGCTCAGTAGCTGGTTGCTAGGCATAGCTAGATGGTTGCTATGGTGTTGCTATGGAATTATAGGTGGTTGCTAAGGTGTTGCTAGGTGGTTGCTAGGTGCTGCAAGTGGGTTGCTATGATGTCAGATGGCGTTGCTATGGTCTCAGTAGCTGGTTGCTAGGCATAGCTAGATGGTTGCTATGGTGTTGCTATGCAATTCTAGGTGGTTGCTAAGGTGTTGCTAGGTGGTTGCTAGGTGCTGTAAGCTGGTTGCTATGATGTCAGAAGGCGTTGCAATGGTCTCAGTAGCTGGTTGCTAGGCATAGCTGGATGGTTGCTATGGTGTTGCTATGCAATTCTAGGTGGTTGCTAAGGTGTTGCTAGGTGGTTGCTATGTTGTCAGAAGGTGTTGCTATGAGCTCAGTCGCTGGTTGCTAGGCATAGCTAGATGGTTGCTAAGGTGTTGCTATGAAATTGTAGGTAGTTGCTAAGGTGTTGCTAGGTGGTTGCTAGGCAGTTGCTAGGTGTTTGGTGATGAGTCCTGGGATTGAATATTAAGTCTTGTTGCTGAGGCATGAACGCTGGCCGAATAGCAAAACTTTTACTGAAATGCATTGAAGTCAATGGGAGAGAACGAGGGATGAAAGACGAGTGCGGGTCATCATGGTGGTCCTGGGGTGTTGGGTGATGAGGACTGAGGTGGAATACCTAGTCTTGTTGCTCTGGCATTAACACTGGCCCAGTGGGAAAACGTTGACTAAAATGCATTGAAGTCAATGGGAGAGAACGAGGGATGAAAGAGGAGTGCGGGTCAAGATGGTGGACTTGGGGTGTTGGGTGATGAGGCCTAAGGTTGAATATCGAGTCTTGTTGCTGTGGCATGAACACTGGCCCAGTGGGAAAACTTTGACTGGAATGCATTGAAGCCAATGGGAGAGAACGAGGGATGAAAGACGAGTGCGGGGCAAGATGTTGGACTTGGGGTGTTGGGTGATGAGGCCTAAGGTGGAATACCAAGTCTTGTTGCTCTGGTATGAACGCTGGCCGAGTGGGACAACTTTGACTGAAATGCATTGAAGTCAATGGGAGAGAACGAGGGATGAAAGACGAGTGCGGGTCAAGATGGTGGACTTGGGGTGTTGGGTGATGAGGCCTAAGGTTGAATACCGAGTCTTGTTGCTGTGGTTTGAACGCTGGACGAATGGGAAAACTTTGCCTGAAATGCATTGAAGTCAATGGGAGAGAACGAGGGATGAAAGACGAGTGCGGGTCAAGATGTTGGACTTGGGGTGTGGGGTGATGAGGCCTAAGGTTAAATACCGAGTCTTGTTGCCGTGGTATGAACGCTGGCCCAGTGGGAAAACTATGACTAAAATGCATTGAAGTCAATGGGAGAGAACGAGGGATGAAAGACGAGTGCGGGTCAAGATGTTGGACTTGAGGTGTTGGGTGATGAGGCCTAAGGTTGATTACCGAGTCTTGTTGCTGTGGTATGAACACTGGCCGAATAGGAAAACTTTGACTGAAATGCATTGAAGTCAATGGGAGAGAACGAGGGATGAAAGACGAGTGCGGGTCAAGATGTTGGACTTGGAGTGTTGGGTGATGATGCCTAAGGTTGAATACCAAGTCTTGTTGCTCTGGTATGAACGCTGGCCGAGTGGGACAACTTTGACTGAAATGCATTGAAGCCAATGGGCCATTCACTCCCATGAATAAAGACGCGCCTTACTACTATTCACATGGCTAATGCTAGGTAAAAGTTAGCATTTAATGCATTCCTATGGGATTTTTAGTGTGTTTTAACGTGAATAACGTCGCCATGGTAACATATTCTGCGCAGAAAAGTAATAGCACACCTCACACAACCAAGGACTCACTTTTGATATATAGATTGCCTGCCTGAACGCTACGGTACGACCCGCATTAATTGCCGAAAATCACGGAAGAATAATAAATAATAACTAGAAACGAAAATTCCTGAAGAAATTTTGAGATGGGCCTATTCTGCTGACCGAGGAAGAGCCTGTGCTACTAATAAAGTGGCTGGTCTGTGCACTGCTAGGTGATTGCGATGATGTTGCTAGTTTGGTGCTATGGTGCTGCTAGGCGGTTGCTGTAGTGCCACTAGGCATTGCTAGGTGGTTGCAATGTTGTTAATAGGCATTGCAAGGGTGTTGGTAGCTGGTTGCTAGGCGTTGCTACATGGTTGCTATGGTGTTGCATGGTGGTTGCTAGGTGCTGCAAGGTGTTTGCAATGGCATCAGAAGGCCTTGCTATGGTCTCATCAGCTGGTTGCTAGGCATAGCTAAATGGTTGCTATGGTGTTGCTATGCATTTTTTGGTGGTTGCTATGGTGTTGCTAGGTGGTTACTAGCTGCTGAAAGGTGGTTGCTATGGCCTCAGAAGGTGTTGCTATGGTCTCAGTAGCTGGTTGCTAGGCATAGCTAAATGGTTGCTATGGTGTTGTTATGCATTTTTTGGTGGTTGCTATGGTGTTGCTAGGTGGTTGCTAGGTGCTGCAAGTCGGTTGCTATGATGTCAGAAGGCGTTGCTAAGGTCTCAGTAGCTGGTTGCTAGGCATAGCTAGATGGTTGCAATGGTGTTGCTATGCAATTATAGGTGGTTGCTAAGGTGTTGCTAGGTGGTTGCTAGGTTCTGCAAGTGGGTTGCTATGATGTCAGAAGGCGTTGCTATGGTCTCAGTAGCTGGTTGCTAGGCATAGCTAGATGGTTGCTATGGTGTTGCTATGCAATTCTAGGTGGTTGCTAAGGTGTTGCTAGGTGGTTGCTAGGTGCTGCAAGTGGGTTGCTATGATGTCAGAAGGCGTTGCTATGGTCTCAGTAGCTGGTTGCTAGGCATAGCGAGATGGTTGCTATGGTGTTGCTATGCAATTATAGGTGGTTGCTAAGGTGTTGCAAGTGGGTTGCTATGATGTCAGAAGGCGTTGCTATGGTCTCAGTAGCTGGTTGCTAGGCATAGCTAGATGGTTGCTATGGTGTTGCTATGCAATTCTAGGTGGTTGCTAAGGTGTTGCTAGGTGGTTGCTAGGTGCTGCAAGTAGGTTGCTATGATGTCAGAAGGCGTTGCTATGGTCTCAGTAGCTGGTTGCTAGGCATAGCTAGATGGTTGCTATGGTGTTGCTATGCAATTCTAGGTGGTTGCTAAGGTGTTGCTAGGTGGTTGCTAGGTGCTGCAAGTGGGTTGCTATGATGTCAGAAGGCGTTGCTATGGTCTCAGTAGCTGGTTGCTAGGCATAGCTTGATGGTTGCTATGGTGTTGCTATGCAATTCTAGGTGGTTGCTAAGGTGTTGCTAGGTGGTTGCTAGGTGCTGCAAGTGGGTTGCTATGATGTCAGAAGGCGTTGCTATGGTGTCAGTAGCTGGTTGCTAGGCATAGCTAGATGGTTGCTATGGTGTTGCTATGCAATTCTAGGTGGTTGCTAAGGAGTTGCTAGGTGGTTGCTAGGTGCTGCAAGTGGGTTGCTATGATGTCAGAAGGCGTTGCTATGGTCTCAGTAGCTGGTTGCTAGGCATAGCTAGATGGTTGCTATGGTGTTGCTATGCAATTCTAGGTAGTTGCTAAGGTGTTGCTAGGTGGTTGCTAGGCAGTTGCTAGGTGTTTGGTGATGAGGCCTGAGGTTGAATACCAAGTCTTGTTGCTGTGGTATGAACGCTAGCCGATTGGGACAACTTTGACTGAAATGCATTGAAGTCAATGGGAGAGAACGAGGGATGAAAGACGAGTGCGGATCAAGATGTTGGACTTGGGGTGTTGGGTGATGAGGCCTGAGGTTGAATACCGAGTCTTGTTGCTGTGGTATGAATGCTGGCCGAGTGGGACAACTTTGACTGAAATACATTGAAGTCAATGGGAGAGAACGAGGGATGAAAGATGAGTGCGGGTCAAGATGGTGGACTTGGGGTGTTGGGTGATGAGGCCTAAGGTTGAATACCGAGTCTTGTTGCTGTGGCATGAACGCTGGCCGAGTGGGTAAACTTTGACTGAAATGCATTGAAGTCAATGGGAGAGAACGAGGGATGAAAGACGAGTGCGGGTCAAGATGTTGGACTTGCGGTGTTGAGTGATGAGGCCTACGGTATAATACCGAGTCTTGTTGGTGTGGTATGAACTCTGGCCCAGTGGGAAAACTTTGACTGAAATGCATTGAAGTCAATGGGAGAGAACGAGGGATGAAAAACGAGTGCGGGTCAAGATGGTGGTCTTAATGTGTTGGGGGATGAGGCCTAAGCTTGAATACCGAGTCTTGTTGTTATGGTATGAATGCTGCCCGAGTGGTAAAACTATGACTGAAATGCATTGAAGTCAATGGGAGAGAACGAGGGATGAAAGACGAGTGCGGGTCAAGATGTTGGACTTGGGGTGTTGGGTGATGAGGCCTAAGGTTGAATACCAAGTCTTGTTGCTCTGGTATGAACGCTGGCCGAGTGGGACAACTTTGACTGAAATGCATTGAAGTCAATGGGCCATTCACTCCCATGAAAAAAGATGCGCCTTACTACTATTCACATGGCTAATGCTAGGTAAAAGTTAGCATTTAATGCATTCCTATGGGATTTTTAGTGTGTTTTAACGTGAATAACGTCGCCATGGTAACATATTCTGCGCAGAAAAGTAATAGCACACCTCACACAAACAAGGACTCACTTTTGACATATAGATTGCCTGGCTGCACGCTACGGTACGACCCGCATTAATTGCCGAAAATCACGGAAGAATAATAATAATAAACTAGAAACGAAAATTCCTGAAGAAATTTTGAGATGGGCCTATTCCGCTGACCGTGGAAGAGCCTGTGCTACTTATAAAATGGGTGGTCTGTGTACTGCTAGGCGATTGCTAAGATTTGCAAGTTAGTTGCTACGGTGCTGCTAGGTGGTTACCGAAGTGCCGCTAGGCATTGCTAGGTGGTTGCAATGTTGTTATTAGGCATTGGAAGTCTGTTGGTAGCTGGTTGCTAGGCATTGCTACGTGGTTGCTATGTTGTTGCTATGCAATTATAGGTGGTTGCTATGGTGTTGCATGGTGGTTGCTAGGTGCTGCAAGGTGTTTGCTATGGCATCAGAAGGCGTTGCTATGGCCTCAGTAGCTGGTTGCTAGGCATAACTAAATGGTTGCTATGGTGTTGCTATGCATTTTTTGGTGGTTGCTATGGTGTTCGTAGGTGGTTGCTAGCTGTTGCAAGGTGGTTGCTATGGTGTCATAAAGCATTGCTATGGTCTCAGTAGCTGGTTGCTAGGCATAGCTAGATGGTTGCTATGGTGTTGCTATGCAATTCTGGGTGGTTGCTAAGGTGTTGCTAGGTGGTTGCTAGGTGCTGCAAGTGGGTTGTTATGATGTCAATAGGCATTGCTATGGTCTCAGTAGCTGGTTGCTAGGCATGGGTAGATGGTTGCTATGGTGTTGCTATGCAATTCTAGGTGGTTGCTAAGGTGTTGCTAGGTGGTTGCTAGGTGCTGCAAATGGGTTGCTATGATGTCAGAAGGCGTTGCTATGGTCTCAGTAGCTGGTTGCTAGGCATAGCTAGAGGGTTGCTATGGTGTTGCTATGCAATTCTAGGTGGTTGCCAAGGTGTTGCTAGGTGGTTGCTAGGTGCTGCAAGCGGGTTGCTATGATGTCAGAAGGCGTTGCTATGGTCTCAGTAGCTGGTTGCTAGGCATAGCTAGATGGTTGCTATGGTGTTGCTATGCAATTCTAGGTGGTTGCTAAGGTGTTGCTAGGTGGTTGCTAGGTGCTGCAAGTGGGTTGCTATGATGTCAGAAGGCGTTGCTATGGTGTCAGTAGCTGGTTGCTAGGCATAGCTAGATGGTTGCTATGGTGTTGCTATGCAATTATAGGTGGTTGCTAAGGAGTTGCTAGGTGGTTGCTAGGTGCTGCAAGTGGGTTGCTATGATGTCAGAAGGCGTTGCTATGGTCTCAGTAGCTGGTTGCTAGGCATAGCTAGATGGTTGCTATGGTGTTGCTATGCAATTCTAGGTAGTTGCTAAGGTGTTGCTAGGTGGTTGCTAGGCAGTTGCTAGGTGTTTGGTGATGAGGCCTGAGGTTGAATACCAAGTCTTGTTGCTGTGGTATGAACGCTGGCCGATTGGGACAACTTTGACTGAAATGCATTGAAGTCAATGGGAGAGAAAGAGGGATGAAAGACGAGTGCGGGTCAAGATGGTGGACTTGGGGTGTTGGGTGATGAGGCCTGAGGTCAAATACCGAGTCTTGTTGCAGTGGTATGAACATTGGCCGAATAGGAAAATTTTGACTGAAATGCATTGAAGTCAATGGGAGAGAACGAGGGATGAAAGACGAGTGCGGGTCAAGATGGTGGACTTGGGGCGTTGGGTGATGAGGCCTAAGGTTGAATACCGAGTCTTGTTGCTGTAGTATGTACGCTGGCCGAGTGGGAAAACTTTGACTGAAATGCATTGAAGTCAATGGGAGAGAACGAGGGATGAAAGACGAGTGCGGGTCAAGATGTTGGACTTGGGGTGTTGGGTGATGAGGCCTAAGGTTGAATACCAAGTCTTGTTGCTCTGGTATGAACGCTGGCCGAGTGGGACAACTTTGACTGAAATGCATTGAAGCCAATGGGCCATTCACTCCCATGAAAAAAGATGCGCCTTACTACTATTCACATGGTTATCAGGCTAATGCTAGGTAAAAGTTAGCATTCAATGCATTCCTATGGGATTTTAAGTGTGTTTGAACGTGAATAACGTCGCCATGGTAACATATTCTGCGCAGAAAAGTAATAGCACACCTCACACAACCAAGGACTCACTTTTGATATATAGACTGCCTGGCTGCACGCTACGGTACGACCCGCATTAATTGCCGAAAATCACGGAAGAATAATAAATAATAAATAATAATAAAGTTTTTTTTTCCACTTTGAGAGCCAACTGCACGCAATCCGTAAGCAGTACGGAGACAAACGATATGTCAATCCGTGCAGCTAAGTAAGCCCTACGATTTGGCACCAAAGTGAGCTCCGTGCCTTTCACGGGCTCAGCGCAAATTGGCAAAATGTAGTTTACTAGGTGAAGAACAATATGGGCCTTTCATTACATGAATAGGCCCATAATAATAATAAAGTTTTTTTTTCGACTTTGAGAGGCAATTGCACGCAATCCGTAAGCAGTACGGAGACAAACGATATGTCAATCCGTGCAGCTAAGGAAGCCCTACGATTTGGCACCAAAGTGAGCTCCGTGCCTTTCACGGGCTCAGCGCAAATTGGCAAAATGTAGTTTACTAGGTGAAGAACAATATGGGCCTTTCATTACATGAATAGGCCCATAACTAGAAACGAAAATTCCTGAAGAAATTTTGAGATGGGCCTATTCCGCTGACCGTGGAAGAGCCTGTGCTACTATTAAAATGGCTGGTCTGTGTACTGCTAGGTGATTGCTAAGATTTGCAAGTTAGTTGCTACTGTGCTGCTAGGTGGTTACCGAAGTGCCGCTAGGCATTGCTAGGTGGTTGCAATGTTGTTATTAGGCATTACAAGTGTGTTGGTAGCTGGTTGCTAGGCATTGCTACGTGGTTGCTATGTTGTTGCTATGCAATTATAGGTGGTTGCTATGGTGTTGCATGGTGGTTGCTAGGTGCTGCAAGGTGTTTGCTATGGCATCAGAAGGCATTGCTATGGTCTCAGTAGCTGGTTGCTAGGCATAACTAAATGGTTGCTATGGTGTTGCTATGCATTTTTGGGTGGTTGCTATGGTGTTCCTAGGTGGTTGCTAGCTGTTGCAAGGTGGTTGCTATGGTGTCATAAGGCATTGCTATGGTCTCAGTAGCTGGTTGCTAGGCATAGATAGATGGTTGCTATGGTGTTGCTATGCAATTCTAGGTGGTTGCTAAGGTGTTGCTAGGTGGTTGCTAGGTGCTGCAAGTGGGTTGTTATGATGTCAGAAGGCATTGCTATGGTCTCAGTAGCTGGTTGCTAGGCATAGCTAGATGGTTGCTATGGTGTTGCTATGCAATTATAGGTGGTTGCTAAGGTGTTGCTAGGTGGTTGCTAGGTGCTGCAAGTGGGTTGTTATGATGTCAGAAGGCATTGCTATGGTCTCAGTAGCTGGTTGCTAGGCATAGCTAGATGGTTGCTATGGTGTTGCTATGCAATTATAGGTGGTTGCTAAGGTGTTGCTAGGTGGTTCCTAGGTGCTGCAAGTGGGTTGCTATGATGTCAGAAGGCGTTGCTATGGTCTCAGTAGCTGGTTACTAGGCATAGCTAGATGGTTGCTATGCAATTCTAGGTGGTTGCTAAGGTGTTGCTAGGTGGTTGCTATGTTGTCAGAAGGTGTTGCTACGGTCTCAGTAGCTGGTTGCTAGGCATAGCTAGATGGTTGCTATGGTGTTGCTATGCAATTCTAGGTTGTTGCTAAGGTGTTGCTAGGTGGTTGCTAGGTGCTGCAAGTTGGTTGCTATGATGTCAGAAGGCGTTGCTATGGTCTCAGTAGCTGGTTGCTAGGCATAGCTAGATGGTTGCTATGGTGTTGCTATGAAATTCTAGGTGGTTGCTAAGGTGTTGCTAGGTGGTTGCTAGGTGCTGCAAGTGGTTTGCTATGATGTCAGAAGGCGTTGCTAAGGTCTCAGTAGCTGGTTGCTAGGCATAGCTAGATGGTTGCTATGGTGTTGCTATGCAATTCTAGGTGGTTGCTAAGGTGTTGCTAGGTGGATGCTAGGTGCTGCAAGTGGGTTGCTATGATGTCAGCTGTCGTTGCTATGGTCTCAGTAGCTGGTTGCTAGGCATAGCTAGATGGTTGCTATGGTGTTGCTATGCAATTCTAGGTGGTTGCTAAGGTGTTGCTAGGTGGATGCTAGGTGCTGCAAGTGGGTTGCTATGATGTCAGAAGTCGTTGCTATGGTCTCAGTAGCTGGTTGCTAGGCATAGCTAGATGGTTGCTATGGTGTTGCTATGCAATTCTAGGTGGTTGCTAAGGTGTTGCTAGGTGGTTGCTATGTTGTCAGAAGGTGTTGCTATGGGCTCAGTAGCTGGTTGCTAGGCATAGCTAGATGGTTGCTATGGTGTTGCTATGCAATTCTAGGTGGTTGCTAAGGTGTTGCTAGGTGGTTGCTAGGCAGTAGCTATGTGTTTGGTGATGAGGCCTGAGGTTTAATACGAAGTCTTGTAGCTGTGGCATTAACACTGGCTAAGTGGGAAAACTTTGACTGAAATGCATTAAAGTCAATGGGCGAGAACAAGGGATGAAAGACGAGTGCGGGTCAGGATGGTGGTCTGAAGGTGTTTGGTGATGAGGCCTAAGGTTGAATTCCTAGTCTTGTTGCTGTGGTATGAACACTGGCCGAGTAGGAAAACTTTGACTAAAATCTATTGAAGTCAATGGGAGAGAACGAGGGATGAAAGACCAGTGCGGGTCAGGATGGGGGTCTTAAGGTGTTGGGTGATGGTGCCTGAGGTTTAATACCGAGTCTTATTGTTGTGGCATAAACCCTGGCCGAGTAGGAAAACTTTGACTAAAATCTATTGAAGTCAATGGGAGAGAACGAGGGATGAAAGACGAGTGCGGGTGAAGATGGTGGACTTGGGGCGTTGGGTGATGAGGCCTGAGGTTGAATACCGAGTCTTGTTGCTCTGGTATGAACGCTGGCCGAGTGGGACAACTTTGACTGAAATGCATTGAAGCCAATGGGCCATTCACTCCCATGAAAAAAGATGCGCCTTACTACTATTCACATGGCTAATGCTAGGTAAAAGTTAGCATTTAATGCATTCCTATGGGATTTTAAGTGTGTTTGAACGTGAATAACGTCGCCATGGTAACATATTCTGCGCAGAAAAGTAATAGCACACCTCACACAACCAAGGACTCACTTTTGATATATAGATTGCCTGGCTGCACGCTACGGTACGACCCGCATTAATTGCCGAAAATCACGGAAGAATAATAATAAATAACTAGGTGCTGCAAGGTGTTTGCTATGGCGTCTGAAGGCATTGCTATGGTCTCAGTAGCTGGTTGCTAGGCATAGCTAGATGGTTGCTATGGTGTTGCTATGCAATTCTAGGTGATTGCTATGGTGTTGCATGGTGGTTGCTAGGTGCTGCAAGTGGGTTGCTATGATGTCAGAAGGCGTTGCTAAGGTCTCAGTAGCTGGTTGCTAGGCATAGCTAGGTGGTTGCTATGGTGTTGCTATGCAATTCTAGGTGGTTGCTAAGGTGTTGCTAGGTGGTTGCTGTGTTGTCAGAAGGCGTTGCTATGGTCTCAGTAGCTGGTTGCTAGGCATAGCTAGATGGTTGCTATGGTGTTGCTATGCAATTCTAGGTGGTTGCTAAGCAGTTGCTAGGTGGCTACTAGGTGCTGCAAGTGGGTTGCTATGATGTCAGAAGGCGTTGCTATGGTCTCAGTAGCTGGTTGCTAGGCATAGCTAGATGGTTGCTATGGTGTTGCTATGCAATTATAGGTGGTTGCTAAGGTGTTGCTAGGTGGTTGCTAGGTGCTGCAAGTGGGTTGCTATGATGTCAGAATGCGTTGCTATGGTCTCAGTAGCTGGTTGCTAGGCATATCTAGATGGTTGCTATGGTGTTGCTATGCAATTATAGATGGTTGCTAAGGTGTTGCTAGGTGGTTGCTATGTTGTCAGAAGGTGTTGCCATGGTCTCAGTAGCTGGTTGCTATGCATAGCTAGATGGTTGCTATGGTGTTGCTATGCAATTATAGGTGGTTGCTAAGGTGTTGCTAGGTGGTTGCTAGGTGCTGCAAGCGGGTTGCTATGATGTCAGAAGGCGTTGCTATGGTCTCAGTAGCTGGTTGCTAGGCATAGCTAGATGGTTGCTATGGTGTTGCTATGCAATTCTAGGTGGTTGCTAAGGTGTTGCTAGGTGGTTGCTAGGTGCTGCAAGTGGGTTGCTATGATGTCAGAAGGCGTTGCTATGCTCTCAGTAGCTGGTTGCTAGGCATATCTAGATGGTTGCTATGGTGTTGCTATGCAATTATAGATGGTTGCTAAGGTGTTGCTAGGTGGTTGCTATGTTGTCAGAAGGTGTTGCTATGGTCTCAGTAGCTGGTTGCTAGGCATAGCTAGATGGTTGCTATGGTGTTGCTATGCAATTATAGGTGTTTGCTAAGGTGTTGCTAGGTGGTTGCTAGGTGCTGCAAGCTGGTTGCTATGATGTCAGAAGGCATTGCTATGGTCTCAATAGCTGGTTGCTAGGCATAGCTAGATGGTTGCTATGGTGTTGCTATGCAATTCTAGGTGGTTGCTAAGGTGTTGCTAGGTGGTTGCTAGGTGCTGCAAGTGGGTTGCTATGATGTCAGAAGGCGTTGCTATGCTCTCAGTAGCTGGTTGCTAGGCATATCTAGATGGTTGCTATGGTGTTGCTATGCAATTATAGATGGTTGCTAAGGTGTTGCTAGGTGGTTGCTATGTTGTCAGAAGGTGTTGCTATGCTCTCAGTAGCTGGTTGCTAGGCATAGCTAGATGGTTGCTATGGTGTTGCTATGCAATTATAGTTGTTTGCTAAGGTGTTGCTAGGTGGTTGCTAGGTGCTGCAAGCGGGTTGCTATGATGTCAGAAGGCGTTGCTATGGTCTCAATAGCTGGTTGCTAGGCATAGCTAGATGGTTGCTATGGTGTTGCTATGCAATTCTAGGTGGTTGCTAAGGTGTTGCTAGGTGGTTGCTAGGTGCTGCAAGCGGGTTGCTATGATGTCAGAAGGCGTTGCTATGGTCTCAGTAGCTGGTTGCTAGGCATAGCTAGATGGTTGCTATGGTGTTGCTATGCAATTATAGGTGGTTGCTAAGGTGTTGCTAGGTGGTTGCTATGTTGTCAGAAGGTGTTGCTATGGGCTTAGTAGCTGGTTGCTAGGCATAGGTAGATGGTTGCTAAGGTGTTGCTATGAAATTGTAGGTAGTTGCTAAGGTGTTGCTAGGTGGTTGCTAGGCAGTTGCTAGGTGTTTGGTGATGAGGCCTGAGGTTGAATACCAAGTCTTGTTGCTGTGGCATTAACACTGGCTAATTGGCAAAACTTTGATTGAAATGCATTGAAGTCAATGGGAGAGAACGAGGGATGAAAGACGAGTGCGGGGCAAGATGTTGGACTTGGGGTGTTGGGTGATGAGGCCTAAGGTTGAATACCGAGTCTTGTTGCTGTGGTATGAATACTGGCCGAGTGGGAAAACATTGACTGAAATGCATTGAAGTCAATGGGAGAGAACGAGGGATGAAAGACGAGTGCGGGTCAAGATGTTGGACTTGCGGTGTTGAGTGATGAGGCGTACGGTATAATACCGAGCCTTGTTGCTGTGGTATGAACACTGGCCTAGTGGGAAAACTTTGACTGAAATGCATTGAAGTCAATGGGAGAGAACGAGGGATGAAAAACGAGTGCGGGTCAAGATGGTGGTCTTAATGTGTTGGGTGATGAGGCCTAAGCTTGAATACCGAGTCTTGTTGTAATGGTATGAATGCTGGCCGAGTGGTAAAACTATGACTGAAATGCATTGAAGTCAATGGGAGAGAACGAGGGATGAAAGACGAGTGCGGGTCAAGATGTTGGACTTGGGGTGTTGGGTGATGAGGCCTAAGGTTGAATACCGAGCCTTGTTGCTGTGGTATGAACACTGGCGGAGTTGGGCAACTTTGAATGAAATGCATTGAAGTCAATGGGAGAGAACGAGGGATGAAAGACGAGTGCGGGTCAAGATGTTGGACTTGGGGTGATGGGTGATGAGGCCTAAGGTTGAATACCGAGTCTTGTTGCTGTGGTATGAACGCTGGCCGAGTGGGACAACTTTGACTGAAATGCATTGAAGTCAATGGGAGAGAACGAGGGATGAAAGACGAGTGCGGGTCAAGATGTTGGACTTGGGGTGTTGGGTGATGAGGCCTAAGGTTGAATACCGAGCCTTGTTGCTGTGGTATGAACACTGGCGGAGTTGGGCAACTTTGAATGAAATGCATTGAAGTCAATGGGAGAGAACGAGGGATGAAAGACGAGTGCGGGTCAAGATGTTGGACTTGGGGTGATGGGTGATGAGGCCTAAGGTTGAATACCGAGTCTTGTTGCTGTGGTATGAACGCTGGCCGAGTGGGACAACTTTGACTGAAATGCATTGAAGTCAATGGGCCATTCACTCCCATGAAAAAAGATGCGCCTTACTACTATTCACATGGTTAGTCAGGCTAATGCTAGGTAAAAGTTAGCATTCAATGCATTCCTATGGGATTTTAAGTGTGTTTTAACGTGAATAACGTCGCCATGGTAACATATTCTGCGCAGAAAAGTAATAGCACACCTCACACAACCAAGGACTCACTTTTGATATATAGATTGCCTGGCTGCACGCTACGGTACGACCCGCATTAATTGCCGAAAATCACGGAAGAATAATAATAATAAATAATAATAAAGTTTTTTTTTCGACTTTGAGAGGCAATTGCACGCAATCCGTAAGCAGTACGGAGACAAACGATATGTCAATCCGTGCAGCTAAGTAAGCCCTACGATTTGGCACCAAAGTGAGCTCCGTGCCTTTCACGGGCTCAGCGCAAATTGGCAAAATGTAGTTTACTAGGTGAAGAACAATATGGGCCTTTCATTACATGAATAGGCCCATAATAAATAAATAATAATAAAGTTTTTTTTTTGACTTTGAGAGGCAATTGCACGCAATCCGTAAGCAGTACGGAGACAAACGATATGTCAATCCGTGCAGCTAAGTAAGCCCTACGATTTGGCACCAAAGTGAGCTCCGTGCCTTTCACGGGCTCAGCGCAAATTGGCAAAATGTAATTTACTAGGTGAAGAGTAATATGGGCCTTTCATTACATGAATAGGCCCATAATAAACTAGGCATTGTTAGGTGGTTGCAATGTTGTTATTAGGCATTGCAAGTGTGTTGGTAGCTAATTGCTAGGCATTGCTACGTGGTTGCTGTGTTGTTGCTATGCAATTATAGGTGGTTGCTATGGTGTTGCTAGGTGGTTGCTAGGTGCTGCAAGGTGTTTGCTATGACATCAGAAGGCGTTGCTATGGTCTCAGTAGCTGGTTGCTAGGCATAACTAAATGGTTGCTATGGTGTTGCTATGCAATTATAGGTGGTTGCTAAGGTGTGGCTAGGTGGTTGCTAGGTGCTGCAAGTGGGTTGCTATGATGTCAGATGGCGTTGCTATGGTCTCAGTTGCTGGTTGCTAGGCATAGCTAGATGGTTGCTATGGCGTTGCTATGCAATTCTAGGTGGTTGCTAAGGTGTTGCTAGGTGGTTGCTAGGTGCTGCAAATGGGTTGCTATGATGTCAGAAGTCGTTGCTATGGTCTCAGTAGCTGGTTGCTAGGCATAGCTAGATGGTTGCTATGGTGTTGCTATGCAATTCTAGGTGGTTGCTAAGGTGTTGCTAGGTGGTTGCTAGGCAGTTGCTATGTGTTTGGTGATGAGGCCTGAGGTTTAATTCCAAGTCTTGTTGCTGTGGCATTAACACTGGCCAAGTGGCAAAACTTTGATTGAAATGCATTGCAGTCAATGGGAGAGAACGAGGGATGAAAGACGAGTGCGGGTCAAGATGTTGGACTTGGGGTGTTGGGTGATGAGGCCTAAGGTTGAATATCAAGTGTTGTTGCTCTGGTATGAACGCTGGCCCAGTGGGAAAACTTTGACCAAAATGCATTGAAGTCAATGGGAGAGAACGAGGGATGAAAGACGAGTGCGGGTCAAGATGGTGGTCTTGGGGTGTTGGGTGATGAGGCCTAAGGTTGAATACCAAGTCTTGTTGCTGTGGTATGAACGCTGGCCAAGTGGGACAACTTTGACTGAAATGCATTGAAGTCAATGGGAGAGAACGAGGGATGAAAGACGAGTGCGGGTCAAGATGGTGGACTTGGGGTGTTGGGTGATGAGGCCTAAGGTTGAATACCGAGTCTTGTTGCTGTGGTATGAACGCTGGCCGAGTGGGACAACTTTGACTGAAATGCATTGAAGCCAATGGGCCATTCACTCCCATGAAAAAAGATGCGCCTTACTACTATTCACATGGCTAATGCTAGGTAAAAGTTAGCATTTAATGCATTCCTATGGGATTTTTAGTGTGTTTTAACGTGAATAACGTCGCCATGGTAACATATTCTGCGCAGAAAAGTAATAGCACACCTCACACAACCAAGGACTCACTTTTGATATATAGATTGCCTGGCTGCACGTTACGGTACGACCCGCATTAATTGCCGAAAATCTACGGAAGAATAATAATAATAACTAGAAACGAAAATTCCTGAAGAAATTTTGAGATGGGCCTATTCTGCCGACCGAGGAAGAGCTGGTGCTTTTACTTATTGATTTAATTATTCAGTCTTGTAGCTGTGGCAGAAGTAGTGGCCAAATAATGAAACTTTGACAGAAATGCATTGAAGTCAATGGGAGAGAACGAGGGATGAAAGACGAGTGCGGGGCAAGATGTTGGACTTGGGGTGTTGGGTGATGAGGCCTAAGGTTGAATACCGAGTCTTGTTGCTGTGGTATGAATACTGGCCGAGTGGGAAAACATTGACTGAAATGCATTGAAGTCAATGGGAGAGAACGAGGGATGAAAGACGAGTGCGGGTCAAGATGTTGGACTTGCGGTGTTGAGTGATGAGGCGTACGGTATAATACCGAGCCTTGTTGCTGTGGTATGAACACTGGCCTAGTGGGAAAACTTTGACTGAAATGCATTGAAGTCAATGGGAGAGAACGAGGGATGAAAAACGAGTGCGGGTCAAGATGGTGGTCTTAATGTGTTGGGTGATGAGGCCTAAGCTTGAATACCGAGTCTTGTTGTAATGGTATGAATGCTGGCCGAGTGGTAAAACTATGACTGAAATGCATTGAAGTCAATGGGAGAGAACGAGGGATGAAAGACGAGTGCGGGTCAAGATGTTGGACTTGGGGTGTTGGGTGATGAGGCCTAAGGTTGAATACCGAGCCTTGTTGCTGTGGTATGAACACTGGCGGAGTTGGGCAACTTTGAATGAAATGCATTGAAGTCAATGGGAGAGAACGAGGGATGAAAGACGAGTGCGGGTCAAGATGTTGGACTTGGGGTGATGGGTGATGAGGCCTAAGGTTGAATACCGAGTCTTGTTGCTGTGGTATGAACGCTGGCCGAGTGGGACAACTTTGACTGAAATGCATTGAAGTCAATGGGAGAGAACGAGGGATGAAAGACGAGTGCGGGTCAAGATGTTGGACTTGGGGTGTTGGGTGATGAGGCCTAAGGTTGAATACCGAGCCTTGTTGCTGTGGTATGAACACTGGCGGAGTTGGGCAACTTTGAATGAAATGCATTGAAGTCAATGGGAGAGAACGAGGGATGAAAGACGAGTGCGGGTCAAGATGTTGGACTTGGGGTGATGGGTGATGAGGCCTAAGGTTGAATACCGAGTCTTGTTGCTGTGGTATGAACGCTGGCCGAGTGGGACAACTTTGACTGAAATGCATTGAAGTCAATGGGCCATTCACTCCCATGAAAAAAGATGCGCCTTACTACTATTCACATGGTTAGTCAGGCTAATGCTAGGTAAAAGTTAGCATTCAATGCATTCCTATGGGATTTTAAGTGTGTTTTAACGTGAATAACGTCGCCATGGTAACATATTCTGCGCAGAAAAGTAATAGCACACCTCACACAACCAAGGACTCACTTTTGATATATAGATTGCCTGGCTGCACGCTACGGTACGACCCGCATTAATTGCCGAAAATCACGGAAGAATAATAATAATAAATAATAATAAAGTTTTTTTTTCGACTTTGAGAGGCAATTGCACGCAATCCGTAAGCAGTACGGAGACAAACGATATGTCAATCCGTGCAGCTAAGTAAGCCCTACGATTTGGCACCAAAGTGAGCTCCGTGCCTTTCACGGGCTCAGCGCAAATTGGCAAAATGTAGTTTACTAGGTGAAGAACAATATGGGCCTTTCATTACATGAATAGGCCCATAATAAATAAATAATAATAAAGTTTTTTTTTCGACTTTGAGAGGCAATTGCACGCAATCCGTAAGCAGTACGGAGACAAACGATATGTCAATCCGTGCAGCTAAGTAAGCCCTACGATTTGGCACCAAAGTGAGCTCCGTGCCTTTCACGGGCTCAGCGCAAATTGGCAAAATGTAATTTACTAGGTGAAGAGTAATATGGGCCTTTCATTACATGAATAGGCCCATAATAAACTAGGCATTGTTAGGTGGTTGCAATGTTGTTATTAGGCATTGCAAGTGTGTTGGTAGCTAATTGCTAGGCATTGCTACGTGGTTGCTGTGTTGTTGCTATGCAATTATAGGTGGTTGCTATGGTGTTGCTAGGTGGTTGCTAGGTGCTGCAAGGTGTTTGCTATGACATCAGAAGGCGTTGCTATGGTCTCAGTAGCTGGTTGCTAGGCATAACTAAATGGTTGCTATGGTGTTGCTATGCAATTATAGGTGGTTGCTAAGGTGTGGCTAGGTGGTTGCTAGGTGCTGCAAGTGGGTTGCTATGATGTCAGATGGCGTTGCTATGGTCTCAGTTGCTGGTTGCTAGGCATAGCTAGATGGTTGCTATGGCGTTGCTATGCAATTCTAGGTGGTTGCTAAGGTGTTGCTAGGTGGTTGCTAGGTGCTGCAAATGGGTTGCTATGATGTCAGAAGTCGTTGCTATGGTCTCAGTAGCTGGTTGCTAGGCATAGCTAGATGGTTGCTATGGTGTTGCTATGCAATTCTAGGTGGTTGCTAAGGTGTTGCTAGGTGGTTGCTAGGCAGTTGCTATGTGTTTGGTGATGAGGCCTGAGGTTTAATTCCAAGTCTTGTTGCTGTGGCATTAACACTGGCCAAGTGGCAAAACTTTGATTGAAATGCATTGCAGTCAATGGGAGAGAACGAGGGATGAAAGACGAGTGCGGGTCAAGATGTTGGACTTGGGGTGTTGGGTGATGAGGCCTAAGGTTGAATATCAAGTGTTGTTGCTCTGGTATGAACGCTGGCCCAGTGGGAAAACTTTGACCAAAATGCATTGAAGTCAATGGGAGAGAACGAGGGATGAAAGACGAGTGCGGGTCAAGATGGTGGTCTTGGGG
This sequence comes from Paramormyrops kingsleyae, assembly GCF_048594095.1. Classification (NCBI taxonomy): domain Eukaryota; kingdom Metazoa; phylum Chordata; class Actinopteri; order Osteoglossiformes; family Mormyridae; genus Paramormyrops; species Paramormyrops kingsleyae. The sequence goes on along the minus strand of NC_132797.1, from coordinate 53,629,359 downwards.
TGTTGGGTGATGAGGCCTAAGGTTGAATACCAAGTCTTGTTGCTGTGGTATGAACGCTGGCCAAGTGGGACAACTTTGACTGAAATGCATTGAAGTCAATGGGAGAGAACGAGGGATGAAAGACGAGTGCGGGTCAAGATGGTGGACTTGGGGTGTTGGGTGATGAGGCCTAAGGTTGAATACCGAGTCTTGTTGCTGTGGTATGAACGCTGGCCGAGTGGGACAACTTTGACTGAAATGCATTGAAGCCAATGGGCCATTCACTCCCATGAAAAAAGATGCGCCTTACTACTATTCACATGGCTAATGCTAGGTAAAAGTTAGCATTTAATGCATTCCTATGGGATTTTTAGTGTGTTTTAACGTGAATAACGTCGCCATGGTAACATATTCTGCGCAGAAAAGTAATAGCACACCTCACACAACCAAGGACTCACTTTTGATATATAGATTGCCTGGCTGCACGTTACGGTACGACCCGCATTAATTGCCGAAAATCTACGGAAGAATAATAATAATAACTAGAAACGAAAATTCCTGAAGAAATTTTGAGATGGGCCTATTCTGCCGACCGAGGAAGAGCTGGTGCTTTTACTTATTGATTTAATTATTCAGTCTTGTAGCTGTGGCAGAAGTAGTGGCCAAATAATGAAACTTTGACAGAAATGCATTGAAGTCAATGGGAGAGAACGAGGGATGAAAGACGAGTGCGGGGCAAGATGTTGGACTTGGGGTGTTGGGTGATGAGGCCTAAGGTTGAATACCGAGTCTTGTTGCTGTGGTATGAATACTGGCCGAGTGGGAAAACATTGACTGAAATGCATTGAAGTCAATGGGAGAGAACGAGGGATGAAAGACGAGTGCGGGTCAAGATGTTGGACTTGCGGTGTTGAGTGATGAGGCGTACGGTATAATACCGAGCCTTGTTGCTGTGGTATGAACACTGGCCCAGTGGGAAAACTTTGACTGAAATGCATTGAAGTCAATGGGAGAGAACGAGGGATGAAAAACGAGTGCGGGTCAAGATGGTGGTCTTAACCCTCAATGGTTCCTTGGGGTGCGTTCTGCACCCCCTGCCCATTTCTATGGCTACTACCATGTTGTTATTAAAATTACAGCAGTTATCCTCTAGGACATTGTAAGTGCACCAGTTTTACATACGGTCATGCAGAAAATGATAGAAAAAGTGTTTACGTCAATTATCGCTGGCGTACTTTCTTCGGGGGTGCAAAATGCACCCCAAAAAAAACTTAATTTATGACAGATGTCTGTGGAGATTCTCAGTTATCCAGGTCATGGTTATCCTAAAAAAGGGTTATGCAATAGCAACTGGACTTTGTTTTTCATAGAAGAAGTGTTGCACTCCATCCATAGTGCTTTCTCAATTCTGACTGACTGGTTGGCATAGCAGGTTGATGAACCCTGTAGAATCCTCAAGTCGTTAGCACTAGATGGTCACCTGTGGGTTGTTGTTGTTCCCCCTGGCTTTCATGTGTTTCACTGATACCACCTGAGGCTGAGCGTGAACGACTGTGGAAGCGTCTGGGCAAAGTTGAAAGAACTGCATTGTAGGTAGGTGATAGACGTCTTAGGCCACCTCCTCTGTTCAACGACGGTCATTCATTTGAAGCAGTTGTCCTCCCGGTCCACCTACAATGCAGTTCTTTCACCTTTGCCAAGACGCTTCCAAAGTCGTTCACGCTCGGCCTCAGGTGGTATCAGTGAAACACATGAAAGCCAGGAGGAACAACAACAACCCACAGGTGACCATCTAGTGCTAACAACTTGAGGATTCCACAGAGTTCATCAACCTGCTATGCCAGTCAGTCACAATTGAGAAAGCACTCTGGATGGAGTGCAAAACGTCTTCTATGAAAAACAAAGTCCAGTTGCTATTACATAACCCTGTTTAGGGTTAATTTATGACATTGATATGATCGACAAATTCAGTTAATTAGTGATAATTGCTACTATAATTTTTTATGTTATTATATTCTAGAACATTTTCGGATATTAAAAAAAGTCAGCCATTTTGTTTTGTTTACATTTCAACTGTTAGAAAAGATATAACACCATGGCTAGGTATTCCACAGCTGAAGCTCTTCGACACATTCTGCAAGAGGATACAGTCGGAATGTGCATTATATGACCAGTCCCCTCTGCTGCCCCCCCCCACTGCCGCAACCCCTTTAACTGCACTATCTCACTGCGTAAGCTGTGCAAGCATCATTCAGTTAACTAATAAATGTATCTTAACTTTAGTTAATTGAATTTGAGCTTGGTACCATTGAATTATATATGCCAATGGATAGGGGTGCAACTTGAACCCCAAGGACCTGGAACGTAACTTTCTGACAAGGACCCATTGAGGGTTAATGTGTTGGGTGATGAGGCCTAAGCTTGAATACCGAGTCTTGTTGTTATGGTATGAATGCTGGCCGAGTGGTAAAACTATGACTGAAATGCATTGAAGTCAATGGGAGAGAACGAGGGATGAAAGACGAGTGCGGGTCAAGATGTTGGACTTGGGGTGTTGGGTGATGAGGCCTAAGGTTGAATACCAAGTCTTGTTGCTCTGGTATGAACGCTGGCCGAGTGGGACAACTTTGACTAAAATGCATTGAAGCCAATGGGCCATTCACTCCCATTAAAAAAGATGCGCCTTACTACTATTCACATGGCTAATGCTAGGTAAAAGTTAGCATTCAATGCATTCCAATGGGATTTTAAGTGTGTTTTAACGTGAATAACGTCGCCATGGTAACATATTCTGCGCAGAAAAGTAATAGCACACCTCACACTATGAAGGACTCACTTTTGACATATAGCTTGCCTGGCTGCACGCTACGGTACGACCCGCATTAATTGCCGAAAATCACGGAAGAATAATAAATAATAATAATAATAATAAAGTTTTTTTTTCGACTTTGAGAGGCAATTGCACGCAATCCGTAAGAAGTACGGAGACAATCGATATGTCAATCCGTGCAGCTAAGTAAGCCCTACGATTTGGCACCAAAGTGAGCTCCGTGCCTTTCACGGGCTCAGCGCAAATTGGCAAAATGTAGTTTACTAGGTGAAGAACAATATGGGCCTTTCATTACATGAATAGGCCCATAACTAGATGGTTGCTATGGTGTTGCTATGCAATTCTAGGTGGTTGCTAAGGTGTTGCTAGGTGGTTGCTAGGTGCTGCAAGCGGGTTGCTATGATGTCAGAAGGCGTTGCTATGTTCTCAGTAGCTGGTTGCTAGGCATAGCTAGATGGTTGCAATGGTGTTGCTATGCAATTCTAGGTGGTTGCTAAGGTGTTGCTAGGTGGTTGCTAGGTGCTGCAAGTGGGTTGCTATGATGTCAGAAGGCGTTGCTATGGTCTTAGTAGCTGGTTGCTAGGCATAGCTAGATGGTTGCTATGGTGTTGCAATGCAATTCTAGGTAGTTGCTAAGGTGTTGCTAGGTGGTTGCTAGGCAGTTGCTAGGTGTTTGGTGATGAGGCCTGAGGTTGAATACCAAGTCTTGATGCTGTGGTATGAACGCTGGCCGAGTGGGACAACTTTGACTGAAATGCATTGATGTCAATGGGAGAGAACGAGGGATGAAAGACGAGTGCGGGTCAAGATGTTGGACTTGAGGTGTTGGGTGATGAGGCCTGAGGTTGAATACCGAGTCTTGTTGCTGTGGTATGAACGCTGGCCGAGTGGGACAACTTTGACTGAAATGCATTGAAGTCAATGGGAGAGAACGAGGGATGAAAGACGAGTGCGGGTCAAGATGTTGGACTTGGGGTGTTGGGTGATGAGGCCTGAGGTTGAATACCGAGTCTTGTTGCTGTGGTATGAACGCTGGCCGAGTGGGACAACTTTGACTGAAATGCATTGAAGTCAATGGGAGAGAACGAGGGATGAAAGACGAGTGCGGGTCAAGATGGGGGACTTGGGGCGTCGGGTGATGAGGCCTGAGGTTGAATACCAAGTCTTGTTGCTGTGGTATGAACGCTGGCCTAGTTGGAAAACTTTGACTGAAATGCATTGAAGTCAATGGGAGAGAACGAGGGATGAAAGACGAGTGCGGGTCAAGATGTTGGACTTGGGGTGTTGGGTGATGAGGCCTGAGGTTGAATACCGAGTCTTGTTGCTGTGGTATGAACGCTGGCCGAGTGGGACAACTTTGACTGAAATGCATTGAAGTCAATGGGAGAGAACGAGGGATGAAAGACGAGTGCGGGTCAAGATGGGGGACTTGGGGCGTCGGGTGATGAGGCCTGAGGTTGAATACCAAGTCTTGTTGCTGTGGTATGAACGCTGGCCTAGTTGGAAAACTTTGACTGAAATGCATTGAAGTCAATGGGAGAGAACGAGGGATGAAAGACGAGTGCGGGTCAAGATGTTGGACTTGGGGTGTTGGGTGATGAGGCCTAAGGTTGAATACCGAGTCTTGTTGCTGTGGTATGAACGCTGGCCGAGTGGGACAACTTTGACTGAAATGCATTGAAGTCAATGGGAGAGAACGAGGGATGAAAGACGAGTGCGGGTCAAGATGGTGGACTTGGGGTGTTGGGTGATGAGGCCTAAGGTTGAATACCGAGTCTTGTTGCTGTGGTATGAATGCTGGCCTAGTTGGAAAACTTTGACTGAAATGCATTGAAGTCAATGGGAGAGAACGAGGGATGAAAGACGAGTGCGGGTCAAGATGTTGGACTTGCGGTGTTGAGTGATGAGGCCTACGGTATAATACCGAGTCTTGTTGCTGTGGTATGAACACTGGCCCAGTGGGAAAACTTTGACTGAAATGCATTGAAGTCAATGGGAGAGAACGAGGGATGAAAGACGAGTGCGGGTCAAGATGGTGGACTTGGGGCGTTGGGTGATGAGGCCTAAGGTTGAATACCGAGTCTTGTTGCTGTGGCATGAACGCTGGCCCAGTGGGAAAACTTTGACTGAAATGCATTGAAGTCAATGGGAAAGAACGAGGGATGAAAGACGAGTGCGGGTCAAGATGTTGGACTTGTGGTATTGGATGATGAGGCCTAAGGTTTAATACCGAGTCTTGTTGCTGTGGCATAAACGTTGGCCCAGTGGGAAAACTTTGACTGAAATGCATTGAAGTCAATGGGAGAGAACGAGGGATGAAAGACGAGTGCGGGTGAAGATGGTGGTCTTAAGGAGTTGAGTGATGAGGCCTGAAGTTGAATACCGAGTGTTATTGCTGTGGTATGAACGCTGGCCGAGTAGGAAAACTTTGACAGAAATGCATTGAAGTCAATAGGAGAGAACGAGGGATGAAAGACGAGTGCGGGGCAAGATGTTGTACTTGTGGTGTTGGGTGATGAGGCCTAAGGTTGAATACCGAGTCTTGTTGCTGTGGTATGAATACTGGCCGAGTGGGACAACTTTGACTGGAATGCATTGAAGCCAATGGGAGAGAACGAGGGATGAAAGACGAGTGCGGGTCAAGATGTTGGACTTGGGGTGTTGGGTGATGAGGCCTAAGGTTGAATACCGAGTCTTGTTGCTGTGGTATGAATACTGGCCGAGTGGGACAACTTTGACTGGAATGCATTGAAACCAATGGGCCATTCACTCCCATGAAAAAAGATGCGCCTTACTACTATTCACATGGTTAGTCAGGCTAATGCTAGGTAAAAGTTAGCATTCAATGCATTCCTATGGGATTTTAAGTGTGTTTGAACGTGAATAACATCGCCATGGTAACATATTCTGCGCAGAAAAGTAATAGCACACCTCACACAACCAAGGACTCACTTTTGATATATAGACTGCCTGGCTGCACGCTACGGTACGACCCGCATTAATTGCCGAAAATCACGGAAGAATAATAAATAACTAGATGGTTGCTATGGTGTTGCTATGCAATTCTAGGTGGTTGCTATGGTGTTGCTAGGTGGTTGCTAGGTGCTGCAAGTGGGTTGCTAAGATGTCAGAAGGCGTTGCTAAGGTCTCAGTAGCTGGTTGCTAGGCATAGCTAGATGGTTGCTATGGTGTTGCTATGCAATTCTAGGTGGTTGCTAAGGTGTTGCTAGGTGGTTGCTAGGTGCTGCAAGTGGGTTGCTATGATGTCAGAAGGCGTTGCTAATGTCTCAGTAGCTGGTTGCTAGGCTTAGTTAGATGGTTGCTATGGTGTTGCTATGCAATTCTAGGTGGTTGCTAAGGTGTTGCTAGGTGGTTGCTAGGTGCTGCAAGTGGGTTGCTATGATGTCAGAAGGCGTTGCTATGGTCTCAGTAGCTGGTTGCTAGGCATAGCTAGATGGTTGCTATGGTGTTGCTATGCAATTCTAGGTGGTTGCTAAGGTGTTGCTAGGTGGTTGCTATGATGTCAGAAGGCGTTGCTAAGGTCTCAGTAGCTGGTTGCTAGGCATAGCTAGATGGTTGCTATGGTGTTGCTATGCAATTGTAGGTGGTTACTAAGGTGTTGCTAGGTGGTTGCTAGGTGCTGCAAGTGGGTTGCTATGATGTCAGAAGGCGTTGCTAAGGTCTCAGTAGCTGGATGCTAGGCATAGCTAGATGGTTGCTATGGTGTTGCTATGCAATTCTAGGTGGTTGCTAAGGTGTTGCTAGGTGGTTGCTAGGTGCTGCAAGTGGGTTGCTATGATGTCAGAAGGCGTTGCTATGTTCTCAGTAGCTGGTTGCTAGGCATAGCTAGATGGTTGCTATGGTGTTGCTATGCAATTCTAGGTGGTTGCTATGGTGTTGCTAGGTGGTTGCTAGGTGCTGCAAGGTGGTTGCTAGGTTGTGGGATGGCGTTCCTATGGTGTCAGTAGCTGGTAGCTAGGCGTTGCTATGTGGTTGCTATGCAGTTGCTATGTAATTATAGGTGGTTGCTATGGTGTTGCTAGGCATCGCTAGGTGGTTGCTACAGTGCTGCTAGGCGTTTGGTGATGAGGCCTAAGGTTGAATATTAAGTGTTGATGATGTGGCATGAACAGTGGCTGAATAGCACAAGTTTGATTGAAATGCATTGAAGTCAATGGGAGAGAACGAGGGATGAAAGACGAGTGCGGGTCAAGATGATGGACTTGGGGTGTTGGGTGATGAGGCCTAAGGTTGAATACCGAGTCTTGTTGCTGTGGTATGAACGCTGGCCGAGAGGGACAACTTTGACTGAAATGCATTGAAGTCAATGGGAAAGAACGAGGGATGAAAGACGAGTGTGGGTCAAGATGTTGGACTTGTGGTGTTGGGTGATGAGGCCTAAGGTTGAATACCGAATCTTGTTGCTGTGGCATAAACGTTGGCCCAGTGGGAAAACTTTGACTGAAATGCATTGAAGTCAATGGGAGAGAACGAGGGATGAAAGACGAGTGCGGGTGAAGATGGTGGTCTTAAGGTGTTTGGTGATGAGGACTAAGGTTGAATTCCTAGTCTTGTTGCTGTGGTATGAACACTGGCCGAGTAGGAAATCTTTGACTAAAATGTATTGAAGTCAATGGGAGAGAACGAGGGATGAAAGACGAGTGCGGGTCAAGATGGTGGACTTGGGGTGTTGGGTGATGAGGCCTAAGGTTGAATACCGAGTCTTGTTGCTGTGGTATGAACGCTGGCCGAGTGGGACAACTTTGACTGAAATGCATTGAAGCCAATGGGCCATTCACTCCCATGAAAAAAGATGCGCCTTACTACTATTCACATGGCTAATGCTAGGTAAAAGTTAGCATTTAATGCATTCCTATGGGATTTTTAGTGTGTTTTAACGTGAATAACGTCGCCATGGTAACATATTCTGCGCAGAAAAGTAATAGCACACCTCACACAACCAAGGACTCACTTTTGATATATAGATTGCCTGGCTGCATGTTACGGTACGACCCGCATTAATTGCCGAAAATCTACGGAAGAATAATAATAATAACTAGAAACGAAAATTCCTGAAGAAATTTTGAGATGGGCCTATTCTGCTGACCGAGGAAGAGCAGGTGCCTTTACTTATTGATTTAATTATTTAGTCTTGTAGCAGTGAGAGGAGCAGTGGACAAATAGGGAAACTTTGACAGAAATGCATTGATGTCAATAGGAGAGAACGATGGATGAAAGACGAGTACGGGTCAGGATGGTGGTCTTAAGGTGTTGTGTGATGAGGCCTAAGGTTGAATACCGAGTCTTGTTGCTGTGGTATGAACGCTGGCCCAGTGGGACAACTTTGACTGAAATGCATTGAAGTCAATGGGAGAGAACGAGGGATGAAAGACGAGTGCGGGTCAAGATGGTGGACTTGGGGTCTTGGGTGATGAGGCCTAAGGTTGAATACCGAGTCTTGTTGCTGTGGTATGAACGCTGGCCCAGTGTGAAAACTTTGACTGAAATGCATTGAAGTCAATGGGAGAGAACGAGGGATGAAAGACGAGTGCGGGTCAAGATGTTGGACTTGGGGTGTTGGGTGATGAGGCCTAAGGTTGAATACCAAGTCTTGTTGCTCTGGTATGAACGCTGGCCGAGTGGGACAACTTTGACTGAAATGTATTGAAGCCAATGGGCCATACACTCCCATGAAAAAAGATGCGCCTTACTACTATTCACATGGCTAATGCTAGGTAAAAGTTAGCATTTAATGCATTCCTATGGGATTTTTATTGTGTTTTAACGTGAATAACGTCGCCATGGTAACATATTCTGCGCAGAAAAGTAATAGCACACCTCACACCATGAAGGACTCACTTTTGATATATAGATTGCCTGGCTGCACGCTACGGTACGACCCGCATTAATTGCCGAAAATCACGGAAGAATAATAATAATAATAAATAAATAATAATAAAGTTTTTTTTTTGACTTTGAGAGGCAATTGCACGCAATCCGTAAGCAGTACGGAGACAAACGATATGTCAATCCGTGCAGCTAAGTAAGCCCTACGATTTGGCACCAAAGTGAGCTCCGTGCCTTTCACGGGCTCAGCGCAAATTGGCAAAATGTAGTTTACTAGGTGAAGAACAATATGGGCCTTTCATTACATGAATAGGCCCATAACTAGAAACGAAAATTCCTGAAGAAATTTTGAGATGGGCCTATTCCGCTGACCGTGGAAGAGCCTGTGCTACTAATAAAATGGGTGGTCTGTGTACTGCTAGGTGATTGCTAAGATTTGCAAGTTAGTTGCTACGGTGCTGCTAGGTGGTTACCGAAGTGCCGCTAGACATTGCTAGGTGGTTGCAATGTTGTTATTAGGCATTGCAAGTGTGTTGGTAGCTGTTTGCTAGGCATTGCTACGTGGTTGCTATGTTGTTGCTATGCAATTATAGGTGGTTGCTATGGTGTTGCATGGTGGTTGCTAGGTGCTGCAAGGTGTTTGCTATGGCATCAGAAGGCGTTGCTAAGGTCTCAGTAGCTGGTCGCTAGGCATAACTAAATGGTTGCTATGGTGTTGCTATGCATTTTTTGGTGGTTGCTATGGTGTTCCTAGGTGGTTGCTAGCTGTTGCAAGGTGGTTGCTATGGTGTCATAAGGCATTGCTATGGTCTCAGTAGCTGGTTGCTAGGCATAGCTAGATGGTTGCTATGGTGTTGCTATGCAATTCTAGGTGGTTGCTAAGGTGTTGCTAGGTGGTTGCTAGGTGCTGCAAGTGGGTTGCTATGATGTCAGAAGGCGTTGCTATGGTCTCAGTAGCTGGTTGCTAGCCATAGCTAGATGGTTGCTATGGCGTTGCTATGCAATTATAGGTGGTTGCTAAGGTGTGGCTAGGTGGTTGCTAGGTGCTGCAAGTGGGTTGCTATGATGTCAGATGGCGTTGCTATGGTCTCAGTTGCTGGTTGCTAGGCATAGCTAGATGGTTGCTATGGCGTTGCTATGCAATTCTAGGTGGTTGCTAAGGTGTTGCTAGGTGGTTGCTAGGTGCTGCAAGCTGGTTGCTATGATGTCAGAAGGCGTTGCTATGGTCTCAGTAGCTGGTTGCTAGGCATAGCTAGATGGTTGCTATGGTGTTGCTATGCAATTCTAGGTGGTTGCTAAGGTGTTGCTAGGTGGTTGCTAGGTGCTGCAAGTGGGTTGCTATGATGTCAGAAGGCGTTGCTATGGTCTCAGTAGCTGGTTGCTAGCCATAGCTAGATGGTTGCTATGGCGTTGCTATGCAATTATAGGTGGTTGCTAAGGTGTGGCTAGGTGGTTGCTAGGTGCTGCAAGTGGGTTGCTATGATGTCAGATGGCGTTGCTATGGTCTCAGTTGCTGGTTGCTAGGCATAGCTAGATGGTTGCTATGGCGTTGCTATGCAATTCTAGGTGGTTGCTAAGGTGTTGCTAGGTGGTTGCTAGGTGCTGCAAGCTGGTTGCTATGATGTCAGAAGGCGTTGCTATGGTCTCAGTAGCTGGTTGCTAGGCATAGCTAGATGGTTGCTATGGTGTTGCTATGCAATTATAGGTGGTTGCTAAGGTGTTGCTAGGTGGTTGCTAGGTGCTGCAAGCTGGTTGCTATGATGTCAGAAGGCGTTGCTATGGTCTCAGTAGCTGGTTGCTAGGCATAGCTAGATGGTTGCTATGGTGTTGCTATGCAATTATAGGTGGTTGCTAAGGTGTTGCTAGGTGGTTGCTAGGTGCTGCAAGTGGGTTGCTATGATGTCAGAAGGCGTTGCTATGGTCTCAGTAGCTGGTTGCTAGCCATAGCTAGATGGTTGCTATGGCGTTGCTATGCAATTATAGGTGGTTGCTAAGGTGTTGCTAGGTGGTTGCTAGGTGCTGCAAGTGGGTTGCTATGATGTCAGAAGGTGTTGCTATGGTCTCAGTAGCTGGTTGCTAGGCATAGCTAGATGGTTGCTAAGGTGTTGCTATGAAATTGTAGGTAGTTGCTAAGGTGTTGCTAGGTGGTTGCTAGGCAGTTGCTATGTGTTTGGTGATGAGGCCTGAGGTGTAATACCAAGTCTTGTTGCTGTGGCATTAACACTGGCCAAGTGGCAAAACTTTGATTGAAATGCATTGAAGTCAATGGGAGAGAACGAGGGATGAAAGACGAGTGCGGGTCAAGATGGTGGACTTGGGGCGTTGGGTGATGAGGCCTAAGGGTGAATATGAAGTCTTGTTGCAGTGGTATGAACGCTGGACGAATGGGAAAACTTTGACTGAAATGCATTGAAGTCAATGGGAGGGAACGAGGGATGAAAGACGAGTGCGGGTCAAGATGTTGGACTTGCGGTGTTGGTTGATGAGGCCTAAGGTTGAATACCGAGTCTTGTTGCTCTGGTATGAACGCTGGCCGAGTGGGACAACTTTGACTGAAATGCATTGAAGTCAATGGGCCATTCACTCCCATGAAAAAAGATGCGCCTTACTACTATTCACATGGCTAATGCTAGGTAAAAGTTAGCATTCAGTGCATTCCTATGGGATTTTAAGTGTGTTTTAACGTGAATAACGTCGCCATGGTAACATATTCTGCGCAGAAAAGTAATAGCACACCTCACACCATGAAGGACTCACTTTTGATATATAGATTGCCTGGCTGCACGCTACGGTACGACCCGCATTAATTGCCGAAAATCACGGAAGAATAATAATAACTAGAAACGAAAATTCCTGAAGAAATTTTGAGATGGGCCTATTCTGCTGACCGGGGAAGAGCTGGTGCTTTTACTTATTGATTTAATAATTCAGTCTTGTAGCTGTGGCAGGAGCAGTGGCCAAATAATGAAACTTTGACCAAAATGCATTGAAGTCAATGGGAGAGAACGAGGGATGAAAGACGAGTGCGGGTCAAGATGGTGGACTTGGGGTGTTGGGTGATGAGGCCTAAGGTTGAATACCGAGTCTTGTTGCTGTGGTATGAACGCTGGCCGAGAGGGACAACTTTGACTGAAATGCATTGAAGTCAATGGGAAAGAACGAGGGATGAAAGACGAGTGTGGGTCAAGATGTTGGACTTGTGGTGTTGGGTGATGAGGCCTAAGGTTGAATACCGAATCTTGTTGCTGTGGCATAAACGTTGGCCCAGTGGGAAAACTTTGACTGAAATGAATTGAAGTCAATGGGAGAGAACGAGGGATGAAAGACCAGTGCGGGTCAAGATGGTGGACTTAAGGTGTTGCGTGATGAGGCCTAAGGTTGAATAACGAGTCTTGTTGCTGTGGTATGAACGCTGGCCGAGTGGGAGAACTTTGACTGAAATGCATTAAAGTCAATGGGAGAGAACGAGGGATGAAAGACGAGTGTGGGTCAAGATGTTGGACTTGGGGTGTTGGGTGATGAGGCCTAAGGTTGAATACCGAGTCTTGTTGCTGTGGTATGAACGCTGGCCCAGTGGGAAAACTTTGACTGAAATGCATTGAAGTCAATGGGAAAGAACGAGGGATGAAAGACGAGTGCGGGTCAAGATGGTGGACTTGGGGCGTTGGGTGATGAGGCCTAAGGGTGAATATGAAGTCTTGTTGCAGTGGTATGAACGCTGGACGAATGGGAAAACTTTGACTGAAATGCATTGAAGTCAATGGGAGGGAACGAGGGATGAAAGACGAGTGCGGGTCAAGATGTTGGACTTGCGGTGTTGGTTGATGAGGCCTAAGGTTGAATACCGAGTCTTGTTGCTCTGGTATGAACGCTGGCCGAGTGGGACAACTTTGACTGAAATGCATTGAAGTCAATGGGCCATTCACTCCCATGAAAAAAGATGCGCCTTACTACTATTCACATGGCTAATGCTAGGTAAAAGTTAGCATTCAGTGCATTCCTATGGGATTTTAAGTGTGTTTTAACGTGAATAACGTCGCCATGGTAACATATTCTGCGCAGAAAAGTAATAGCACACCTCACACCATGAAGGACTCACTTTTGATATATAGATTGCCTGGCTGCACGCTACGGTACGACCCGCATTAATTGCCGAAAATCACGGAAGAATAATAATAACTAGAAACGAAAATTCCTGAAGAAATTTTGAGATGGGCCTATTCTGCTGACCGGGGAAGAGCTGGTGCTTTTACTTATTGATTTAATAATTCAGTCTTGTAGCTGTGGCAGGAGCAGTGGCCAAATAATGAAACTTTGACCAAAATGCATTGAAGTCAATGGGAGAGAACGAGGGATGAAAGACGAGTGCGGGTCAAGATGGTGGACTTGGGGTGTTGGGTGATGAGGCCTAAGGTTGAATACCGAGTCTTGTTGCTGTGGTATGAACGCTGGCCGAGAGGGACAACTTTGACTGAAATGCATTGAAGTCAATGGGAAAGAACGAGGGATGAAAGACGAGTGTGGGTCAAGATGTTGGACTTGTGGTGTTGGGTGATGAGGCCTAAGGTTGAATACCGAATCTTGTTGCTGTGGCATAAACGTTGGCCCAGTGGGAAAACTTTGACTGAAATGAATTGAAGTCAATGGGAGAGAACGAGGGATGAAAGACCAGTGCGGGTCAAGATGGTGGACTTAAGGTGTTGCGTGATGAGGCCTAAGGTTGAATAACGAGTCTTGTTGCTGTGGTATGAACGCTGGCCGAGTGGGAGAACTTTGACTGAAATGCATTAAAGTCAATGGGAGAGAACGAGGGATGAAAGACGAGTGTGGGTCAAGATGTTGGACTTGGGGTGTTGGGTGATGAGGCCTAAGGTTGAATACCGAGTCTTGTTGCTGTGGTATGAACGCTGGCCCAGTGGGAAAACTTTGACTGAAATGCATTGAAGTCAATGGGAAAGAACGAGGGATGAAAGACGAGTGCGGGTGAAGGTGTTGGACTTGTGGTGTTGGATGATGAGGCCTAAGGTTTAATACCGAGTCTTGTTGCTGTGGCATAAACGTTGGCCCAGTGGGAAAACTTTGACTGAAATGCATTGAAGTCAATGGGAGAGAACGAGGGATGAAAGACGAGTGCGGGTCAAGATGGTGGTGTTGCGGTGTTGGGTGATGAGGCCTGAGGTTGAATACCTAGTCTTGTTGCAGTGGTATGAACGCTGGCCGAATAGGAAAACTTTGACTGAAATGCATTGAAGTCAATGGGAGAGAACGAGGGATGAAAGACGAGTGCGGGTCAAGATGGTGGACTTGGGGCGTTGGGTGATGAGGCCTAAGGGTGAATATGAAGTCTTGTTGCAGTGGTATGAACGCTGGACGAATGGGAAAACTTTGACTGAAATGCATTGAAGTCAATGGGAGGGAACGAGGGATGAAAGACGAGTGCGGGTCAAGATGTTGGACTTGCGGTGTTGGTTGATGAGGCCTAAGGTTGAATACCGAGTCTTGTTGCTCTGGTATGAACGCTGGCCGAGTGGGACAACTTTGACTGAAATGCATTGAAGCCAATGGGCCATTCACTCCCATTAAAAAAGATGCGCCTTACTACTATTCACATGGCTAATGCTAGGTAAAAGTTAGCATTCAGTGCATTCCTATGGGATTTTAAGTGTGTTTTAACGTGAATAACGTCGCCATGGTAATATATTCTGCGCAGAAAAGTAATAGCACACCTCACACCATGAAGGACTCACTTTTGATATATAGATTGCCTGGCTGCACGCTACGGTACGACCCGCATTAATTGCCGAAAATCACGGAAGAATAATAATAATAATAAATAAATAATAATAAAGTTTTTTTTTTGACTTTGAGAGGCAATTGCACGCAATCCGTAAGCAGTACGGAGACAAACGATATGTCAATCCGTGCAGCTAAGTAAGCCCTACGATTTGGCACCAAAGTGAGCTCCGTGCCTTTCACGGGCTCAGCGCAAATTGGCAAAATGTAGTTTACTAGGTGAAGAACAATATGGGCCTTTCATTACATGAATAGGCCCATAATAAATAAAGTTTTTATTTTTCGACTTTGAGAGGCAATTGCACGCAATCCGTAAGAAGTACGGAGACAATCGATATGTCAATCCGTGCAGCTAAGTAAGCCCTACGATTTGGCACGAAAGTGAGCTCCGTGCCTTTCACGGGCTCAGCGCAAATTGGCAAAATGTAGTTTACTAGGTGAAGAACAATATGGGCCTTTCATTACATGAATAGGCCCATAATAAACTAGAAACGAAAATTCCTGAAGAAATTTTGAGATGGGCCTATTCCGCTGACCGTGGAAGAGCCTGTGCTACTAATAAAATGGGTGGTCTGTGCACTGCTAGGTGATTGCTATGATGTTGCTAGTTCGGTGCTATGGTGCTTCTAGGCGGTTGCTGAAGTGGCGCTAGGCATTGCTAGGTGGTTGCAATGTTGTTATTAGGCATTGCAACGGTGTTGGTAGCTGGTTGCTAGGTGTTGCTACGTGGTTGCTATGGTGTTGCATGGTGGTTGCTAGGTGCTGCAAGGTGTTTGCTATGGCATCAGGAGGTCTTGCTATGGTCTCAGTAGCTGGTAGCTAGGCATAGCTAAATGGTTGCTATGGTGTTGCTATGCATTTTTTGGTGGTTGCTATGGTGTTGCTAGGTGGTTGCTAGGTGCTGCAAGGTGGTTACTATGGTGTCAGAAGGCATTGCTATGGACTCAGTAGCTGGTTGCTAGGCATAGCTAGATTGTTGCTATGGTGTTGCTATGCTATTCTAGGTGGTTGCTAAGGTGTTGCTAGGTGGTTGCTAGGTGCTGCAAGGTGTTTGCAATGGCATCAGAAGGCCTTGCTATGGTCTCAGCAGCTGGTTGCTAGGCATAGCTAAATGGTTGCTATGGTGTTGCTATGCATTTTTTGGTGGTTGCTATGGTGTTGCTAGGTGGTTACTAGCTGCTGAAAGGTGGTTGCTATAGCCTCAGAAGGTGTTGCTATGGTCTCTGTAGCTGGTAGCTAGGCATAGCTAAATGGTTGCTATGGTGTTGCTATGCATTTTTTGGTGGTTGCTATGGTGTTGCTAGGTGGTTGCTAGGTGCTGCAAGTGGGTTGCTATGATGTCAGAAGGCGTTGCTATGGTCTCAGTAGCTGGTTGCTAGGCATAGCTAGATGGTTGCTATGGTGTTGCTATGCAATTCTAGGTGGTTGCTAAGGAGTTGCTAGGTGGTTGCTAGGTGCTGCAAGTGGGTTGCTATGATGTCAGAAGGTGTTGCTATGGTCTCAGTAGCTGGTTGCTAGGCATAGCTAGATGGTTGCTAAGGTGTTGCTATGAAATTGTAGGTAGTTGCTAAGGTGTTGCTAGGTGGTTGCTAGGCAGTTGCTATGTGTTTGGTGATGATGCCTGAGGTGTAATACCAAGTCTTGTTGCTGTGGCATTAACACTGGCCAAGTGGCAAAACTTTGATTGAAATGCATTGAAGTCAATGGGAGAGAACGAGGGATGAAAGACGAGTGCGGGTCAAGATGTTGAACTTGTGGTGTTGGATGATGAGGCCTAAGGTTTAATACCTAGTCTTGTTGCTGTGGCATAAACGTTGGCCCAGTGGGAAAACTTTGACTGAAATGCATTGAAGTCAATGGGAGAGAACGAGGGATGAAAGACGAGTGCGGGTGAAGATGGTGGTCTTAAGGTGTTTGGTGATGAGGACTAAGGTTGAATACCAAGTCTTGTTCCTCTGGTATGAACGCTGGCCGAGTGGGACAACTTTGACTGAAATGCATTGAAGCCAATGGGCCATTCACTCCCATGAAAAAAGACGCGCCTTACTACTATTCACATGGCTAATGCTAGGTAAAAGTTAGCATTTAATGCATTCCTATGGGATTTTTAGTGTGTTTTAACGTGAATAACGTCGCCATGGTAACATATTCTGCGCAGAAAAGTAATAGCACACCTCACACAACCAAGGACTCACTTTTGATATATAGATTGCCTGGCTGCACGCTACGGTACGACCCGCATTAATTGCCGAAAATCTACGGAAGAATAATAATAATAACTAGAAACGAAAATTCCTGAAGAAATTTTGAGATGGGCCTATTCTGCTGACCGAGGAAGAGCCTGTGCTACTAATAAAGTGGCTGGTCTGTGCACTGCTAGGTGATTGGTATGATGTTGCTAGTTTGGTGCTATGGTGCTGCTAGGCGGGTGCTGTAGTGCCGCTAGGCATTGCTAGGTGGTTGCAATGTTGTTATTAGGCATTGCAAGGGTGTTGGTAGCTGGTTGCTAGGTGGTGCAACATGGTTGTTATGGTGTTGCTAGGTGGTTGCTATGGTGTTGTATGGTGGTTGCTAGGTGCTGCAAGGTGTTTGCTATGGCGTCTGAAGGCATTGCTATGGTCTCAGTAGCTGGTTGCTAGGCATAGCTAGATGGTTGCTATGGTGTTGCTATGCAATTATAGGTGGTTGCTATGGTGTTGCTAGGTGGTTGCTAGGTGCTGCAAGTGGGTTGCTAAGATGTCAGAAGGCGTTGCTAAGGTCTCAGTAGCTGGTTGCTAGGCATAGCTAGGTGGTTGCTATGGTGTTGCTATGCAATTCTAGGTGGTTGCTAAGGTGTTGCTAGGTGGTTGCTGTGTTGTCAGAAGGCGTTGCTATGGTCTCAGTAGCTGGTTGCTAGGCATAGCTAGATGGTTGCTATGGTGTTGCTATGCAATTCTAGGTGGTTGCAAAGGTGTTGCTAGGTGGTTGCTAGGTGCTGCAAGTGGGTTGCTATGATGTCAGAAGGCGTTGCTATGGTCTCAGTAGCTGGTTGCTAGGCATAGCTAGATGGTTGCTATGGTGTTGCTATTTAATTATAGGTGGTTGCTATGGTGTTGCATGGTGGTTGCTAGGTGCTGCAAGTGGGTTGCTATGATGTCAGAAGGCGTTGCTATGGTCTCAGTAGCTGGTTGCTAGGCATAGCTAGATGGTTGCTATGGTGTTGCTATGCAATTCTAGGTGGTTGCTAAGGTGTTGCTAGGTGGTTGCTAGGTGCTGCAAGTCGGTTGCTATGATGTCAGAAGGCGTTGCTATGGTCTCAGTAGCTGGTTGCTAGGCATAGCTAGATGGTTGCTATGGTGTTGCTATGCAATTCTAGGTGATTGCTAAGGTGTTGCTAGGTGGTTGCTAGGTGCTGCAAGTGGGTTGCTATGATGTCAGAAGGCGTTGCTATGGTCTCAGTAGCTGGTTGCTAGGCATAGCTAGATGGTTGCTATGGTGTTGCTATGCAATTCTAGGTGGTTGCTAAGGAGTTGCTAGGTGGTTGCTAGGTGCTGCAAGTGGGTTGCTATGATGTCAGAAGGCGTTGCTATGGTCTCAGTAGCTGGTTGCTAGGCATAGCTAGATGGTTGCTATGGTGTTGCTATGCAATTATAGGTAGTTGCTAAGGTGTTGCTAGGTGGTTGCTAGGCAGTTGCTAGGTGTTTGGTGATGAGGCCTGAGGTTGAATACCAAGTCTTGTTGCTGTGGTATGAACGCTGGCCGAGTGGGACAACTTTGACTGAAATGCATTGAAGTCAATGGGAGAGAAGGAGGGATGAAAGACGAGTGCGGGTCAAGATGTTGGACTTGGGGTGTTGGGTGATGAGGCCTGAGGTTGAATACCGAGTCTTGTTGCTGTGGTATGAACGCTGGCCGAGTGGGACAACTTTGACTGAAATGCATTGAAGTCAATGGGAGAGAACGAGGGATGAAAGACGAGTGCGGGTCAAGATGTTGGACTTGGGGTGTTGGGTGATGAGGCCTGAGGTTGAATACCGAGTCTTGTTGCTGTGGTATGAACGCTGGCCGAGTGGGACAACTTTGACTGAAATGCATTGAAGTCAATGGGAGAGAACGAGGGATGAAAGACGAGTGCGGGTCAAGATGGTGGACTTGGGGCGTTGGGTGATGAGGCCTGAGGTTGAATACCGAGTCTTGTTGCTGTAGTATGTACGCTGGCCCAGTGGGAAAACTTTGACTGAAATGCATTGAAGTCAATGGGAGAGAACGAGGGATGAAAGACGAGTGCGGGTGAAGATGGTGGTCTTAAGGTGTTTGGTGATGAGGACTAAGGTTGAATTCCTAGTCTTGTTGCTGTGGTATGAACACTGGCCGAGTAGGAAATCTTTGACTAAAATGTATTGAAGTCAATGGGAGAGAACGAGGGATGAAAGACGAGTGCGGGTCAAGATGGTGGACTTGGGGTGTTGGGTGATGAGGCCTAAGGTTGAATACCGAGTCTTGTTGCTGTGGTATGAACGCTGGCCGAGTGGGACAACTTTGACTGAAATGCATTGAAGCCAATGGGCCATTCACTCCCATGAAAAAAGATGCGCCTTACTACTATTCACATGGCTAATGCTAGGTAAAAGTTAGCATTTAATGCATTCCTATGGGATTTTTAGTGTGTTTTAACGTGAATAACGTCGCCATGGTAACATATTCTGCGCAGAAAAGTAATAGCACACCTCACACAACCAAGGACTCACTTTTGATATATAGATTGCCTGGCTGCACGTTACGGTACGACCCGCATTAATTGCCGAAAATCTACGGAAGAATAATAATAATAATAATAAATAAAGTTTTTTTTCGACTTTGAGAGGCAATTGCACGCAATCCGTAAGCAGTACGGAGACAAACGATATGTCAATCCGTGCAGCTAAGTAAGCCCTACGATTTGGCACCAAAGTGAGCTCCGTGTCTTTCACGGGCTCAGCGCAAATTGGCAAAATGTAGTTTACTAGGTGAAGAACAATATGGGCCTTTCATTACATGAATAGGCCCATAACTAGAAACGAAAATTCCTGAAGAAATTTTGAGATGGGCCTATTCCGCTGACCGTGGAAGAGCCTGTGCTACTAATAAAATGGGTGGTCTGTGTACTGCTAGGTGATTGCTAAGATTTGCAAGTTAGTTGCTACGGTGCTGCTAGGTGGTTTCCGAAGTGCCGCTAGGCATTGCTAGGTGGTTGCAATGTTGTTATTAGGCATTGCAAGTGTGTTGGTAGCTGTTTGCTAGGCATTGCTACGTGGTTGCTATGTTGTTGCTATGCAATTATAGGTGGTTGCTATGGTGTTGCATGGTGGTTGCTAGGTGCTGCAAGGTGTTTGCTATGGCATCAGAAGGCGTTGCTAAGGTCTCAGTAGCTGGTCGCTAGGCATAACTAAATGGTTGCTATGGTGTTGCTATGCATTTTTTGGTGGTTGCTATGGTGTTCCTAGGTGGTTGCTAGCTGTTGCAAGGTGGTTGCTATGGTGTCATAAGGCATTGCTATGGTCTCAGTAGCTGGTTGCTAGGCATAGCTAGATGGTTGCTATGGTGTTGCTATGCAATTCTAGGTGGTTGCTAAGGTGTTGCTAGGTGGTTGCTAGGTGCTGCAAGTGGGTTGCTATGATGTCAGAAGGCGTTGCTATGGTCTCAGTAGCTAGTTGCTAGGCATAGCTAGATGGTTGCTATGGTGTTGCTATGCAATTCTAGGTGGTTGCTAAGGTGTTGCTAGGTGGTTGCTAGGTGCTGCAAGTGGGTTGCTATGATGTCAGAAGGCGTTGCTATGGTCTCAGTAGCTGGTTGCTAGGCATAGCTAGATGGTTGCTATGGTGTTGCTATGCAATTATAGGTGGTTGCTATGGTGTTGCATGGTGGTTGCCAGGTGCTGCAAGTGGGTTGCTATGATGTCAGAAGGCGTTGCTATGGTCTCAGTAGCTGGTTGCTAGGCATAGCTAGATGGTTGCTATGGTGTTGCTATGCAATTCTAGGTGGTTGCTAAGGTGTTGCTAGGTGGTTGCTAGGTGCTGCAAGTGGGTTGCTATGATGTCAGAAGGCGTTGCTATGGTCTCAGTAGCTGGTTGCTAGGCATAGCTAGATGGTTGCTATGGTGTTGCTATGCAATTATAGGTGGTTGCTATGGTGTTGCATGGTGGTTGCTAGGTGCTGCAAGTGGGTTGCTATGATGTCAGAAGGCGTTGCTATGGTCTCAGTAGCTGGTTGCTAGGCATAGCTAGATGGTTGCTATGGTGTTGCTATGCAATTGTAGGTGGTTGCTAAGGTGTTGCTAGGTGGTTGCTAGGTGCTGCAAGTGGGTTGCTATGATGTCAGAAGGCGTTGCTATGGTCTCAGTAGCTGGTTGCTAGGCATAGCTAGATGGTTGCTATGGTGTTGCTATGCAATTCTAGGTGGTTGCTAAGGTGTTGCTAGGTGGTTGCTAGGTGCTGCAAGTGGGGTGCTATGATGTCAGAAGGCGTTGCTATGGTCTCAGTAGCTGGTTGCTAGGCATAGCTAGATGGTTGCTATGGTGTTGCTATGCAATTATAGGTGGTTGCTATGGTGTTGCATGGTGGTTGCTAGGTGCTGCAAGTGGGTTGCTATGATGTCAGAAGGCGTTGCTATGGTCTCAGTAGCTGGTTGCTAGGCATAGCTAGATGGTTGCTATGGTGTTGCTATGCAATTCTAGGTGGTTGCTAAGGTGTTGCTAGGTGGTTGCTAGGTGCTGCAAGTGGGTTGCTATGATGTCAGAAGGCGTTGCTATGGTCTCAGTAGCTGGTTGCTAGGCATAGCTAGATGGTTGCTATGGTGTTGCTATGCAATTATAGGTGGTTGCTAAGGTGTTGCTAGGTGGTTGCTAGGTGCTGCAAGTGGGTTGCTATGATGTCAGAAGGCGTTGCTATGGTCTCAGTAGCTGGTTGCTAGGCATAGCTAGATGGTTGCTATGGTGTTGCTATGCAATTCTAGGTGGTTGCTAAGGAGTTGCTAGGTGGTTGCTAGGTGCTGCAAGTGGGTTGCTATGATGTAAGAAGGCGTTGCTATGGTCTCAGTAGCTGGTTGCTAGGCATAGCTAGATGGTTGCTATGGTGTTGCTATGCAATTATAGGTAGTTGCTAAGGTGTTGCTAGGTGGTTGCTAGGCAGTTGCTAGGTGTTTGGTGATGAGGCCTGAGGTTGAATACCAAGTGTTGTTGCTGTGGTATGAACGCTGGCCGAGTGGGACAACTTTGACTGAAATGCATTGAAGTCAATGGGAGAGAACGAGGGATGAAAGACGAGTGCGGGTCAAGATGTTGGACTTGGGGTGTTGGGTGATGAGGCCTGAGGTTGAATACCGAGTCTTGTTGCTGTGGTATGAACGCTGGCCGAGTGGGACAACTTTGACTGAAATGCATTGAAGTCAATGGGAGAGAACGAGGGATGAAAGACGAGTGCGGGTCAAGATGTTGGACTTGGGGTGTTGGGTGATGAGGCCTGAGGTTGAATACCGAGTCTTGTTGCTGTGGTATGAACGCTGGCCGAGTGGGACAACTTTGACTGAAATGCATTGAAGTCAATGGGAGAGAACGAGGGATGAAAGACGAGTGCGGGTCAAGATGTTGGACTTGGGGTGTTGGGTGATGAGGCCTGAGGTTGAATACCGAGTCTTGTTGCTGTGGTATGAACGCTGGCCGAGTGGGACAACTTTGACTGAAATGCATTGAAGTCAATGGGAGAGAACGAGGGATGAAAGACGAGTGCGGGTCAAGATGTTGGACTTGGGGTGTTGGGTGATGAGGCCTAAGGTTGAATACCGAGTCTTGTTGCTGTGGTATGAACGCTGGCCGAGTGGGACAACTTTGACTGGAATGCATTGAAGCCAATGGGCCATTCACTCCCATGTAAAAAGATGCGCCTTACTACTATTCACATGGTTAGTCAGGCTAATGCTAGGTAAAAGTTAGCATTCAATGCATTCCTATGGGATTTTAAGTGTGTTTTAACGTGAATAACGTCGCCATGGTAACATATTCTGCGCAGAAAAGTAATAGCACACCTCACACAACCAAGGACTCACTTTTGATATATAGATTGCCTGGCTGCACGGTACGGTACGACCCGCATTAATTGCCGAAAATCACGGAAGAATAATAAATAATAACTAGAAACGAAAATTCCTGAAGAAATTTTGAGATGGGCCTATTCTGCTGACCGAGGAAGAGCTGTTGCTTTTACTTATTGATTTAATTATTCAGTCTTGTAGCTGTGGCAGAAGTAGTGGCCAAACAATGAAACTTTGACAGAAATGCATTGAAGTCAATGGGAGAGAACGAGGGATGAAAGACGAGTGCGGGTCAGGATGGTGGACTTGGGGTGTTGGGTGATGAGGCCCAAGGTTCAATACCGAGTCTTGTTGCTGTGGCATGAACGCTGGCCGAGAGGGAAAACTTTGACTGAAATGCATTGAAGTCAATGGGAGAGAACGAGGGATGAAAGACGAGTGCGGGTCAAGATGTTGGACTTGGGGTGTTGGGTGATGAGGCCTAAGGTTGAATACCGAGTCTTGTTGCTGTGGTATGAATGCTGGCCGAGTGGGACAACTTTGACTGGAATGCATTGAAGCCAATGGGAGAGAACGAGGGATGAAAGACGAGTGCGGGGCAAGATGTTGGACTTGGGGTGTTGGGTGATGAGGCCTAAGGTTGAATTCCGAGCCTTGTTGCTGTGGTATGAACACTGGCCCAGTGGGAAAACTTTGACTGAAATGCATTGAAGTCAATGGGAGAGAACGAGGGATGAAAAACGAGTGCGGGTCAAGATGGTGGTCTTAATGTGTTGGGTGATGAGGCCTAAGCTTGAATACCGAGTCTTGTTGTTATGGTATGAATGCTGGCCGAGTGGTAAAACTATGACTGAAATGCATTGAAGTCAATGGGAGAGAACGAGGGATGAAAGACGAGTGCGGGTCAAGATGTTGGACTTGGGGTGTTGGGTGATGAGGCCTAAGGTTGAATACCAAGTCTTGTTGCTCTGGTATGAACGCTGGCCGAGTGGGACAACTTTGACTGAAATGCATTGAAGTCAATGGGCCATTCACTCCCATTAAAAAAGATGCGCCTTACTACTATTCACATTGCTAATGCTAGGTAAAAGTTAGCATTTAATGCATTCCTATGGGATTTTTAGTGTGTTTTAACGTGAATAACGTCGCCATGGTAAAATATTCTGCGCAGAAAAGTAATAGCACACCTCACACAACCAAGGACTCACTTTTGATATATAGATTGCCTGGCTGCACGCTACGGTACGACCCGCATTAATTGCCGAAAATCACGGAAGAATAATAATAAATAATAACTAGAAACGAAAATTCCTGAAGAAATTTTGAGATGGGCCTATTCTGCTGACCGAGGAAGAGCAGGTGCCTTTACTTATTGATTTAATTATTTAGTCTTGTAGCAGTGAGAGGAGCAGTGGACAAATAGGGAAACTTTGACAGAAATGCATTGATGTCAATAGGAGAGAACGAGGGATGAAAGACGAGTACGGGTCAGGATGGTGGTCTTAAGGTGTTGTGTGATGAGGCCTAAGGTTGAATACCGAGTCTTGTTGCTGTGGTATGAACGCTGGCCCAGTGGGACAACTTTGACTGAAATGCATTGAAGTCAATGGGAGGGAACGAGGGATGAAAGACGAGTGCGGGACAAGATGTTGGACTTGCGGTGTTGGGTGATGAGGCCTAAGGTTCAATACCGAGTCTTGTTGCTGTGGTATGAACGCTGGCCGAGTGGGACAACTTTGACTGAAATGCATTGAAGTCAATGGGCCATTCACTCCCATGAAAAAAGATGCGCCTTACTACTATTCACATGGTTAGTCAGGCTAATGCTAGGTAAAAGTTAGCATTTAATGCATTCCTATGGGATTTTTAATGTGTTTTAACGTGAATAACGTCGCCATGGTAACATATTCTGCGCAGAAAAGTAATAGCACACCTCACACAACCAAGGACTCACTTTTGATATATAGATTGCCTGGCTGCACGCTACGGTACGACCCGCATTAATTGCCGAAAATCACGGAAGAATAATAAATAATAACTAGAAACGAAAATTCCTGAAGAAATTTTGAGATGGGCCTATTCTGCTGACCAAGGAAGAGCAGGTGCCTTTACTTATTGATTTAATTATTTAGTCTTGTAGCAGTGAGAGGAGCAGTGGACAAATAGGGAAACTTTGACAGAAATGCATTGATGTCAATAGGAGAGAACGAGGGATGAAAGACGAGTACGGGTCAGGATGGTGGTCTTAAGGTGTTGTGTGATGAGGCCTAAGGTTGAATACCGAGTCTTGTTGCTATGGTATGAACGCTGGCCCAGTGGGACAACTTTGACTGAAATGCATTGAAGTCAATGGGAGAGAACGAGGGATGAAAGACGAGTGCGGGTCAAGATGGTGGACTTGGGGTGTTGGGTGATGAGGCCTAAGGTTGAATACCGAGTCTTGTTGCTGTGGTATGAACGCTGGGCCAGTAGGAAATCTTTGACTGAAATGCATTGAAGTCAATGGGAGAGAACGAGGGATGAAAGACGAGTGCGGGTCAAGTTGGTTGACTTGGGGTGTTGGGTGAATAGGCCTGAGGTTGAATACCGAGTGTTGTTGCTGTGGCATGAACACTGGCCGAGTAGGAAATATTTGACTGAAATACATTGAAGTCAATGGCAGAGAACGAGGGATGAAAGATGAGTGCGGGTCAAGATGGTGGACTTGGGGTGTTGGGTGATGAGGCCTAAGGTTGAATACCGAGTCTTGTTGCTGTGGTATGAACGCTGGCCGAGTGGGAAAACTTTGACTGAAATGCATTGAAGTCAATGGGAGAGAACGAGGGATGAAAGACGAGTGCGGGTGAAGATGTTGGACTTGGGGTGTTGGGTGATGAGGCCTAAGGGTGAATATGAAGTCTTGTTGCAGTGGTATGAACGCTGGACGAATGGGAAAACTTTGACTGAAATGCATTGAAGTCAATGGGAAAGAACGAGGGATGAAAGACGAGTGCGGGTCAGGATGGTGGTCTTAAGGCATTGTGTGATGATGCCTGTGGTTTAATACCGAGTCTTATTGCTGTGGTATGAACGCTGGCCGAGTGGGAAAACTTTGACTGAAATGTATTAAAGTCAATGGGAGAGAACGAGGGATGAAAGACGAGTGCGGGTCAAGATGGTGGACTTGGGGCATTGGGTGATGAGGCCTAAGGGTGAATATGAAGTCTTGTTGCTGTGGTATAAACGCTGGCCGAGTGGGACAACTTTGACTGAAATGCATTGAAGCCAATGGGCCATTCACTCCCATGAAAAAAGATGCGCCTTACTACTATTCACATGGCTAATGCTAGGTAAAAGTTAGCATTTAATGCATTCCTATGGGATTTTTAGTGTGTTTTAACGTGAATAACGTCGCCATGGTAACATATTCTGCGCAGAAAAGTAATAGCACACCTCACACAACCAAGGACTCACTTTTGATATATAGATTGCCTGGCTGCACGTTACGGTACGACCCGCATTAATTGCCGAAAATCTACGGAAAAATAATAATAATAACTAGAAACGAAAATTCCTGAAGAAATTTTGAGATGGGCCTATTCTGCTGACCGAGGAAGAGCAGGTGCCTTTACTTATTGATTTAATTATTTAGTCTTGTAGCAGTGAGAGGAGCAGTGGACAAATAGGGAAACTTTGACAGAAATGCATTGATGTCAATAGGAGAGAACGAGGGATGAAAGACGAGTACGGGTCAGGATGGTGGTCTTAAGGTGTTGTGTGATGAGGCCTAAGGTTGAATACCGAGTCTTGTTGCTGTGGTATGAACGCTGGCCCAGTGGGACAACTTTGACTGAAATGCATTGAAGTCAATGGGAGAGAACGAGGGATGAAAGACGAGTGCGGGTCAAGATGGTGGACTTGGGGTCTTGGGTGATGAGGCCTAAGGTTGAATACCGAGTCTTGTTGCTGTGGTATGAACGCTGGCCCAGTGTGAAAACTTTGACTGAAATGCATTGAAGTCAATGGGAGAGAACGAGGGATGAAAGACGAGTGCGGGTCAAGATGTTGGACTTGGGGTGTTGGGTGATGAGGCCTAAGGTTGAATACCGAGTCTTGTTGCTCTGGTATGAACGCTGGCCGAGTGGGACAACTTTGACTGAAATGCATTGAAGCCAATGGGCCATACACTCCCATGAAAAAAGATGCGCCTTACTACTATTCACATGGCTAATGCTAGGTAAAAGTTAGCATTTAATGCATTCCTATGGGATTTTTATTGTGTTTTAACGTGAATAACGTCGCCATGGTAACATATTCTGCGCAGAAAAGTAATAGCACACCTCACACCATGAAGGACTCACTTTTGATATATAGCTTGCCTGGCTGCACGCTACGGCACGACCTGCATTAATTGCCGAAAATCACGGAAGAATAATAATAATAATAACTAGAAACGAAAATTCCTGAAGAAATTTTGAGATGGGCCTATTCCGCTGACCGTGGAAGAGCCTGTGCTACTAATAAAATGGCTGGTCTGTGTACTGCTAGGTGATTGCTAAGATTTGCAAGTTAGTTGCTACGGTGCTGCTACGTGGTTACCGAAGTGCCGCTAGGCATTGCTAGGTGGTTGCAATGTTGTTATTAGGCATTGCAAGTGTGTTGGTAGCTGGTTGCTAGGCATTGCTATGTGGTTGCTATGGTGTTGCTATGCATTTTTTGGTGGTTGCTATGGTGTTGCTAGGTGGTTACTAGCTGCTGAAAGGTGGTTGCTATGGCCTCAGAAGGTGTTGCTATGGTCTCAGTATCTGGTTGCTAGGCATAGCTAAATGGTTGCTATGGTGTTGCTATGCATTTTTTGGTGGTTGCTATGGTGTTGCTAGGTGGTTGCTAGGTGCTGCAAGTGGGTTGCTATGATGTCAGAAGGCGTTGCTAAGGTCTCAGTAGCTGGTTGCTAGGCATAGCTAGATGGTTGCTATGGTGTTGCTATGCAATTCTAGGTGGTTGCTAAGGTGTTGCTAGGTGGTTGCTAGGTGCTGCAAGTGGGTTGCTATGATGTCAGATGGTGTTGCTATGGTCTCAGTTGCTGGTTGCTAGGCATAGCTAGATGGTTGCTATGCTGTTGCTATGCAATTCTAGGTGGTTGCTAAGGTGTTGCTAGGTGGTTGCTAGGTGCTGCAAGCTGGTTGCTATGATGTCAGAAGGCGTTGCTATGGTCTCAGTAGCTGGTTGCTAGGCATAGCTAGATGGTTGCTATGGTGTTGCTATGCAATTCTAGGTGGTTGCTAAGGTGTTGCTAGGTGGTTGCTAGGTGCTGCAAGCGGGTTGCTATGATGTCAGAAGGCGTTGCTATGGTCTCAGTAGCTGGTTGCTAGGCATAGCTAGATGGTTGCTATGGTGTTGCTATGCAATTCTAGGTGGTTGCTAAGGTGTTGCTAGGTGGTTGCTAGGTGCTGCAAGTGGGTTGCTATGATGTCAGAAGGCGTTGCTATGGTCTCAGTAGCTGGTTGCTAGGCATAGCTAGATGGTTGCTATGGTGTTGCTATGCAATTATAGGTGGTTGCTAAGGAGTTGCTAGGTGGTTGCTAGGTGCTGCAAGTGGGTTGCTATGATGTCAGAAGGCGTTGCTATGGTCTCAGTAGCTGGTTGCTAGGCATAGCTAGATGGTTGCTATGGTGTTGCTATGCAATTCTAGGTAGTTGCTAAGGTGTTGCTAGGTGGTTGCTAGGCAGTTGCTAGGTGTTTGGTGATGAGGCCTGAGGTTGAATACCAAGTCTTGTTGCTGTGGTATGAACGCTGGCCGAGTGGGACAACTTTGACTGAAATGCATTGAAGTCAATGGGAGAGAAAGAGGGATGAAAGACGAGTGCGGGTCAAGATGGTGGACTTGGGGTGTTGGGTGATGAGGCCTGAGGTCAAATACCGAGTCTTGTTGCTGAGGCATGAACGCTGGCCGAATAGCAAAACTTTAACTGAAATGCATTGAAGTCAATGGGAGAGAACGAGGGATGAAAGACGAGTGCGGGTCATGATGGTGGTCATGGGGTGTTGGGTGATGAGGTCTGAGGTCGAATACCGAGTCTTGTTGCTGAGGCATGAACGCTGGCCGAATAGCAAAACTTTAACTGAAATGCATTGAAGTCAATGGGAGAGAACGAGGGATGAAAGACGAGTGCGGGTCATGATGGTGGTCATGGGGTGTTGGGTGATGAGGCCTAAGGTTGAATATCGAGTCTTGTTGCTGTGGTATGAACGCTGGCCGAGTGGGACAACTTTGACTGAAATGCATTGAAGTCAATGGGCCATTCACTCCCATGAAAAAAGATGCGCCTTACTACTATTCACATGGCTAATGCTAGGTAAAAGTTAGCATTTAATGCATTCCTATGGGATTTTAAGTGTGTTTGAACGTGAATAACGTCGCCATGGTAACATATTCTGCGCAGAAAAGTAATAGCACACCTCACACAACCAAGGACTCACTTTTGATATATAGATTGCCTGGCTGCACGCTACGGTACGACCCGCATTGCCGAAAATCTACGGAAGAATAATAAATAATAACTAGAAACGAAAATTCCTGAAGAAATTTTGAGATGGGCCTATTCCGCTGACTGTGGAAGAGCCTGTGCTACTATTAAAATGGCTCGTCTGTGTACTGCTAGGTGATTGCTAAGATTTGCAAATTAGTTGCTAACGTGCTGCTAGGTGGTTACCGAAGTGCCGCTAGGCATTGCTAGGTGGTTGCAATGTTGTTATTAGGCATTGCAAGTGTGTTGGTAGCTGGTTGCTAGGCATTGCTACGTGGTTGCTATGTTGTTGCTATGCAATTATAGGTGGTTGCTATGGTGTTGCATGGTGGTTGCTAGGTGCTGCAAGGTGTTTGCTATGGCATCAGAAGGTGTTGCAGTGGTCTCAGTAGCTGGTCGCTAGGCATATCTAAATGGTTGCTATGGTGTTGCTATGCATTTTTTGGTGGTTGCTATGGTGTTGCTAGGTGGTTGCTATGGTGTCATAAGGCATTGCTATGGTCTCAGTAGCTGGTTGCTAGGCATAGCTAGATGGTTGCTATGGTGTTGCTAGGTGGTTGCTAGGTGCTGCAAGCTGGTTGCTATGATGTCAGAAGGCGTTGCTATGGTCTCAGTAGCTGGTTGCTAGGCATAGCTAGATGATTGCTATGGTGTTGCTATGCAATTCTAGGTGGTTGCTAAGGTGTTGCTAGGTGGTTGCTAGGTGCTGCAAGCGGGTTGCTATGATGTCAGAAGGCGTTGCTATGGTCTCAGTAGCTGGTTGCTAGGCATAGCTAGATGGTTGCTATGGTGTTGCTATGCAATTCTAGGTGGTTGCTAAGGTGTTGCTAGGTGGTTGCTAGGTGCTGCAAGTGGGTTGCTATGATGTCAGAACGCGTTGCTATGGTCTCAGTAGCTGGTTGCTAGGCATATCTAGATGGTTGCTATGGTGTTGCTATGCAATTATAGATGGTTGCTAAGGTGTTGCTAGGTGGTTGCTATGTTGTCAGAAGGTGTTGCTATGGTCTCAGTAGCTGGTTGCTAGGCATAGCTAGATGGTTGCTATGCTGTTGCTATGCAATTCTAGGTGGTTGCTAAGGTGTTGCTAGGTGGTTGCTAGGTGCTGCAAGCGGGTTGCTATGATGTCAGAAGGCGTTGCTATGGTCTCAGTAGCTGGTTGCTAGGAATAGCTAGATGGTTGCTATGGTGTTGCTATGCAATTCTAGGTGGTTGCTAAGGTGTTGCTAGGTGGTTGCTAGGTGCTGCAAGTGGGTTGCTATGATGTCAGAATGCGTTGCTATGGTCTCAGTAGCTGGTTGCTAGGCATATCTAGATGGTTGCTATGGTGTTGCTATGCAATTATAGATGGT
The DNA here is from genome assembly GCF_048594095.1 of Paramormyrops kingsleyae. Classification (NCBI taxonomy): domain Eukaryota; kingdom Metazoa; phylum Chordata; class Actinopteri; order Osteoglossiformes; family Mormyridae; genus Paramormyrops; species Paramormyrops kingsleyae. The sequence continues at coordinate 53,599,012 of NC_132797.1, read as the reverse complement.
TGCTAAGGTGTTGCTAGGTGGTTGCTATGTTGTCAGAAGGTGTTGCTATGGTCTCAGTAGCTGGTTGCTATGCATAGCTAGATGGTTGCTATGGTGTTGCTATGCAATTATAGGTGGTTGCTAAGGTGTTGCTAGGTGGTTGCTAGGTGCTGCAAGCGGGTTGCTATGATGTCAGAAGGCGTTGCTATGGTCTCAGTAGCTGGTTGCTAGGCATAGCTAGATGGTTGCTATGGTGTTGCTATGCAATTCTAGGTGGTTGCTAAGGTGTTGCTAGGTGGTTGCCAGGTGCTGCAAGTGGGTTGCTATGATGTGAGATGGTGTTGCTATGGTCTCAGTTGCTGGTTGCTAGGCATAGCTAGATGGTTGCTATGCTGTTGCTATGCAATTCTAGGTGGTTGCTAAGGTGTTGCTAGGTGGTTGCTAGGTGCTGCAAGCTGGTTGCTATGATGTCAGAAGGCGTTGCTATGGTCTCAGTAGCTGGTTGCTAGGCATAGCTAGATGGTTGCTATGGTGTTGCTATGCAATTCTGGGTGGTTGCTAAGGTGTTGCTAGGTGGTTGCTAGGTGCTGCAAGCGGGTTGCTATGATGTCAGAAGGCGTTGCTATGGTCTCAGTAGCTGGTTGCTAGGCATAGCTAGATGGTTGCTATGGTGTTGCTATGCAATTCTAGGTGGTTGCTAAGGTGTTGCTAGGTGGTTGCTAGGTGCTGCAAGTGGGTTGCTATGATGTCAGAAGGCGTTGCTATGGTCTCAGTAGCTGGTTGCTAGGCATAGCTAGATGGTTGCTATGGTGTTGCTATGCAATTCTAGGTGGTTGCTAAGGTGTTGCTAGGTGGTTGCTATGTTGTCAGAAGGTGTTGCTATGGTCTCAGTAGCTGGTTGCTAGGCATAGCTAGATGGTTGCTAAGGTGTTGCTATGAAATTGTAGGTAGTTGCTAAGCTGTTGCTAGGTGGTTGCTAGGCAGTTGCTATGTGTTTGGTGATGAGGCCTGAGGTTTAATACCAAGTCTTGTTGCTGTGGCATTATCACTGGCCAAGTGGCAAAACTTTGATTGAAATGCATTGAAGTCAATGGGAGAGAACGAGGGATGAAAGACGAGTGCGGGTCAAGATGATGGACTTGGGGTGTTGGGTGATGAGGCCTAAGGTTGAATACCGAGTCTTGTTGCTGTGGTATGAACGCTGGCCGAGAGGGACAACTTTGACTGAAATGCATTGAAGTCAATGGGAAAGAACGAGGGATGAAAGACGAGTGTGGGTCAAGATGTTGGACTTGTGGTGTTGGGTGATGAGGCCTAAGGTTGAATACCGAATCTTGTTGCTGTGGCATAAACGTTGGCCCAGTGGGAAAACTTTGACTGAAATGCATTGAAGTCAATGGGAGAGAACGAGGGATGAAAGACGAGTGCGGGTGAAGATGGTGGTCTTGAGGTGTTTGGTGATGAGGACTAAGGTTGAATTCCTAGTCTTGTTGCTGTGGTATGAACACTGGCCGAGTAGGAAATCTTTGACTAAAATGTATTGAAGTCAATGGGAGAGAACGAGGGATGAAAGACGAGTGCGGGTCAAGATGGTGGACTTGGGGTGTTGGGTGATGAGGCCTAAGGTTGAATACCGAGTCTTGTTGCTGTGGTATGAATGCTGGCCGAGTGGGACAACTTTGACTGAAATGCATTGAAGCCAATGGGCCATTCACTCCCATGAAAAAAGATGCGCCTTACTACTATTCACATGGCTAATGCTAGGTAAAAGTTAGCATTTAATGCATTCCTATGGGATTTTTAGTGTGTTTTAACGTGAATAACGTCGCCATGGTAACATATTCTGCGCAGAAAAGTAATAGCACACCTCACACAACCAAGGACTCACTTTTGATATATAGATTGCCTGGCTGCACGTTACGGTACGACCCGCATTAATTGCCGAAAATCTACGGAAGAATAATAATAATAACTAGAAACGAAAATTCCTGAAGAAATTTTGAGATGGGCCTATTCTGCTGACCGAGGAAGAGCCTGTGCTACTAATAAAGTGGCTGGTCTGTGCTCTGCTAGGTGATTGCTATGATGTTGCTAGTTTGGTGCTATGGTGCTGCTAGGCGGTTGCTGTAGTGCCGCTAGGCATTGCTAGGTGGTTGCAATGTTGTTATTAGGCATTGCAATGGTGCTGGTAGCTGGTTGCTAGGCATTGCTACATGGTTGTTATGGTGTTGCATGGTGGTTGCTAGGTGCTGCAAGGTGTTTGCAATGGCATCAGAAGGCCTTGCTATGGTCTCAGCAGCTGGTTGCTAGGCATAGCTAAATGGTTGCTATGGTGTTGCTATGCATTTTTTGGTGGTTGCTATGGTGTTGCTAGGTGGTTACTAGCTGCTGAAAGGTGGTTGCTATGGCCTCAGAAGGTGTTGCTATAGTCTCAGTAGCTGGTTGCTAGGCATAGCTAAATGGTTGCTATGGTGTTGGTATGCATTTTTTGGTGGTTGCTATGGTGTTGCTAGGTGGTTGCTAGGTGCTGCATGTCGGTTGCTATGATGTCAGAAGGCGTTGCTAAGGTCTCAGTAGCTGGTTGCTAGGCATAGCTAGATGGTTGCTATGGTGTTGCTATGCAATTCTAGGTGGTTGCTATGTTGTCAGAAGGTGTTGCTATGGGCTCAGTAGCTGGTTGCTAGGCATAGCTAGATGGTTGCTAAGGTGTTGCTATGAAATTGTAGGTAGTTGCTAAGGTGTTGCTAAGTGGTTGCTAGGCAGTTGCTAGGTGTTTGGTGATGAGGCCTGAGGTTGAATACCAAGTCTTGTTGCTGTGGCATTAACACTGGCTAATTGGCAAAACTTTGATTGAAATGCATTGAAGTCAATGGGAGAGAAAGAGGGATGACAGACGAGTGCGGGTCAAGATGTTGGACTTGGGGTGTTGGGTGATGAGGCCTAAGGTTGATTACCGAGTCTTGTTGCTGTGGCATGAACGCTGGCCCAGTGGGAAAACTTTGACTGAAATGCATTGAAGTCAATGGGAGAGAACGAGGGATGAAAGACGAGTGCGGGTGAAGATGGTGGTCTTAAGGTGTTGAGTGATGAGGCCTAAGGTTGAATACCAAGTCTTGTTGCTGTGGCATTAACACTGGCTAGTTGGCAAAACTTTGATTGAAATGCATTGAAGTCAATGTGAGAGAACGAGGGATGAAAGACGAGTGCTGGTCAAGATGGTGGACTTGCGGTGTTGGGTGATGAGGCCTAAGGTTGAATACCGAGTCCTGTTGCTGTGGTATGAACACTGGCGGAGTGGGACAACTTTGACTGAAATGCATTGAAGTCAATGGGAGAGAACGAGGGATGAAAGACGAGTGCGGGTCAAGATGGTGGACTTGGGGTGTTGGGTAATGAGGCCTAAGGTTGAATACCGAGTCTTGTTGCTGTGGTATGAACGCTGGTCGAGTGGGACCACTTTGACTGAAATGCATGGAAGTGAATGGGCCATTAACTCCCATGAAAAAAGATGCGCCTTACTACTATTCACATGGTTAGTCAGGCTAATGCTAGGTAAAAGTTAGCATTCAATGCATTCCTATGGGATTTTAAGTGTGTTTTAATGTGAATAACGTTGCCATGGTAGCATATTCTGCGCAGAAAAGTAATAGCACACCTCACACCATGAAGGACTCACTTTTGATATATAGATTGCCTGGCTGCACGCTACGGTACGACCCGCATTAATTGCCGAAAATCACGGAAGAATAATAATAATAAACTAGATGGTTGCTATGGTGTTGCTATGCAATTCTAGGTGGTTGCAAAGGTGTTGCTAGGTGGTTCCTATGTTGTCAGATGGCGTTGCTATGGTCTCAGTAGCTGGTTGCTAGGCATAGCTAAATGGTTGCTATGGTGTTGCACCATCTTGACCAGCACTCGTCTTTCATCCCTCGTTCTCTCACATTGACTTCAATGCATTTCAATCAAAGTTTTGCCAACTAGCCAGTGTTAATGCCACAGCAACCGTGGAAGAGCCTGTGCTACTAATAAAGTGGCTGGTCTGTGCACTGCTAGGTGATTGCTATGATGTTGCTAGTTCGGTGCTATGGTGCTTGTAGGCGGTTGCTGAAGTGCCGCTAGGCATTGCTCGGTGGTTGCAATGTTGTTATTAGGCATTGCAAGGGTGTTGGTAGCTGGTTGTTAGGTGTTGCTACGTGGTTGCTATGGTGTTGCATGGTGATTGCTAGGTGCTGCAAGGTGTTTGCTATGGCATCAGGAGGTCTTGCTATGGTCTCAGTAGCTGGTAGCTAGGCATAGCTAAATGGTTGCTATGGTGTTGCTATGCATTTTTTGGTGGTTGCTATGGTGTTGCTAGGTGGTTGCTAGGTGCTGCAAGGTGGTTGCTATGGTGTCAGAAGGCATTGCTATGGTCTCAGTAGCTGGTTGCCAGGCATAGCTAGATGGTTGCTATGGTGTTGCTATGCAATTCTAGGTGGTTGCTAAGGAGTTGCTAGGTGGTTGCTAGGTGCTGCAAGCGGGTTGCTATGATGTCAGAAGGCGTTGCTATGGTCTCAGTAGCTGTTTGCTAGGCATAGCTAGATGGTTGCTATGCTGTTGCTATGCAATTCTGGGTGGTTGCTAAGGTGTTGCTAGGTGGTTGCTATGTTGTCAGAAGGTGTTGCTATGGGCTCAGTAGCTGGTTGCTAGGCATAGCTAGATGGTTGCTAAGGTGTTGCTATGAAATTGTAGGTAGTTGCTAAGGTGTTGCTAGGTGGTTGCTAGGCAGTTGCTAGGTGTTTGGTGATGAGGCCTGAGGTTGAATACCAAGTCTTATTGCTGTGGTATGAACACTGGCCGAGTGGGACAACTTTGACTGAAATGCATTGAAGTCAATGGGAGAGAACGAGGGATGAAAGACGAGTGCGGGTCAAGATGTTGGACTTGGGGTGTTGGGTGATGAGGCCTGAGGTTGAATACCGAGTCTTGTTGCTGTGGTATGAACGCTGGCCGAGTGGGACAACTTTGACTGAAATGCATTGAAGTCAATGGGAGAGAACGAGGGATGAAAGACGAGTGCAGGTCAAGATGTTGGACTTGGGGTGTTGGGTGATGAGGCCTGAGGTTGAATACCGAGTCTTGTTGCTGTGGTATGAACGCTGGCCGAGTGGGACAACTTTGACTGAAATGCATTGAAGTCAATGGGAGAGAACGAGGGATGAAAGACGAGTGCGGGTCAAGATGTTGGACTTGCGGTGTTGAGTGATGAGGCGTACGGTATAATACCGAGCCTTGTTGCTGTGGTATGAACACTGGCCCAGTGGGAAAACTTTGACTGAAATGCATTGAAGTCAATGGGAGAGAACGAGGGATGAAAAACGAGTGCGGGTCAAGATGGTGGTCTTAATGTGTTGGGTGATGAGGTCTAAGCTTGAATACCGAGTCTTGTTGTTATGGTATGAATGCTGGCCGAGTGGTAAAACTATGACTGAAATGCATTGAAGTCAATGGGAGAGAACGAGGGATGAAAGACGAGTGCGGGTCAAGATGTTGGACTTGGGGTGTTGGGTGATGAGGCCTAAGGTTGAATAACAAGTCTTGTTGCTCTGGTATGAACGCTGGCCGAGTGGGACAACTTTGACTAAAATGCATTGAAGCCAATGGGCCATTCACTCCCATGTAAAAAGATGCGCCTTACTACTATTCACATGGCTAATGCTAGGTAAAAGTTAGCATTTAATGCATTCCTATGGGATTTTTAGTGTGTTTAAACGTGAATAACGTCGCCATGGTAACATATTCTGCGCAGAAAAGTAATAGCACACCTCACACCATGAAGGACTCACTTTTGACATATAGCTTGCCTGGCTGCACGCTACGGTACGACCCGCATTAATTGCCGAAAATCACGGAAGAATAATAATAATAAATAATAATAAAGTTTTTTTTTCGACTTTGAGAGGCAATTGCACGCAATCCGTAAGCAGTACGGAGACAAACGATATGTCAATCCGTGCAGCTAAGTAAGCCCTACGATTTGGCACCAAAGTGAGCTCCGTGCCTTTCACGGGCTCAGCGCAAATTGGCAAAATGTACTTTACTAGGTGAAGAACAATATGGGCCTTTCATTACATGAATAGGCCCATAATAAATAAAGTTTTTATTTTTTGACTTTGAGAGGCAATTGCACGCAATCCGTAAGAAGTACGGAGACAATCGATATGTCAATCCGTGCAGCTAAGTAAGCCCTACGATTTGGCACCAAAGTGAGCTCCGTGCCTTTCACGGGCTCAGCGCAAATTGGCAAAATGTAGTTTACTAGGTGAAGAACAATATGGGCCTTTCATTACATGAATAGGCCCATAATAATAAATAAAGTTTTTTTTCGACTTTGAGAGGCAATTGCACGCAATCCGTAAGCAGTACGGAGACAAACGATATGTCAATCCGTGCAGCTAAGTAAGCCCTACGATTTGGCATCAAAGTGAGCTCCGTGCCTTCCACGGGCTCAGCGCAAATTGGCAAAATGTAATTTACTAGGTGAAGAGTAATATGGGCCTTTCATTACATGAATAGGCCCATAACTAGAAACGAAAATTCCTGAAGAAATTTTGAGATGGGCCTATTCTGCTGACCGAGGAAGAGCTGGTGCTTTTACTTATTGATTTAATTATTTAGTCTTGTTGCTGTGGCAGAAGTATTGGCCAAATAATGAAACTTTGACAGAAATGCATTGAAGTCAATGGGAGAGAACGAGGGATGAAAGACGAGTGCGGGTCAAGATGGTGGTCTTGGGGTGTTGGGTGATGAGGCCTGAGGTTGAATACCTAGTCTTGTTGCTGTGGTATGAACGCTGGCCGAGTGGGAAAACTTTGACTGAAATGCATTGAAATCAATGGGAGAGAACGAGGGATGAAAGACGAGTGCGGGTCAGGATGGTGGTCTTAAGGTGTTGGGTGATGATGCCTGTGGTTGAATACCGAGTCTTATTGCTGTGGTATGAACGCTGGCCGAGTGGGACAACTTTGACTGAAATGCATTGAAGTCAATGGGAAAGAGCGAGGGATGAAAGACGAGTGCGGGTCAAGATGTTGGACTTGGGGTGTTGGGTGATGAGGCCTGAGGTTGAATACCGAGTCTTGTTGCTGTGGTATGAACGCTGGCCGAGTGGGACAACTTTGACTGAAATGCATTGAAGCCAATGGGCCATTAACTCCCATGAAAAAAGATGCGCCTTACTACTATTCACATGGCTAATGCTAGGTAAAAGTTAGCATTTAATGCATTCCTATGGGATTTTTAATGTGTTTTAACGTGAATAACGTCGCCATGGTAACATATTCTGCGCAGAAAAGTAATAGCACACCTCACACAACCAAGGACTCACTTTTGATATATAGATTGCCTGGCTGCACGCTACGGTACGACCCGCATTAATTGCCGAAAATCTACGGAAGAATAATAAATAATAACTAGAAACGAAAATTCCTGAAGAAATTTTGAGATGGGCCTATTCCGCTGACCGTGGAAGAGCCTGTGCTACTAATAAAATGGCTGGTCTGTGTACTGCTAGGTGATTGCTAAGATTTGCAAGTTAGTTGCTACGGTGCTGCTACGTGGTTACCGAAGTGCCGCTAGGCATTGCTAGGTGGTTGCAATGTTGTTATTAGGCATTGCAAGTGTGTTGGTAGCTGGTTGCTAGGCATTGCTATGTGGTTGCTATGGTGTTGCTATGCATTTTTTGGTGGATGCTATGGTGTTGCTAGGTGGTTACTAGCTGCTGAAAGGTGGTTGCTATGGCCTCAGAAGGTGTTGCTATGGTCTCAGTATCTGGTTGCTAGGCATAGCTAAATGGTTGCTATGGTGTTGCTATGCATTTTTTGGTGGTTGCTATGGTGTTGCTAGGTGGTTGCTAGGTGCTGCAAGTGGGTTGCTATGATGTCAGAAGGCGTTGCTAAGGTCTCAGTAGCTGGTTGCTAGGCATAGCTAGATGGTTGCTATGGTGTTGCTATGCAATTCTAGGTGGTTGCTAAGGTGTTGCTAGGTGGTTGCTAGGTGCTGCAAGTGGGTTGCTATGATGTCAGATGGTGTTGCTATGGTCTCAGTTGCTGGTTGCTAGGCATAGCTAGATGGTTGCTATGCTGTTGCTATGCAATTCTAGGTGGTTGCTAAGGTGTTGCTAGGTGGTTGCTAGGTGCTGCAAGCTGGTTGCTATGATGTCAGAAGGCGTTGCTATGGTCTCAGTAGCTGGTTGCTAGGCATAGCTAGATGGTTGCTATGGTGTTGCTATGCAATTCTAGGTGGTTGCTAAGGTGTTGCTAGGTGGTTGCTAGGTGCTGCAAGCGGGTTGCTATGATGTCAGAAGGCGTTGCTATGGTCTCAGTAGCTGGTTGCTAGGCATAGCTAGATGGTTGCTATGGTGTTGCTATGCAATTCTAGGTGGTTGCTAAGGTGTTGCTAGGTGGTTGCTAGGTGCTGCAAGTGGGTTGCTATGATGTCAGAAGGCGTTGCTATGGTCTCAGTAGCTGGTTGCTAGGCATAGCTAGATGGTTGCTATGGTGTTGCTATGCAATTATAGGTGGTTGCTAAGGAGTTGCTAGGTGGTTGCTAGGTGCTGCAAGTGGGTTGCTATGATGTCAGAAGGCGTTGCTATGGTCTCAGTAGCTGGTTGCTAGGCATAGCTAGATGGTTGCTATGGTGTTGCTATGCAATTCTAGGTGGTTGCTAAGGTGTTGCTAGGTGGTTGCTAGGTGCTGCAAGCGGGTTGCTATGATGTCAGAAGGCGTTGCTATGGTCTCAATAGCTGGTTGCTAGGCATAGCTAGATGGTTGCTATGGTGTTGCTATGCAATTCTGGGTGGTTGCTAAGGTGTTGCTAGGTGGTTGCTAGGTGCTGCAAGCGGGTTGCTATGATGTCAGAAGGCGTTGCTATGGTCTCAGTAGCTGGTTGCTAGGCATAGCTAGATGGTTGCTATGGTGTTGCTATGCAATTATAGGTGGTTGCTAAGATGTTGCTAGGTGGTTGCTAGCTGTTGGAAGGTGTTTGCTATGGTGTCAGAAGGCGTTGCTATGGCCTGAGTAGCTGGTTGCTAGGCATAGCAAAATGGTTGCTATGGTGTTGCTATGCATTTTTTGGTGGTTGCTATGGTCTTGCTAGGTGGTTGCTAGCTGCTGCAAGGTGGTTGCTATGATGTCAGAAGGCGTCGCTATGGTCTTAGTAGCTGGTTGCTAGGCATAGCTAGATGGTTGCTATGGTGTTGCTATGCAATTATCGGTGGTTGCTATGGTGTTGCTAGGTGGTTGCTATGGTGTCAGAAGGCGTTGCTATGGTCTCAGTAGCTGGTTGCTAGGTGGTTGCTAGGCATAGCTAGGTGGTTGCTATGGTGTTGCTATGCAATTGTAGGTGGTTGCTATGGTGTTGCTAGGTGGTTGCTAGGTGCTGCAAGGTGGTTGCTAGGTTGTGCGATGGCGTTCCTATGGTGTCAGTAGCTGGTAGCTAGGCATTGCTATGTGGTTGCTATGCAGTTGCTATGTAATTATAGGTGGTTGCTATGGTGTTGCTAGGCATCGCTAGGTGGTTGCTACGGTGCTGGTAGGCGTCTGGTGATGAGGCCAAAGGTTTAATATTAAGTGTTGATGATGTGGCATGAACAGTGGCTGAATAGCACAAGTTTGACGGAAATGCATTGAAGTCAATGGGAGAGAACGAGGGATGAAAGACGAGTGCGGGTCAAGATGTTGGACTTGGGGTGTGGGGTGATGAGGCCTAAGGTTAAATACCGAGTCTTGTTGCCGTGGTATGAACGCTGGCCCAGTGGGAAAACTTTGACTGAAATGCATTGAAGACAATGGGAGAGAACGAGGGATGAAAGACGAGTGCGGGTCAAGATGTTGGACTTGCGGTGTTGAGTGATGAGGCCTACGGTATAATACCGAGTCTTGTTGCTGTGGTATGAACACTGGCCCAGTGGGAAAACTTTGACTGAAATGCATTGAAGTCAATGGGAGAGAACGAGGGATGAAAGACGAGTGCGGGTCAAGATGGTGGACTTGGGGCGTTGGGTGATGAGGCCTAAGGTTGAATACCGAGTCTTGTTGCTGTGGTTTGAACGCTGGACGAATGGGAAAACTTTGACTGAAATGCATTGAAGTCAATGGGAGAGAACGAGGGATGAAAGATGAGTGCGGGTCAAGATGGTGGACTTGGGGTGTTGGGTGATGAGGCCTAAGGTTGAATACCGAGTCTTGTTGCTGTGGTTTGAACGCTGGACGAATGGGAAAACTTTGACTGAAATGCATTGAAGTCAATGGGAGAGAACGAGGGATGAAAGACGAGTGCGGGTCAAGATGTTGGACTTGGGGTGTTGGGTGATGAGGCCTGAGGTTGAATACCGAGTCTTGTTGCTGTGGTATGAACGCTGGCCGAGTGGGACAACTTTGACTGAAAAGCATTGAAGTCAATGGGAGAGAACGAGGGATGAAAGACGAGTGCGGGTCAAGATGTTGGACTTGGGGTGTTGGGTGATGAGGCCTGAGGTTGAATACCGAGTGTTGTAGCTGTGGCATGAAAACTGGCCGAGTAGGAAATATTTGACTGAAATGCATTGAAATCAATGGGAGAGAACGAGGGATGAAAGACGAGTGCGGGTCAGGATGGTGGTCTTAAGGTGTTGGGTGATGATGCCTGTGGTTGAATACCGAGTCTTATTGCTGTGGTATGAACGCTGGCCGAGTGGGAAAACTTTGACTGAAATGCATTGAAGTCAATGGGAGAGAACGAGGGATGAAAGACGAGTGCGGGTCAAGATGTTGGACTTGGGGTGTTGGGTGATGAGGCCTAAGGTTGAATAACAAGTCTTGTTGCTCTGGTATGAACGCTGGCCGAGTGGGACAACTTTGACTAAAATGCATTGAAGCCAATGGGCCATTCACTCCCATGTAAAAAGATGCGCCTTACTACTATTCACATGGCTAATGCTAGGTAAAAGTTAGCATTTAATGCATTCCTATGGGATTTTTAGTGTGTTTTAACGTGAATAACGTCACCATGGTAACATATTCTGCGCAGAAAAGTAATAGCACACCTCACACCATGAAGGACTCACTTTTGACATATAGCTTGCCTGGCTGCACGCTACGGTACGACCCGCATTAATTGCCGAAAATCACGGAAGAATAATAATAATAAACTAGAAACGAAAATTCCTGAAGAAATTTTGAGATGGGCCTATTCTGCTGACCGTGGAAGAGCCTGTGCTACTAATAAACTGGCTGGTCTGTGCACTGCTAGGTGATTGCTATGATGTTGCTAGTTCGGTGCTATGGTGCTTCTAGGCGGTTGCTGAAGTGCCGCTAGGCATTGCTAGGTGGTTGCAATGTTGTTATTAGGCATTGCAACGGTGTTGGTAGCTGGTTGCTATGGTGTTGCATGGTGGTTGCTAGGTGCTGCAAGGTGTTTGCTATGGCATCAGGAGGTCTTGCTATGGTCTCAGTAGCTGGTAGCTAGGCATAGCTAAATGGTTGCTATGTTGTTGCTATGCATATTTTGGTGGTTGCTATGGTGTTGCTAGGTGGTTGCTAGGTGCTGCAAGGTGGTTACTATGATGTCAGAAGGCGTTGCTATGGTCTCAGTAGGTGGTTGCTAGGCATAGCTAGATGGTTGCTATGGTGTTGCTATGCAATTATAGGTGGTTGCTAAGGTGTTGCTACGTGGTTGCTAGGTGCTGCAAGTGGGTTGCTATGATGTCATATGGCGTTGCTATGGTCTCAGTAGCTGGTTGCTAGGCATAGCTAGATGGTTGCTATGGTGTTGCTATGCAATTATAGGTGGTTGCTAAGGTGTTGCTAGGTGGTTGCTATGTTGTCAGAAGGTGTTGCTATGGGCTCAGTAGCTGGTTGCTAGGCATAGCTAGATGGTTGCTAAGGTGTTGCTATGAAATTGTAGGTAGTTGCTAAAGTGTTGCTAGGTGGTTGCTAGGCAGGTCCTAGGTGTTTGGTGATGAGGCCTGAGGTTGAATACCAAGTCTTGTTGCTGTGGCATTAACACTGGCTAATTGGCAAAACTTTGATTGAAATGCATTGAAGTCAATGGGAGAGAACGAGGGATGAAAGACGAGTGCGGATCAGGATGGTGGTCTTAAGTTGTTGTGTGATGATGCCTGTGGTTTAATACCTAGTCTTATTGCTGTGGTATGAACGCTGGCCGAGTGGGAAAACTTTGACTGAAATGTATTGAAGTCAATGGGAGAGAACGAGGGATGAAAGACGAGTGCGGGTCAAGATGTTGGACTTGCGGTGTTGAGTGATGAGGCCTACGGTATAATACCGAGTCTTGTTGCTGTGGTATGAACACTGGCCTAGTGGGAAAACTTTGACTGAAATGCATTGAAGTCAATGGGAGAGAACGAGGGATGAAAGACGAGTGCGGGTCAGGATGGTGGTCTTAAGGTGTTGTGTGATGATGCCTGTGGTTGAATACCGAGTCTTATTGCTGTGGTATGAACGCTGGCCGAGTGGGAAAACTTTGACTGGAATGTATTGAAGTGAATGGGAGAGAACGAGGGATGAAAGACGAGTGCGGGTGAAGATGGTGGTCTTAAGGAGTTGAGTGATGAGGTCTGAGGTTGAATACTGAGTGTTATTGCTGTGGTATGAACGCTGGCCGAGTGGGAATACTTTGACTGAAATGCATTGAAGTCAATGGGAGAGAACGAGGGATGAAAGACGAGTGCGGGTGAAGATGGTGGTCTTAAGGAGTTGAGAGATGAGGCCTGAGGTTGAATTTCTAGTCTTGTTGCTGTGGTATGAAAACTGGCCGAGTAGGAAAACTTTGACTAAAGTGTATTGAAGTCAATGGGAGAGAACGAGGGATGAAAGACGAGTGCGGGTCAAGATGGTGGACTTGGGGTGTTGGGTGATGAGGTCTAAGGTTGAATACCGAGTCTTGTTGCTGTAGTATGAACGCTGGCCGAGTGGGAAAACTTTGACTGAAATGCATTGAAGTCAATGGGAGAGAACGAGGGATGAAAGACGAGTGCGGGTGAAGATGGTGGACTTGGGGTGTTGGGTGATGAGGCCTAAGGTTGAATACCGAGTGTTGTTGCTGTGGTATGAACGCTGGCCGAGTGGGAATACTTTGACTGAAATGCATTGAAGTCAATGGGAGAGAACGAGGGATGAAAGACCAGTGCGGGTGAAGATGGTGGTCTTAAGGAGTTGAGAGATGAGGCCTGAGGTTGAATTTCTAGTCTTGTTGCTGTGGTATGAACACTGGCCGAGTAGGAAAACTTTGACTAAAGTGTATTGAAGTCAATGGGAGAGAACGAGGGATGAAAGACGAGTGCGGGTCAAGATGGTGGACTTGGGGTGTTGGGTGATGAGGTCTAAGGTTGAATACCGAGTCTTGTTGCTGTAGTATGAACGCTGGCCGAGTGGGAAAACTTTGACTGAAATGCATTGAAGTCAATGGGAGAGAACGAGGGATGAAAGACGAGTGCGGGTGAAGATGGTGGACTTGGGGTGTTGGGTGATGAGGCCTAAGGTTGAATACCGAGTGTTGTTGCTGTGGCATGAATGCTGGCCCAGTGGGAAAACTTTGACTGAAATGCATTGAAGTGAATGGGAGAGAACGAGGGATGAAAGATGAGTGCGGTTCAAGATGGTGGACTTGGGATGTTGGGTGATGAGGCCTAAGGTTGAATACCGAGTCTTGTTGCTGTGGTATGAACGCTGGCCGAGTGGGACAACTTTGACTGAAATGCATTGAAGTCAATGGGCCATTCACTGCCATGAAAAAAGACGATCCTTACTACTATTCACATGGTTAGTTAGGTATAGGCTAATGCTAGGTAAAAGTTAGCATTCAATGCATTCCTATGGGATTTTTAGTGTGTTTTAACGTGAATAACGTCACCATGGTAACATATTCTGCGCAGAAAAGTAATAGCACACCTCACACCATGAAGGACTCACTTTTGATATATAGATTACCTGGCTGCATGCTACGGTACGACCCGCATTAATTGCCGAAAATCACGGAAGAATAATAATAATAAAGTTTTTTTTTCGTGTTTGAGAGGCAATTGCACGCAATCCGTAAGCAGTACGGAGACAAACGATATGTCAATCCGTGCAGCTAAGTAAGCCCTACGATTTGGCACCAAAGTGAGCTCCGTGCCTTTCACGGGCTCAGCGCAAATTGGCAAAATGTAGTTTACTAGGTGAAGAACAATATGGGCCTTTCATTACATGAATAGGCCCATAACTAGAAACGAAAATTCCTGAAGAAATTTTGAGATGGGCCTATTCTGCTGACCGAGGAAGAGCCTGTGCTACTAATAAAGTGGCTGGTCTGTGCACTGCTAGGTGATTGCTATGATGTTGCTAGTTTGGTGCTATGGTGCTGCCAGGCGGTTGCTGTAGTGCCGCTAGGCATTGCTAGGTGGTTGCAATGTTGTTATTAGGCATTGCAAGGGTGTTGGTAGCTGGTTGCTAGGCGTTGCTATATGGTTGCTATGGTGTTGCATGGTGGTTGCTAGGTGCTGCAAGGTGTTTGCAATGGCATCAGAAGGCCTTGCTATGGTCTCAGCAGCTGGTTGCTAGGCATAGCTAAATGGTTGGTATGGTGTTGCTATGCATTTTTTGGTGGTTGCTATGGTGTTGCTAGGTGGTTACTAGCTGCTGAAAGGTGGTTGCTATGGCCTCAGAAGGTGTTGCTAAGGTCTAAGTAGCTGGTTGCTAGGCATACCTAGATGGTTGCTATGGTGTTGCTATGGAATTATAGGTGGTTGCTAAGGTGTTGCTAGGTGGTTGCTATGTTGTCAGAAGGTGTTGCTATGGGCTCAGTAGCTGGTTGCCAGGCATAGCTAGATGGTTGCTATGGTGTTGCTATGGAATTATTGGTGGTTGCTAAGGTGTTGCTAGGTGGTTGCTAGGTGCTGCAAGTGGGTTGCTATGATGTCAGATGGAGTTGCTATGGTCTCAGTAGCTGGTTGCTAGGCATAGCTAGATGGTTGCTATGGTGTTGCTATGCAATTCTAGGTGGTTGCTAAGGTGTTGCTAGGTGGTTGCTAGGCAGTTGCTATGTGTTTGATGGTGAGGTCTGAGGTGTAATACCAAGTCTTGTTGCTGTGGCATTAACACTGGCCAAGTGGCAAAACTTTGATTGAAATACATTGAAGTCAATGGGAGAGAACGAGGGATGAAAGGCGAGTGCGGGTCAAGATGGTACACTTGGGGTGTTGGGTGATGAGGCCTAAGATTGAATACTGAGTCTTGTTGCTGTGGTATGAACGCTGGCCGAGTGGGACAACTTTGACTGAAATGCATTGAAGTCAATGGGAGAGAACGAGGGATGAAAGACGAGTGCGGGGCAAGATGTTGGACTTGGGGTGTTGGGTGATGAGGCCTAAGGTTGAATACCGAGTGTTGTTGCTGTGGTATGAACGCTGTCCGAGTGGGACAACTTAGACTGAAATGCATTGAAGTCAATGGGAGAGAACGAGGGATGAAAGACGAGTGCGGGTCAGGATGGTGGTCTTGGGTTGTTGGGTGATGAGGCCTAAGGTTGAATATCGAGTCTTGTTGCTGTGGTATGAACGCTGGCCGAGTAGGAAAACTTTGACTGAAATGCATTGAAGTCAATGGGAGAGAACGAGGGATGAAAAATGAGTGCGGGTCAAGATGTTGGACTTGGGGTGTTGGGTGATGAGGCCTAAGGTTGAATACCGAGTCTTGTTGCTGTGGTATGAACGCTGGCCGAGTGGGACAACTTTGACTGAAATGCATTGAAGTCAATGGGCCATTCACTGCCATGAAATAAGACGATCCTTACTACTATTGACATGGTTAGTTAGGTATAGGCTAATGCTAGGTAAAAGTTAGCATTCAATGCATTCCTATGGGATTTTTAGTGTGTTTTAACATGAATAACGTCACCATGGTAACATATTCTGCGCAGAAAAGTAATAGCACACCTCACACCATGAAGGACTCACTTTTGATATATAGATTACCTGGCTGCATGCTACGGTACGACCCGCATTAATTGCCGAAAATCACGGAAGAATAATAATAATAAAGTTTTTTTTTCGTGTTTGAGAGGCGATTGCACGCAATCCGTAAGGAGTACAGAGACAAAAGATATGTCAATCCGTCCAGCTAAGCAGGCCCTACGATTTGGCACCAAAATGAGCTCCGTGCCTTTCACGGGCTCAGCGCAAATTGGCAAAATGTAGTTTACTAGGTGAAGAACAATATGGGCCTTTCATTACATGAATAGGCCCATAATAATAATAATAAAGTTTTTTTTTCGACTTTGAGAGGCAATTGCACGCAATCCGTAAGCAGTACGGAGACAAGCGATATGTCAATCCGTGCAGCTAAGTAAGCCCTACGATTTGGCACCAAAGTGAGCTCCGTGCCTTTCACGGGCTCAGCGCAAATTGGCAAAATGTAGTTTACTAGGTGAAGAACAATATGGGCCTTTCATTACATGAATAGGCCCATAATAAATAAAGTTTTTATTTTTCGACTTTGAGAGGCAATTGCACGCAATCCGTAAGAAGTACGGAGACAATCGATATGTCAATCCGTGCAGCTAAGTAAGCCCTACGATTTGGCACCAAAGTGAGCTCCGTGCCTTTCACGGGCTCAGCGCAAATTGGCAAAATGTAGTTTACTAGGTGAAGAACAATATGGGCCTTTCATTACATGAATAGGCCCATAATAAATAATAATAATAAAGTTTTTTTTTCGACTTTGAGAGGCAACTGCACGCAATCCGTAAGGAGTACGGAGACAATCGATATGTCAATCCGTCCGGCTAGGCAAGCCCTACAATTTGGTACCAAAGTGAGCTCCGTGCCTTTCACGGTCTCAGTGCAAATTGGCAAAATGTAATTTACTAGGTGAAGAGTAATATGGGCCTTTCATTACATGAATAGGCCCATAACTAGAAACGAAAATTCCTGAAGAAATTTTGAGATGGGCCTATTTTGCTGACCAAGGAAGAGCTGGTGCTTTTACTTATTGATTTAATTATTTAGTATTGTTGCTGTGGCACAAGTATTGGCCAAATAATGAAACTTTGACAGAAATGCATTGAAGTCAATGTGAGAGAACGAGGGATGAAGGACGAGTGCGGGTCAGGATGGCGGTCTTAAGGTGTTGGGTGATGGTGCCTGAGGTTTAATACCGAGTCTTATTGTTGTGGCATAAACTCTGGCCTAGTAGGAAAACTTTGACCGAAATGCATTAAAGTCAATGGGAGAGAACGAGGGATGAAAGACGAGTGCGGGGCAAGATGTTGGACTTGGGGTGTTGGGTGATGAGGCCTAAGGTTGAATTCCGAGCCTTGTTGCTGTGGTATGAACACTGGCCCAGTGGGAAAACTTTGACTGAAATGCATTGAAGTCAATGGGAGAGAACGAGGGATGAAAAACGAGTGCGGGTCAAGATGGTGGTCTTAATGTGTTGGGTGATGAGGCCTAAGCTTGAATACCGAGTCTTGTTGTTATGGTATGAATGCTGGCCGAGTGGTAAAACTATGACTGAAATGCATTGAAGTCAATGGGAGAGAACGAGGGATGAAAGACGAGTGCGGGTCAAGATGTTGGACTTGGGGTGTTGGGTGATGAGGCCTAAGGTTGAATACCAAGTCTTGTTGCTCTGGTATGAACGCTGGCCGAGTGGGACAACTTTGACTAAAATGCATTGAAGCCAATGGGCCATTCACTCCCATGTAAAAAGATGCGCCTTACTACTATTCACATGGTTAGTCAGGCTAATGCTAGGTAAAAGTTAGCATTCAATGCATTCCTATGGGATTTTAAGTGTGTTTTAACGTGAATAACGTCGCCATGGTAACATATTCTGCGCAGAAAAGTAATAGCACACCTCACACCATGAAGGACTCACTTTTGATATATAGATTACCTGGCTGCACGCTACGGTACGACCCGCATTAATTGCCGAAAATCACGGAAGAATAATAATAAATAAAAACTAGAAACGAAAATTCCTGAAGAAATTTTGAGATGGGCCTATTCTGCTGACCGAGGAAGAGCAGGTGCCTTTACTTATTGATTTAATTATTTAGTCTTGTAGAAGTGAGAGGAGCAGTGGACAAATAGGGAAACTTTGACAGAAATGCATTGATGTCAATAGGAGAGAACGAGGGATGAAAGACGAGTACGGGTCAGGATGGTGGTCTTAAGGTGTTGTGTGATGAGGCCTAAGGTTGAATACCAAGTCTTGTTGCTGTGGTATGAACGCTGGCCCAGTGGGACAACATTGACTGAAATGCATTGAAGTCAATGGGAGAGAACGAGGGATGAAAGACGAGTGCGGGTCAAGATGGTGGACTTGGGGTGTTGGGTGATGAGGCCTAAGGTTGAATACCGAGTCTTGTTGCTGTGGTATGAACGCTGGGCCAGTAGGAAAACTTTGACTGAAATGCATTGAAGTCAATGGGAGAGAACGAGGGATGAAAGACGAGTGCGGGTCAGGATGGGGGTCTTAAGGTGTTGGGTGATGGTGCCTGAGGTTTAATACCGAGTCTTATTGTTGTGGCATAAACCCTGGCCGAGTAGGAAAACTTTGAGTAAAATCTATTGAAGTCAATGGGAGAGAACGAGGGATGAAAGACGAGTGCGGGTCAAGATGGTGGACTTGGGGCGTTGGGTGATGAGGCCTGAGGTTGAATACCGAGTCTTGTTGCTGTAGTATGTACGCTGGCCCAGTGGGAAAACTTTGACTGAAATGCATTGAAGTCAATGGGAGAGAAAGAGGGATGAAAGACGAGTGCGGGTCAAGATGTTGGACTTGGGGTGTTGGGTGATGAGGCCTAAGGTTGAATACCAAGTCTTGTTGCTCTGGTATGAACGCTGGCCGAGTGGGACAACTTTGACTGAAATGCATTGAAGCCAATGGGCCATTCACTCCCATGAAAAAAGACGCGCCTTACTACTATTCACATGGCTAATGCTAGGTAAAAGTTAGCATTTAATGCATTCCTATGGGATTTTTAGCGTGTTTTAACGTGAATAACGTCGCCATGGTAACATATTCTGCGCAGAAAAGTAATAGCACACCTCACACAACCAAGGACTCACTTTTGATATATAGATTGCCTGGCTGCACGCTACGGTACGACCCACATTAATTGCCGAAAATCTACGGAAGAATAATAATAATAATAAATAATAAAGTTTTTTTTCGACTTTGAGAGGCAATTGCACGCAATCCGTAAGCAGTACGGAGACAAACGATATGTCAATCCGTGCAGCTAAGTAAGCCCTACGATTTGGCACCAAAGTGAGCTCCGTGCCTTTCACGGGCTCAGCGCAAATTGGCAAAATGTAGTTTACTAGGTGAAGAACAATATGGGCCTTTCATTACATGAATAGGCCCATAATTCCTGAAGAAATTTTGAGATGGGCCTATTCTGCTGACCGAGGAAGAGCTGGTGCTTTTACTTATTGATTTAATTATTTAGTCTTGTTGCTGTGGCAGAAGTATTGGCCAAATAATGAAACTTTGACAGAAATGCATTGAAGTCAATGGGAGAGAACGAGGGATGAAAGACGAGTGCGGGTCAAGATGGTGGTCTTGGGGTGTTGGGTGATGAGGCCTGAGGTTGAATACCTAGTCTTGTTGCTGTGGTATGAACGCTGGCCGAGTGGGAAAACTTTGACTGAAATGCATTGAAATCAATGGGAGAGAATGAGGGATGAAAGACGAGTGCGGGTCAGGATGGTGGTCTTAAGGTGTTGGGTGATGATGCCTGTGGTTGAATACCGAGTCTTATTGCTGTGGTATGAACGCTGGCCGAGTGGGACAACTTTGACTGAAATGCATTGAAGTCAATGGGAGAGAACGAGGGATGAAAGACGAGTGCGGGTCAAGATGTTGGACTTGGGGTGTTGGCTGATGAGGCCTAAGGTTGAATACCAAGTCTTGTTGCTCTGGTATGAACGCTGGCCGAGTGGGACAACTTTGACTGAAATGCATTGAAGCCAATGGGCCATTCACTCCCATGAAAAAAGATGCGCCTTACTACTATTCACTTGGCTAATGCTAGGTAAAAGTTAGCATTTAATGCATTCCTATGGGATTTTTAGTGTGTTTTAACGTAAATAACGTCGCCATGGTAACATATTCTGCGCAGAAAAGTAATAGCACACCTCACACAACCAAGGACTCACTTTTGATATATAGATTGCCTGGCTGCACGCTACGGTACGACCCGCATTAATTGCCGAAAATCTACGGAAGAATAATAATAATAACTAGAAACGAAAATTCCTGAAGAAATTTTGAGATGGGCCTATTATGCTGACCGAGGAAGAGCCTGTGCTACTAATAAAGTGGCTGGTCTGTGCACTGCTAGGTGATTGCTATGATGTTGCTAGTTTGGTGCTATGGTGCTGCTAGGCGGTTGCTGTAGTGCCGCTAGGCATTGCTAGGTGGTTGCAATGTTGTTATTAGGCATTGCAAGGGTGTTGGTAGCTGGTTGCTAGGCGTTGCTACATGGTTGCTATGGTGTTGCATGGTGGTTGCTAGGTGCTGCAAGGTGTTTGCAATGGTATCAGAAGGCGTTGCTATGGTCTCAGTAGCTGGTTGCTAGGCATAGCTAGATGGTTGCTATGGTGTTGCTTTGGAATTATAGGTGGTTGCTAAGGTGTTGCTAGGTGGTTGCTAGGTGCTGCAAGTGGGTTGCTATGATGTCAGATGGCGTTGCTATGGTCTCAGTTGCTGGTTGCTAGGCATAGCTAGATGGTTGCTATGGTGTTGCTATGCAATTCTAGGTGGTTGCTAAGGTGTTGCTAGGTGGTTGCTAGGTGCTGCAAGCGGGTTGCTATGATGTCAGAAGGTGTTGCTATGGTCTCAGTAGCTGGTTGCTAGGCATAGCTAGATGGTTGCTATGGTGTTGCTATGCAATTATAGGTGGTTGCTAAGGTGTTGCTAGGTGGTTGCTAGGTGCTGCAAGGTGGTTGCTATGATGTCAGAAGGCGTTGCTAAGGTCTCAGTAGCTGGTTGCTAGGCATAGCTAGATGGTTGCTATGGTGTTGCTATGCAATTATAGGTGGTTGCTAAGGTGTTGCTAGGTGGTTGCTAGGTGCTGCAAGTCGGTTGCTATGATGTCAGATGGCGTTGCTATGGTCTCAGTAGCTGGTTGCTAGGCATAGCTAGATGGTTGCTATGGTGTTGCTATGCAATTCTAGGTGGTTGCTAAGGTGTTGCTAGGTGGTTGCTAGGTGCTGCAAGCGGGTTGCTATGATGTCAGAAGGCGTTGCTATGGTCTCAGTAGCTGGTTGCTAGGCATAGCTAGATGGTTGCTATGGTGTTGCTATGCAATTCTAGGTGGTTGCTAAGGTGTTGCTAGGTGGTTGCTATGTTGTCAGAAGGTGTTGCTATGGGCTCAGTAGCTGGTTGCTAGGCATAGCTAGATGGTTGCTAAGGTGTTGCTATGAAATTGTAGGTAGTTGCTAAGGTGTTGCTAGGTGGTTGCTAGGCAGTTGCTAGGCGTTTGGTGATGAGGCCTGAGGTTGAATACCAAGTCTTGTTGCTGTGGCATTAACACTGGCTAAGTGGCAAAACTTTGGTTGAAAAGCATTAAAGTCAATGGGAGAGAACGAGGGATGAAAGACGAGTGCGCGTCAAGATGTTCGACTTCTGGTGTTGAGTGATGAGGCCTAAGGTTGAATTCCGAGTCTTGTTGCTCTGGCATGAACACTGGCCCAGTGGGAAAACTTTGACTAAAATGCATTGAAGTCAATGGGAGAGAACGAGGGATGAAAGACGAGTGCGGGTCAAGATGGTGGACTTGGGGCGTTGGGTCATGAGGCCTAAGGTTGAATACCGAGTCTTATTGTTGTGGCATAAACCGTGGCCTAGTAGGAGAACTTTGACCGAAATGCATTAAAGTCAATGGGAGAGAACGAGGGATGAAAGAGGAGTGCTGGTGAAGATGGTGGTCTTAAGGTGTTTGGTGATGAGGCCTAAAGTTTAATACCGAGTGTTATTGCTGTGGTATGAACACTGGCCGAGTAGGAAAACTTTGACTGAAATGCATTGAAGTCAATGTGAGAGAACGAGGGATGAAGGACGAGTGTGGGTCAGGATGGGGGTCTTAAGGTGTTGGGTGATTGTGCCTGAGGTTTAATAACGAGTCTTATTGTTGTGGCATAAACCCTGGCCTAGCAGGAAAACTTTGAACGAAATGCATTAAAGTCAATGGGAGAGAACGAGGGATGAAAGACGAGTGCGGGTCAAGATGTTGGACTTGGAGTGTTGGGTGATGATGCCTAAGGTTGAATACCAAGTCTTGTTCCTCTGGTATGAACGCTGGCCGAGTGGGACAACTTTGACTGAAATGCATTGAAGCCAATGGGCCATTCACTCCCATGAAAAAAGACGCGCCTTACTACTATTCACATGGCTAATGCTAGGTAAAAGTTAGCATTTAATGCATTCCTATGGGATTTTTAGTGTGTTTTAACGTGAATAACGTCGCCATGGTAACATATTCTGCGCAGAAAAGTAATAGCACACCTCACACAACCAAGGACTCACTTTTGATATATAGATTGCCTGGCTGCACGCTACGGTACGACCCGCATTAATTGCCGAAAATCTACGGAAGAATAATAATAATAACTAGAAACGAAAATTCCTGAAGAAATTTTGAGATGGGCCTATTCCGCTGACCTTGGAAGAGCCGGTGCTTTTACTTATTGATTTAATTATTTAGTCTTGTTGCTGTGGCAGTAGTATTGGCCAAATAATGAAACTTTGACAGAAATGCATTGAAGTCAATGTGAGAGAACGAGGGATGAAGGACGAGTGCGGGTCAGGATGGGGGTCTTAAGGTGTTGGGTGATGGTGCCTGAGGTTTAATACCGAGTCTTATTGTTGTGGCATAAACCCTGGCCGAGTAGGAAAACTTTGACTAAAATCTATTGAAGTCAATGGGAGAGAACGAGGGATGAAAGACGAGTGCGGGTCAAGATGGTGGACTTGGGGCGTTGGGTGATGAGGCCTGAGGTTGAATACCGAGTCTTGTTGCTCTGGTATGAACGCTGGCCGAGTGGGACAACTTTGACTGAAATGCATTGAAGTCAATGGGAGAGAACGAGGGATGAAAGACGAGTGCGGGTCAAGATGTTGGACTTGGGGTGTTGGGTGATGAGGCCTAAGGTTGAATACCGAGCCTTGTTGCTGTGGTATGAACACTGGCGGAGTTGGGCAACTTTGAATGAAATGCATTGAAGTCAATGGGAGAGAACGAGGGATGAAAGACGAGTGCGGGTCAAGATGTTGGACTTGGGGTGATGGGTGATGAGGCCTAAGGTTGAATACCGAGTCTTGTTGCTGTGGTATGAACGCTGGCCGAATGGGACAACTTTGACTGAAATGCATTGAAGTCAATGGGCCATTCACTCCCATGAAAAAAGATTCGCCTTACTACTATTCACATGGCTAATGCTAGGTAAAAGTTAGCATTTAATGCATTCCTATGTGATTTTTAGTGTGTTTTAACGTGAATAACGTCGCCATGGTAACATATTCTGCGCAGAAAAGTAATAGCACACCTCACACAACCAAGGACTCACTTTTGATATATAGATTGCCTGGCTGCACGCTACGGTACGACCCGCATTAATTGCCGAAAATCACGGAAGAATAATAATAATAATAATAATAATAACGAGGGATGAAAGACGAGTGCGGGTCAAGATGGTGGACTTGGGGCGTTGGGTGATGAGGCCTAAGGGTGAATATGAAGTCTTGTTGCAGTGGTATGAACGCTGGACGAATGGGAAAACTTTGACTGAAATGCATTGAAGTCAATGGGAGGGAACGAGGGATGAAAGACGAGTGCGGGTCAAGATGGTGGACTTGGGGTGTTGGGTGATGAGGCCTGAGGTTGAATACCGAGTCTTGTTGCTGTGGTATGAACGCTGGCCGAGTGGGACAACTTTGACTGAAATGCATTGAAGTCAATGGGCCATTCACTCCCATGAAAAAAGATGCGCCTTACTACTATTCACATGGCTAATGCTAGGTAAAAGTTAGCATTTAATGCATTCCTATGGGATTTTAAGTGTGTTTTAACGTGAATAACGTCGCCATGGTAACATATTCTGCGCAGAAAAGTAATAGCACACCTCACACCATGAAGGACTCACTTTTGATATATAGCTTGCCTGGCTGCACGCTACGGTACGACCCGCATTAATTGCCGAAAATCACGGAAGAATAATAATAATAATAAACTAGATGGTTGCTATGGTGTTGCTATGCAATTATAGGTGGTTGCTAAGGTGTTGCTAGGTGGTTGCTAGGTGCTGCAAGCGGGTTGCTATGATATCAGAAGGCGTTGCTATGGTCTCAGTATCTGGTTGATAGGCATAGCTAGATGGTTGCTATGGTGTTGCTATGCAATTGTAGGTGGCTGCTAAGGTGTTGCTAGGTGGTTGCTAGGTGCTGCAAGCTGGTTGCTATGATGTCAGAAGGCGTTGCTAAGGTCTCAGTAGCTGGATGCTAGGCATAGCTAGATGGTTGCTATGGTGTTGCTATGCAATTATAGGTGGTTGCTAAGGTGTTGCTAGGTGGTTGCTAGGTGCTGCAAGTGGGTTGCTATGATGTCAGAAGGTGTTGCTATGGTCTCAGTAGCTGGTTGCTAGGCATAGCTAGATGGTTGCTAAGGTGTTGCTATGAAATTGTAGGTAGTTGCTAAGGTGTTGCTAGGTGGTTGCTAGGCAGTTGCTATGTGTTTGGTGATGAGGCCTGAGGTGTAATACCAAGTCTTGTTGCTGTGGCATTAACACTGGCCAAGTGGCAAAACTTTGATTGAAATGCATTGAAGTAAATGGGAGAGAACGAGGGATGAAAGACGAGTGCGGGTCAAGATGGTGGACTTGGGGCGTTGGGTGATGAGGCCTAAGGGTGAATATGAAGTCTTGTTGCAGTGGTATGAACGCTGGACGAATGGGAAAACTTTGACTAAAATGCATTGAAGTCAATGGGAGGGAACGAGGGATGAAAGACGAGTGCGGGTCAAGATGGTGGTGTTGCGGTGTTGGGTGATGAGGCCTGAGGTTGAATACCTAGTCTTGTTGCAGTGGTATGAACGCTGGCCGAATAGGAAAACTTTGACTGAAATGCATTGAAGTCAATGGGAGAGAACGAGGGATGAAAGACGAGTGCGGGTCAAGATGGTGGACTTGGGGCGTTGGGTGATGAGGCCTAAGGGTGAATATGAAGTCTTGTTGCAGTGGTATGAACGCTGGACGAATGGGAAAACTTTGACTGAAATGCATTGAAGTCAATGGGAGGGAACGAGGGATGAAAGACGAGTGCGGGTCAAGATGTTGGACTTGCGGTGTTGGTTGATGAGGCCTAAGGTTGAATACCGAGTCTTGTTGCTCTGGTATGAACGCTGGCCGAGTGGGACAACTTTGACTGAAATGCATTGAAGTCAATGGGCCATTCACTCCCATGAAAAAAGATGCGCCTTACTACTATTCACATGGCTAATGCTAGGTAAAAGTTAGCATTCAGTGCATTCCTATGGGATTTTAAGTGTGTTTTAACGTGAATAACGTCGCCATGGTAACATATTCTGCGCAGAAAAGTAATAGCACACCTCACACCATGAAGGACTCACTTTTGATATATAGATTGCCTGGCTGCACGCTACGGTACGACCCGCATTAATTGCCGAAAATCACGGAAGAATAATAATAATAATAAACTAGAAACGAAAATTCCTGAAGAAATTTTGAGATGGGCCTATTCTGCTGACCGAGGAAGAGCCTGTGCTACTAATAAAGTGGCTGGTCTGTGCACTGCTAGGTGATTGCTATGATGTTGCTAGTTTGGTGCTATGGTGCTGCTAGGCAGTTGCTGTAGTGCCGCTAGGCATTGCTAGGTGGTTGCAATGTTGTTATTAGGCATTGCAAGGGTGTTGGTAGCTGGTTGCTAGGTGTTGCAACATGGTTGCTATGGTGTTGCTAGGTGGTTGCTATGGTGTTGTATGGTGGTTGCTAGGTGCTGCAAGGTGTTTGCTATGGCGTCTGAAGGCATTGCTATGGTCTCAGTAGCTGGTTGCTAGGCATAGCTAGATGGTTGCTATGGTGTTGCTATGCAATTCTAGGTGGTTGCTATGGTGTTGCTAGGTGGTTGCTAGGTGCTGCAAGTGGGTTGCTAAGATGTCAGAAGGCGTTGCTAAGGTCTCAGTAGCTGGTTGCTAGGCATAGCTAGGTGGTTGCTATGGTGTTGCTATGCAATTCTAGGTGGTTGCTAAGGTGTTGCTAGGTGGTTACTAGGTGCTGCAAGTGGGTTGCTATGATGTCAGAAGGCGTTGCTATGGTCTCAGTAGCTGGTTGCTAGGCATAGCTAGATGGTTGCTATGGTGTTGCTATGCAATTCTAGGTGGTTGCTATGGTGTTGCTAGGTGGTTGCTAGGTGCTGCAAGGTGGTTGCTATGGCGTCAGAAGGCATTTCTATGGTCTCAGTAGCTGGTTGCTAGGCATAGCTAGATGGTTGCTATGGTGTTGCTATGCAATTCTAGGTGGTTGCTAAGGTGTTGCTAGGTGGTTGCTAGGTGCTGCAAGTGGGTTGCTATGATGTCAGAAGGCGTTGCTATGGTCTCAGTATCTGGTTGCTAGGCATAGCTAGATGGTTGCTATGGTGTTGCTATGCAATTGTAGGTGGTTGCTAAGGTGTTGCTAGGTGGTTGCTAGGTGCTGCAAGCTGGTTGCTATGATGTCAGAAGGCGTTGCTATGGTCTCGATAGCTGGTTGCTAGGCATAGCTAGATGGTTGCTATGGTGTTGCTATGCAATTCTGGGTGGTTGCTAAGGTGTTGCTAGGTGGTTGCTAGGTGCTGCAAGCGGGTTGCTATGATGTCAGAAGGCGTTGCTATGGTCTCAGTAGCTGGTTGCTAGGCATAGCTAGATGGTTGCTATGGTGTTGCTATGCAATTATAGGTGGTTGCTAAGATGTTGCTAGGTGGTTGCTAGCTGTTGCAAGGTGTTTGCTATGGTGTCAGAAGGCGTTGCTATGGCCTGAGTAGCTGGTTGCTAGGCATAGCAAAATGGTTGCTATGGTGTTGCTATGCATTTTTTGGTGGTTGCTATGGTGTTGCTAGGTGGTTGCTAGCTGCTGCAAGGTGGTTGCTATGATGTCAGAAGGCGTCGCTATGGTCTTAGTAGCTGGTTGCTAGGCATAGCTAGATGGTTGCTATGGTGTTGCTATGCAATTATCGGTGGTTGCTATGGTGTTGCTAGGTGGTTGCTATGGTGTCAGAAGGCGTTGCTATGGTCTCAGTAGCTGGTTGCTAGGCATAGCTAGGTGGTTGCTATGGTGTTGCTATGCAATTGTAGGTGGTTGCTATGGTGTTGCTAGGTGGTTGCTAGGTGCTGCAAGGTGGTTGCTAGGTTGTGCGATGGCGTTCCTATGGTGTCAGTAGCTGGTAGCTAGGCATTGCTATGTGGTTGCTATGCAGTTGCTATGTAATTATAGGTGGTTGCTATGGTGTTGCTAGGCATCGCTAGGTGGTTGCTACGGTGCTGGTAGGCGTCTGGTGATGAGGCCAAAGGTTTAATATTAAGTGTTGATGATGTGGCATGAACAGTGGCTGAATAGCACAAGTTTGACTGAAATGCATTGAAGTCAATGGGAGAGAACGAGGGATGAAAGACGAGTGCGGGTCAAGATGTTGGACTTGGGGTGTGGGGTGATGAGGCCTAAGGTTAAATACCGAGTCTTGTTGCCGTGGTATGAACGCTGGCCCAGTGGGAAAACTTTGACTGAAATGCATTGAAGACAATGGGAGAGAACGAGGGATGAAAGACGAGTGCGGGTCAAGATGTTGGACTTGCGGTGTTGAGTGATGAGGCCTACGGTATAATACCGAGTCTTGTTGCTGTGGTATGAACACTGGCCCAGTGGGAAAACTTTGACTGAAATGCATTGAAGTCAATGGGAGAGAACGAGGGATGAAAGACGAGTGCGGGTCAAGATGGTGGACTTGGGGCGTTGGGTGATGAGGCCTAAGGTTGAATACCGAGTCTTGTTGCTGTGGTTTGAACGCTGGACGAATGGGAAAACTTTGACTGAAATGCATTGAAGTCAATGGGAGAGAACGAGGGATGAAAGACGAGTGCGGGTCAAGATGGTGGACTTGGGGTGTTGGGTGATGAGGCCTAAGGTTGAATACCGAGTCTTGTTGCTGTGGTATGAACGCTGGCCGAGTGGGACAACTTTGACTGAAATGCATTGAAGTCAATGGGAGAGAACGAGGGATGAAAGACGAGTGCTGGTCAAGATGTTGGACTTGGGGTGTTGGGTGATGAGGCCTAAGGTTGAATACCGAGCCTTGTTGCTGTGGTATGAACACTGGCGGAGTTGGGCAACTTTGAATGAAATGCATTGAAGTCAATGGGAGAGAACGAGGGATGAAAGACGAGTGCGGGTCAAGATGTTGGACTTGGGGTGATGGGTGATGAGGCCTAAGGTTGAATACCGAGTCTTGTTGCTGTGGTATGAACGCTGGCCGAGTGGGACAACTTTGACTGAAATGCATTGAAGTCAATGGGCCATTCACTCCCATGAAAAAAGATTCGCCTTACTACTATTCACATGGCTAATGCTAGGTAAAAGTTAGCATTTAATGCATTCCTATGGGATTTTTAGTGTGTTTTAACGTGAATAACGTCGCCATGGTAACATATTCTGCGCAGAAAAGTAATAGCACACCTCACACAACCAAGGACTCACTTTTGATATATAGATTGCCTGGCTGCACGCTACGGTACGACCCGCATTAATTGCCGAAAATCACGGAAGAATAATAAATAATAACTAGAAACGAAAATTCCTGAAGAAATTTTGAGATGGGCCTATTCTGCTGACCGTGTAAGAGCCTGTGCTACTAATAAAGTGGCTGGTCTCTGCACTGCTAGGTGATTGCTATGATGTTGCTAGTTTGGTGCTATGGTGCTGCTAGGCGGTTGCTGTAGTGCCGCTAGGCATTGCTAGGTGGTTGCAATGTTGTTATTAGTCATTGCAACGGTGTTGGTAGCTGGTTGCTAGGCGTTGCTACGTGGTTGCTATGGTGTTGCATGGTGGTTGCTAGGTGCTGCAATGTGTTTGCTATGGCATCAGAAGGCCTTGCTATGGTCTCAGTAGCTGGGAGCTAGGCATAGCTAAATGGTTGCTATGGTGTTGCTATGCATTTTTTGGTGGTTGCTATGGTGTTGCTAGGTGGTTGCTAGCTGTTGCAAGGTGTTTGCTATGGTGCCAGAAGGCATTGCTATGGTCTGAGTAGCTGGTTGCTAGGCATAGCAAAATGGTTGCTATGGTGTTGCTATGCATTTTTTGGTGGTTGCTATGGTGTTGCTAGGTGGTTGCTAGCTGCTGCAAGGTGGTTGTGATGATGTCAGAAGGCGTTGCTATGGTCTCAGTAGCTGGTTGCTAGGCATAGCTAGATGGTTGCTATGGTGTTGCTATGCATTTATTGGTGGTTGCTATGGTGTTGCTAGGTGGTTGCTAGCTGCTGCAAGGTGGTTGCTATGATGTCAGAAGGCGTCGCTATGGTCTTAGTAGCTGGTTGCTAGGCATAGCTAGATGGTTGCTATGGTGTTGCTATGCAGTTATCGGTGGTTGCTATGGTGTTGCCAGGTGGTTGCTATGGTGTTAGAAGGCGTTGCTATGGTCTCAGTAGCTGGTTGCTAGGTGGTTGCTAGGCATAGCTAGGTGGTTGCTATGGTGTTGCTATGTAATTGTAGATGGTTGCTAAGGTGTTGCTAGGTGGTTGCTATGGTGTCGGAAGGCGTTGCTATGGTCTCAGTAGCTGGTTGCTAGATGGTTGCTAGGCATAGCTAGGTGGTTGCTATGGTGTTGCTATGCAATTTTCTGTGGTTGCTATGGTGTTGCTAGGTGGTTGCTATGGTGTCGGAAGGCGTTGCTATGGTCTCAGTAGCTGGTTGCTAGGTGGTTGCTAGGCATAGCTATGTGGTTGCTATGGTGTTGCTATGCAATTTTCGGTGGTTGCTATGGTGTTGCTAGGCATCGCTAGGTGGTTGCTAAGGTGTTGCTAGTTGATGGGTGATGAGTCTTGAGGTTGAATATTAAGTCTTGTTGCTGAGGCATGAACGGTGGCCGAATAGCAAAACTTTGACTGAAATGCATTGAAGTCAATGGGAGAGAACGAGGGATGAAAGACGAGTGCGGGTCAAGATGTTGGACTTGGGGTGTGGGGTGATGAGGCCTAAGGTTAAATACCTAGTCTTGTTGCTGTGGTATGAACACTGGCCGAATAGGAAAACTTTGACTGAAATGCATTGAAGTCAATGGGAGAGAACGAGGGATGAAAGACGAGTGCGGGTCAAGATGGAGGACTTGGGGCGTTGGGTGATGAGGCCTAAGGTTGATTACCTAGTCTTGTTGCTGTGGTATGAACACTGGCCGAATAGGAAAACTTTGACTGAAATGCATTGAAGTCAATGGGAGAGAACGAGGGATGAAAGACGAGTGCGGGTCAAGATGGAGGACTTGGGGCGTTGGGTGATGAGGCCTAAGGTTGATTACCGAGTCTTTTTGCTGTGGTATGAACGCTGGCCGAGTGGGACAACTTTGACTGAAATGCATTGAAGCCAATGGGAGAGAACGAGGGATGAAAGACGAGTGCGGGTCAGGATGTTGGACTTGGGGTGTTGGGTGATGAGGCCTAAGGTTGAATACCAAGTCTTGTTGCTCTGGTATGAACGCTGGCCGAGTGGGACAACTTTGACTGAAATGCATTGAAGTCAATGGGCCATTCACTCCCATGAAAAAAGATGCGCCTTACTACTATTCACATGGCTAATGCTAGGTAAAAGTTAGCATTTAATGCATTCCTATGGGATTTTTAGTGTGTTTTAACGTGAATAACGTCGCCATGGTAACATATTCTGCGCAGAAAAGTAATAGCACACCTCACACAACCAAGGACTCACTTTTGACATATAGATTGCCTGGCTGCACGCTACGGTACGACCCGCATTAATTGCCGAAAATCACGGAAGAATAATAATAATAAACGAGGGATGAAGGACGAGTGCGGGTCAGGATGGGGGTCTTAAGGTGTTGGGTGATGGTGCCTGAGGTTTAATACCGAGTCTTGTTGCTGTGGTATGAACGCTGGCCGAGTGGGACAACTTTGACTGAAATGCATTGAAGTCAATG
Source organism: Paramormyrops kingsleyae (assembly GCF_048594095.1). Taxonomy (NCBI): domain Eukaryota; kingdom Metazoa; phylum Chordata; class Actinopteri; order Osteoglossiformes; family Mormyridae; genus Paramormyrops; species Paramormyrops kingsleyae. The sequence goes on along the minus strand of NC_132797.1, from coordinate 53,567,820 downwards.
GGAGAGAAAGAGGGATGAAAGACGAGTGCGGGTCAAGATGGTGGACTTGGGGTGTTGGGTGATGAGGCCTGAGGTCAAATACCGAGTCTTGTTGCTGAGGCATGAACGCTGGCCGAATAGCAAAACTTTAACTGAAATGCATTGAAGTCAATGGGAGAGAACGAGGGATGAAAGACGAGTGCGGGTCATGATGGTGGTCATGGGGTGTTGGGTGATGAGGTCTGAGGTCGAATACCGAGTCTTGTTGCTGAGGCATGAACGCTGGCCGAATAGCAAAACTTTAACTGAAATGCATTGAAGTCAATGGGAGAGAACGAGGGATGAAAGACGAGTGCGGGTCATGATGGTGGTCATGGGGTGTTGGGTGATGAGGCCTAAGGTTGAATTCCTAGTCTTGTTGCTGTGGTATGAACACTGGCCGAGTAGGAAATCTTTGACTAAAATGTATTGAAGTCAATGGGAGAGAACGAGGGATGAAAGACGAGTGCGGGTCAAGATGGTGGACTTGGGGTGTTGGGTGATGAGGCCTAAGGTTGAATGCCGAGTCTTGTTGCTGTGGTATGAACGCTGGCCGAGTGGGACAACTTTGACTGAAATGCATTGAAGCCAATGGGCCATTCACTCCCATGAAAAAAGATGCGCCTTACTACTATTCACATGGCTAATGCTAGGTAAAAGTTAGCATTTAATGCATTCCTATGGGATTTTTAGTGTGTTTTAACGTGAATAACGTCGCCATGGTAACATATTCTGCGCAGAAAAGTAATAGCACACCTCACACAACCAAGGACTCACTTTTGATATATAGATTGCCTGGCTGCACGTTACGGTACGACCCGCATTAATTGCCGAAAATCTACGGAAGAATAATAATAATAACGAGGGATGAAAGACGAGTGCGGGTCAAGATGTTGGACTTGGGGTGTTGGGTGATGAGGCCTGAGGTTGAATACCGAGTCTTGTTGCTGTGGTATGAACGCTGGCCGAGTGGGACAACTTTGACTGAAATGCATTGAAGTCAATGGGAGAGAACGAGGGATGAAAGACGAGTGCGGGTCAAGATGTTGGACTTGGGGTGTTGGGTGATGAGGCCTAAGGTTGAATACCGAGTCTTGTTGCTGTGGTATGAACGCTGGCCGAGTGGGACAACTTTGACTGAAATGCATTGAAGTCAATGGGAGAGAACGAGGGATGAAAGACGAGTGCGGGTCAAGATGTTGGACTTGGGGTGTTGGGTGATGAGGCCTAAGGTTGAATACCGAGTCTTGTTGCTGTGGTATGAACGCTGGCCGAGTGGGACAACTTTGACTGAAATGCATTGAAGCCAATGGGCCATTCACTCCCATGAAAAAAGATGCGCCTTACTACTATTCACATGGCTAATGCTAGGTAAAAGTTAGCATTTAATGCATTCCTATGGGATTTTTAGTGTGTTTTAACGTGAATAACGTCGCCATGGTAACATATTCTGCGCAGAAAAGTAATAGCACACCTCACACAACCAAGGACTCACTTTTGATATATAGATTGCCTGGCTGCACGTTACGGTACGACCCGCATTAATTGCCGAAAATCTACGGAAGAATAATAATAATAATAAATAAAGTTTTTATTTTTCGACTTTGAGAGGCAATTGCACGCAATCCGTAAGAAGTACGGAGACAATCGATATGTCAATCCGTGCAGCTAAGTAAGCCCTACGATTTGGCACCAAAGTGAGCTCCGTGCCTTTCACGGGCTCAGCGCAAATTGGCAAAATGTAGTTTACTAGGTGAAGAACAATATGGGCCTTTCATTACATGAATAGGCCCATAATAATAAATAATAAAGTTTTTTTTCGACTTTGAGAGGCAATTGCACGCAATCCGTAAGCAGTACGGAGACAAACGATATGTCAATCCGTGCAGCTAAGTAAGCCCTACGATTTGGCACCAAAGTGAGCTCCGTGCCTTTCACGGTCTCAGTGCAAATTGGCAAAATGTAGTTTACTAGGTGAAGAGTAATATGGGCCTTTCATTACATGAATAGGCCCATAATAAATAATAAAGTTTTTTTTCGACTTTGAGAGGGAATTGCACGCAATCCGTAAGAAGTACGGAGACAATCGATATGTCAATCCGTGCAGCTAAGTAAGCCCTACGATTTGGCACCAAAGTGAGCTCCGTGCCTTTCACGGGCTCAGCGCAAATTGGCAAAATGTAGTTTACTAGGTGAAGAACAATATGGGCCTTTCATTACATGAATAGGCCCATAATAATAATAAATAATAAAGTTTTTTTCCGACTTTGAGAGGCAATTGCACGCAATCCGTAAGGAGGACGGAGACAAGCGATATGTCAATCCGTCCGGCTAGGTAAGCCCTACGATTTGGCACCAAAGTGAGCTCCGTGCCTTTCACGGGCTCCTCGCAAATTGGCAAAATGTAATTTACTAGGTGAAGAGTAATATGGGCCTTTCATTACATGAATAGGCCCATAACTAGAAACGAAAATTCCTGAAGAAATTTTGAGATGGGCCTATTCTGCTGACCGGGGAAGAGCTGGTGCTTTTACTTATTGATTTAATTATTCAGTCTTGTAGCTTTGGCAGGAGCAGTGGCCAAATAATGAAACTTTGACCAAAATGCATTGAAGCCAATGGGAGAGAACGAGGGATGAAAGACGAGTGCGGGTCAAGATGTTGGACTTGGGGTGTTGGGTGATGAGGCCTATGGTTGAATAGCGAGTCTTGTTGGTGTGGTATGAACACTGGCCGAGTGGGAAAACTTTGACTGAAATGCATTGAAGTCAATGGGAAAGAACGAGGGATGAAAGACGAGTGCGGGTCAAGATGTTGGACTTGTGGTGTTGGGTGATGAGGCCTAAGGTTTAATACCGAGTCTTGTTGCTGTGGCATAAACGTTGGCCCAGTGGGAAAACTTTGACTGAAATGCATTGAAGTCAATGGGAGAGAACGAGGGATGAAAGACGAGTGCGGGTCAAGATGGGGGACTTGGGGCGTTGGGGGATGAGGCCTAAGGTTAAATACCGAGTCTTGTTGCTGTGGTATGAACACTGGCCGAGTGGGACAACGTTGACTGAAATGCATTGAAACTAATGGGAGAGAACGAGGGATGAAAGACGAGTGCGGGTCAAGTCCTTGGTCTTAAGATGTTGGGTGATGAGGCCTGAGGTTAAATACCAAGTCATGCTGCTGTGGTATGAACGCTGGCCGAGTGGGAAAACTTTGACTGAAATGCATTGAAGTGAATGGGCCATTCACTCCCATGAAAAAAGATGCGCCTTACTACTATTCACATGGTTAGTCAGGCTAATGCTAGGTAAAAGTTAGCATTCAATGCATTCCTATGGGATTTTAAGTGTGTTTTAACGTGAATAACGTCGCCATGGTAACATATTCTGCGCAGAAAAGTAATAGCACACCTCACACAACCAAGGACTCACTTTTGATATATAGATTGCCTGGCTGCACGGTACGGTACGACCCGCATTAATTGCCGAAAATCACGGAAGAATAATAAATAATAATAAATAATAATAATAAAGTTTTTTTTTCGACTTTGAGAGGCAACTGCACGCAATCCGTAAGGAGTACGGAGACAATCGATATGTCAATCCGTCCGGCTAGGCAAGCCCTACAATTTGGTACCAAAGTGAGCTCCGTGCCTTTCACGGTCTCAGTGCAAATTGGCAAAATGTAATTTACTAGGTGAAGAGTAATATGGGCCTTTCATTACATGAATAGGCCCATAATAAATAAATAATAATAAAGTTTTTTTTTTGACTTTGAGAGGCAATTGCACGCAATCCGTAAGCAGTACGGAGACAAACGATATGTCAATCCGTGCAGCTAAGTAAGCCCTACGATTTGGCACCAAAGTGAGCTCCGTGCCTTTCACGGGCTCAGCGCAAATTGGCAAAATGTAGTTTACTAGGTGAAGAACAATATGGGCCTTTCATTACATGAATAGGCCCATAATAAATAATAATAAAGTTTTTTTTTCGACTTTGAGAGGCAATTGCACGCAATCCGTAAGCAGTACGGAGACAATCGATATGTCAATTCGTGCAGCTAAGTAAGCCCTACGATTTGGCACCAAAGTGAGCTCCGTGCCTTTCACGGGCTCAGCGCAAATTGGCAAAATGTAATTTACTAGGTGAAGAGTAATATGGGCCTTTCATTACATGAATAGGCCCATAACTAGATGGTTGCTATGGTGTTGCTATGCAATTCTAGGTGGTTGCTAAGGTGTTGCTAGGTGGTTGCTAGGTGCTGCAAGTGGGTTGCAATGATGTCAGAAGGCGTTGCTAAGGTCTCAGTAGCTGGATGCTAGGCATAGCTAGATGGTTGCTATGGTGTTGCTATGCAATTATAGGTGGTTGCTAAGGTGTTGCTAGGTGGTTGCTAGGTGCTGCAAGTGGGTTGCTATGATGTCAGAAGGTGTTGCTATGGTCTCAGTAGCTGGTTGCTAGGCATAGCTAGATGGTTGCTAAGGTGTTGCTATGAAATTGTAGGTAGTTGCTAAGGTGTTGCTAGGTGGTTGCTAGGCAGTTGCTATGTGTTTGGTGATGAGGCCTGAGGTGTAATACCAAGTCTTGTTGCTGTGGCATTAACACTGGCCAAGTGGCAAAACTTTGATTGAAATGCATTGAAGTCAATGGGAGAGAACGAGGGATGAAAGACGAGTGCGGGTCAAGATGGTGGACTTGGGGCGTTGGGTGATGAGGCCTAAGGGTGAATATGAAGTCTTGTTGCAGTGGTATGAACGCTGGACGAATGGGAAAACTTTGACTAAAATGCATTGAAGTCAATGGGAGGGAACGAGGGATGAAAGACGAGTGCGGGTCAAGATGGTGGTGTTGCGGTGTTGGGTGATGAGGCCTGAGGTTGAATACCTAGTCTTGTTGCAGTGGTATGAACGCTGGCCGAATAGGAAAACTTTGACTGAAATGCATTGAAGTCAATGGGAGAGAACGAGGGATGAAAGACGAGTGCGGGTCAAGATGGTGGACTTGGGGCGTTGGGTGATGAGGCCTAAGGGTGAATATGAAGTCTTGTTGCAGTGGTATGAACGCTGGACGAATGGGAAAACTTTGACTGAAATGCATTGAAGTCAATGGGAGGGAACGAGGGATGAAAGACGAGTGCGGGTCAAGATGTTGGACTTGCGGTGTTGGTTGATGAGGCCTAAGGTTGAATACCGAGTCTTGTTGCTCTGGTATGAACGCTGGCCGAGTGGGACAACTTTGACTGAAATGCATTGAAGTCAATGGGCCATTCACTCCCATGAAAAAAGATGCGCCTTACTACTATTCACATGGCTAATGCTAGGTAAAAGTTAGCATTCAGTGCATTCCTATGGGATTTTAAGTGTGTTTTAACGTGAATAACGTCGCCATGGTAACATATTCTGCGCAGAAAAGTAATAGCACACCTCACACCATGAAGGACTCACTTTTGATATATAGATTGCCTGGCTGCACGCTACGGTACGACCCGCATTAATTGCCGAAAATCACGGAAGAATAATAATAATAATAAATAAATAATAATAAAGTTTTTTTTTTGACTTTGAGAGGCAATTGCACGCAATCCGTAAGCAGTACGGAGACAAACGATATGTCAATCCGTGCAGCTAAGTAAGCCCTACGATTTGGCACCAAAGTGAGCTCCGTGCCTTTCACGGGCTCAGCGCAAATTGGCAAAATGTAGTTTACTAGGTGAAGAACAATATGGGCCTTTCATTACATGAATAGGCCCATAATAATAAATAATAAAGTTTTTTTTCCACTTTGAGAGGGAATTGCACGCAATCCGTAAGCAGTACGGAGACAAACGATATGTCAATCCGTCCGGCAAGGTAAGCCCTACGATTTGGCCCCAACGTGAGCTCCATGCCTTTCACAGGCTCAGCGCAAATTGGCAAAATGTAATTTACTAGGTGAAGAACAATATGGGCCTTTCATTACATGAATAGGCCCATAATAATAATAATAATAAAGTTTTTTTTTCGACTTTGAGAGGCAATTGCACGCAATCCGTAAGCAGTACGGAGACAAACGATATGTCAATCCGTGCAGCTAAGTAAGCCCTACGATTTGGCACCAAAGTGAGCTCCGTGCCTTTCACGGGCTCAGCGCAAATTGGCAAAATGTAGTTTACTAGGTGAAGAACAATATGGGCCTTTCATTACATGAATAGGCCCATAATAATAATAAAGTTTTTTTTTCCACTTTGAGAGCCAACTGCACGCAATCCGTAAAGAGTACGGAGACAAACGATATGTCAATCCGTGCAGCTAAGTAAGCCCTACGATTTGGCACCAAAATGAGCTCCGTGCCTTTCACGGGCTCAGCACAAATTGGCAAAATGTAGTTTACTAGGTGAAGAGTAATATGGGCCTTTCATTACATGAATAGGCCCATAATAACTAGAAACGAAAATTCCTGAAGAAATTTTGAGATGGGCCTATTCCGCTGACCGTGGAAGAGCCTGTGCTACTAATAAAATGGCTGGTCTGTGTACTGCTAGGTGATTGCTAAGATTTGCAAGTTAGTTGCTACGGTGCTGCTACGTGGTTACCGAAGTGCCGCTAGGCATTGCTAGGTGGTTGCAATGTTGTTATTAGGCATTGCAAGTGTGTTGGTAGCTGGTTGCTAGGCATTGCTATGTGGTTGCTATGGTGTTGCTATGCATTTTTTGGTGGTTGCTATGGTGTTGCTAGGTGGTTACTAGCTGCTGAAAGGTGGTTGCTATGGCCTCAGAAGGTGTTGCTATGGTCTCAGTATCTGGTTGCTAGGCATAGCTAAATGGTTGCTATGGTGTTGCTATGCATTTTTTGGTGGTTGCTATGGTGTTGCTAGGTGGTTGCTAGGTGCTGCAAGTGGGTTGCTATGATGTCAGAAGGCGTTGCTAAGGTCTCAGTAGCTGGTTGCTAGGCATAGCTAGATGGTTGCTATGGTGTTGCTATGCAATTCTAGGTGGTTGCTATGTTGTCAGAAGGTGTTGCTATGGGCTCAGTAGCTGGTTGCTAGGCATAGCTAGATGGTTGCTAAGGTGTTGCTATGAAATTGTAGGTAGTTGCTAAGGTGTTGCTAGGTGGTTGCTAGGCAGTTGCTAGGTATTTGGTGATGAGGCCTGAGGTTGAATACCAAGTCTTGTTGCTGTGGCATTAACACTGGCTAATTGGCAAAACTTTGATTGAAATGCATTGAAGTCAATGGGAGAGAACGAGGGATGACAGACGAGTGCGGGTCAAGATGTTGGACTTGGGGTGTTGGGTGATGAGGCCTAAGGTTGATTACCGAGTCTTGTTGCTGTGGCATGAACGCTGGCCCAGTGGGAAAACTTTGACTGAAATGCATTGAAGTCAATGGGAGAGAACGAGGGATGAAAGACGAGTGCGGGTGAAGATGGTGGACTTGTGGTGTTGGGTGATGAGGCCTAAGGTTGAATACCAAGTCTTGTTGCTGTGGCATTAACACTGGCTAGTTGGCAAAACTTTGATTGAAATGCATTGAAGTCAATGTGAGAGAACGAGGGATGAAAGACGAGTGCGGGTCAAGATGGTGGACTTGGGGTGTTGGGTGATGAGGCCTAAGGTTGAATACCGAGTCCTGTTGCTGTGGTATGAACACTGGCGGAGTGGGACAACTTTGACTGAAATGCATTGAAGTCAATGGGAGAGAACGAGGGATGAAAGACGAGTGCGGGTGAAGATGGTGGACTTGTGGTGTTGGGTGATGAGGCCTAAGGTTGAATACCAAGTCTTGTTGCTGTGGCATTAACACTGGCTAGTTGGCAAAACTTTGATTGAAATGCATTGAAGTCAATGTGAGAGAACGAGGGATGAAAGACGAGTGCGGGTCAAGATGGTGGACTTGGGGTGTTGGGTAATGAGGCCTAAGGTTGAATACCGAGTCTTGTTGCTGTGGTATGAACGCTGGTCGATTGGGACCACTTTGACTGAAATGCATGGAAGTGAATGGGCCATTAACTCCCATGAAAAAAGATGCGCCTTACTACTATTCACATGGTTAGTCAGGCTAATGCTAGGTAAAAGTTAGCATTCAATGCATTCCTATGGGATTTTAAGTGTGTTTTAATGTGAATAACGTTGCCATGGTAACATATTCTGCGCAGAAAAGTAATAGCACACCTCACACCATGAAGGACTCACTTTTGATATATAGCTTGCCTGGCTGCACGCTACGGTACGACCCGCATTAATTGCCGAAAATCACGGAAGAATAATAATAATAAACTAGAAACGAAAATTCCTGAAGAAATTTTGAGATGGGCCTATTCTGCTGACCGAGGAAGAGCCTGTGCTACTAATAAAGTGGCTGGTCTGTGCACTGCTAGGTGATTGCTATGATGTTGCTAGTTTGGTGCTATGGTGCTGCTAGGCGGTTGCTGTAGTGCCGCTAGGCATTGCTAGGTGGTTGCAATGTTGTTAATAGGCATTGCAAGGGTGTTGGTAGCTGGTTGCTAGGCGTTGCTACATGGTTGCTATGGTGTTGCATGGTGGTTGCTAGGTGCTGCAAGGTGTTTGCAATGGCATCAGAAGGCCTTGCTATGGTCTCAGCAGCTGGTTGCTAGGCATAGCTAAATGGTTGCTATGGTGTTGCTATGCATTTTTTGGTGGTTGCTATGGTGTTGCTAGGTGGTTACTAGCTGCTGAAAGGTGGTTGCTATGGCCTCAGAAGGTGTTGCTATGGTCTCAGTAGCTGGTTGCTAGGCATACCTAAATGGTTGCTATGGTGTTGCTATGCATTTTTTGGTGGTTGCTATGGTGTTGCTAGGTGGTTGCTAGGTGCTGCAAGTCGGTTGCTATGATGTCAGAAGGCGTTGCTAAGGTCTCAGTAGCTGGTTGCTAGGCATAGCTAGAAGGTTGCAATGGTGTTGCTATGCAATTATAGGTGGTTGCTAAGGTGTTGCTAGGTGGTTGCTAGGTTCTGCAAGTGGGTTGCTATGATGTCAAATGGCGTTGCTATGGTCTCAGTAGCTGGTTGCTAGGCATAGCTAGATGGTTGCTATGGTGTTGCTATGCAATTCTAGGTGGTTGCTAAGGTGTTGCTAGGTGGTTGCTAGGTGCTGTAAGCTGGTTGCTATGATGTCAGAAGGCGTTGCTATGGTCTCAGTAGCTGGTTGCTAGGCATAGCTAGATGGTTGCTATGGTGTTGCTATGCAATTATAGGTGGTTGCTAAGGTGTTGCTAGGTGGTTCCTAGGTGCTGCAAGTGGGTTGCAATGATGTCAGAAGGCGTTGCTATGGTCTCAGTAGCTGGTTGCTAGGCATAGCTAGATGGTTGCTATGGTGTTGCTATGCAATTCTAGGTGGTTGCTAAGGTGTTGCTAGGTGGTTGCTAGGTGTTGCAAGTGGGTTGCTATGATGTCAGAAGGCGTTGCTAAGGTCTCAGTAGCTGGATGCTAGGCATAGCTAGATGGTTGCTATGGTGTTGCTATGCAATTCGAGGTGGTTGCTAAGGTGTTGCTAGGTGGTTGCTAGGTGCTGCAAGTGGGTTGCTATGATGTCCGAAGGCGTTGCTATGTTCTCAGTAGCTGGTTGCTAGGCATAGCTAGATGGTTGCTAAGGTGTTGCTATGAAATTGTAGGTAGTTGCTAAGGTGTTGCTAGGTGGTTGCTAGGCAGTTGCTATGTGTTTGGTGATGATGCCTGAGGTGTAATACCAAGTCTTGTTGCTGTGGCATTAACACTGGCCAAGTGGCAAAACTTTGATTGAAATGCATTGAAGTCAATGGGAGAGAACGAGGGATGAAAGACGAGTGTGGGTCAAGATGTTGAACTTGTGGTGTTGGATGATGAGGCCTAAGGTTTAATACCTAGTCTTGTTGCTGTGGCATAAACGTTGGCCCAGTGGGAAAACTTTGACTGAAATGCATTGAAGTCAATGGGAGAGAACGAGGGATGAAAGACGAGTGCGGGTGAAGATGGTGGTCTTAAGGTGTTTGGTGATGAGGACTAAGGTTGAATTCCTAGTCTTGTTGCTGTGGTATGAACACTGGCCGAGTAGGAAATCTTTGACTAAAATGTATTGAAGTCAATAGGAGAGAACGAGGGATGAAAGACGAGTGCGGGTCAAGATGGTGGACTTGGGGTGTTGGGTGATGAGGCCTAAGGTTGAATACCGAGTCTTGTTGCTGTGGTATGAACGCTGGCCGAGTGGGACAACTTTGACTGAAATGCATTGAAGCCAATGGGCCATTCACTCCCATGAAAAAAGATGTGCCTTACTACTATTCACATGGCTAATGCTAGGTAAAAGTTAGCATTTAATGCATTCCTATGGGATTTTTAGTGTGTTTTAACGTGAATAACGTCGCCATGGAAACATATTCTGCGCAGAAAAGTAATAGCACACCTCACACAACCAAGGACTCACTTTTGATATATAGATTGCCTGGCTGCACGCTACGGTACGACCCGCATTAATTGCCGAAAATCTACGGAAGAATAATAAATAACTAGAAACGAAAATTCCTGAAGAAATTTTGAGATGGGCCTATTCTGCTGACCGAGGAAGAGCCTGTGCTATTAATAAAGTGGCTGGTCTGTGCACTGCTAGGTGATTGCGATGATGTTGCTAGTTTGGTGCTATGGTGCTGCTAGGCGGTTGCTGTAGTGCCACTAGGCATTGCTAGGTGGTTGCAATGTTGTTAATAGGCATTGCAAGGGTGTTGGTAGCTGGTTGCTAGGCGTTGCTATATGGTTGCTATGGTGTTGCATGGTGGTTGCTAGGTGCTGCAAGGTGTTTGCAATGGCATCAGAAGGCCTTGCTATGGTCTCAGCAGCTGGTTGCTAGGCATAGCTAAATGGTTGCTATGGTGTTGCTATGCATTTTTTGGTGGTTGCTATGGTGTTGCTAGGTGGTTACTAGCTGCTGAAAGGTGGTTGCTATGGCCTCAGAAGGTGTTGCTATGGTCTCAGTAGCTGGTTGCTAGGCATAGCTAAATGGTTGCTATGGTGTTGCTATGCATTTTTTGGTGGTTGCTATGGTGTTGCTAGGTGGTTGCTAGGTGCTGCAAGTCGGTTGCTATGATGTCAGAAGGCGTTGCTAAGGTCTCAGTAGCTGGTTGCTAGGCATAGCTAGATGGTTGCAATGGTGTTGCTATGCAATTATAGGTGGTTGCTAAGGTGTTGCTAGGTGGTTGCTAGGTTCTGCAAGTGGGTTGCTATGATGTCAGATGGCGTTGCTATGGTCTCAGTAGCTGGTTGCTAGGCATAGCTAGATGGTTGCTATGGTGTTGCTATGCAATTCTAGGTGGTTGCTAAGGTTTTGCTAGGTGGTTGCTAGGTGCTGTAAGCTGGTTGCTATGATGTCAGAAGGCGTTGCTATGGTCTCAGTAGCTGGTTGCCAGGCATAGCTAGATGGTTGCTATGGTGTTGCTATGCAATTCTAGGTGGTTGCTATGGAGTTGCTAGGTGTTTGCTAGGTGCTGCAAGTGCGTTGCTATGATATCAGAAGTTGTTGCTATGGTCTCAGTAGCTGGTTGCTAAGCATAGCTAGATGGTTGCTATGGTGTTGCTATGCAATTATAGGTGGTTGCTAAGGTGTTGCAAGTTGGTTGCTATGATGTCAGAAGGCGTTGCTATGGTCTCAGTAGCTGGTTGCTAGGCATAGCTAGATGGTTGCTATGGTGTTGCTATGCAATTCTAGGTGGTTGCTAAGGTGTTGCTAGGTGGTTGCTAGGTGCTGCAAGTAGGTTGCTATGATGTCAGAAGGCGTTGCTATGGTCTCAGTAGCTGGTTGCTAGGCATAGCTAGATGGTTGCTATGGTGTTGCTATGCAATTCTAGGTGGTTGCTAAGGTGTTGCTAGGTGGTTGCTAGGTGCTGCAAGTAGGTTGCTATGATGTCAGAAGGCGTTGCTATGGTCTCAGTAGCTGGTTGCTAGGCATAGCTAGATGGTTGCTATGGTGTTGCTATGCAATTCTAGGTGGTTGCTAAGGTGTTGCTAGGTGGTTGCTATGTTGTCAGAAGGTGTTGCTATGGGCTCAGTAGCTGGTTGCTAGGCATAGCTAGATGGTTGCTAAGGTGTTGCTATGACATTGTAGGTAGTTGCTAAGGTGTTGCTAGGTGGTTGCTAGGCAGTTGCTATGTGTTTGATGGTGAGGTCTGAGGTGTAATACCAAGTCTTGTTGCTGTGGCATTAACACTGGCCAAGTGGCAAAACTTTGATTGAAATACATTGAAGTCAATGGGAGAGAACGAGGGATGAAAGGCGAGTGCGGGTCAAGATGGTACACTTGGGGTGTTGGGTGATGAGGCCTAAGATTGAATACTGAGTCTTGTTGCTGTGGTATGAACGCTGGCCGAGTGGGACAACTTTGACTGAAATGCATTGAAGTCAATGGGAGAGAACGAGGGATGAAAGACGAGTGCGGGGCAAGATGTTGGACTTGGGGTGTTGGGTGATGAGGCCTAAGGTTGAATACCGAGTGTTGTTGCTGTGGTATGAACGCTGTCCGAGTGGGACAACTTAGACTGAAATGCATTGAAGTCAATGGGAGAGAACGAGGGATGAAAGACGAGTGCGGGTCAGGATGGTGGTCTTGGGTTGTTGGGTGATGAGGCCTAAGGTTGAATATCGAGTCTTGTTGCTGTGGTATGAACGCTGGCCGAGTAGGAAAACTTTGACTGAAATGCATTGAAGTCAATGGGAGAGAACGAGGGATGAAAAATGAGTGCGGGTCAAGATGTTGGACTTGGGGTGTTGGGTGATGAGGCCTAAGGTTGAATACCGAGTCTTGTTGCTGTGGTATGAACGCTGGCCGAGTGGGACAACTTTGACTGAAATGCATTGAAGTCAATGGGCCATTCACTGCCATGAAATAAGACGATCCTTACTACTATTGACATGGTTAGTTAGGTATAGGCTAATGCTAGGTAAAAGTTAGCATTCAATGCATTCCTATGGGATTTTTAGTGTGTTTTAACATGAATAACGTCACCATGGTAACATATTCTGCGCAGAAAAGTAATAGCACACCTCACACCATGAAGGACTCACTTTTGATATATAGATTACCTGGCTGCATGCTACGGTACGACCCGCATTAATTGCCGAAAATCACGGAAGAATAATAATAATAAAGTTTTTTTTTCGTGTTTGAGAGGCGATTGCACGCAATCCGTAAGGAGTACAGAGACAAAAGATATGTCAATCCGTCCAGCTAAGCAGGCCCTACGATTTGGCACCAAAATGAGCTCCGTGCCTTTCACGGGCTCAGCGCAAATTGGCAAAATGTAGTTTACTAGGTGAAGAACAATATGGGCCTTTCATTACATGAATAGGCCCATAACTAGAAACGAAAATTCCTGAAGAAATTTTGAGATGGGCCTATTCTGCTGACCGAGGAAGAGCCTGTGCTACTAATAAAGTGGCTGGTCTGTGCACTGCTAGGTGATTGCTATGATGTTGCTAGTTTGGTGCTATGGTGCTGCTAGGTGGTTGCTGTAGTGCCGCTAGGCATTGCTAGGTGGTTGCAATGTTGTTATTAGGCATTGCAAGGGTGTTGGTAGCTGGTTGCTAGGCGTTGCTACATGGTTGCTATGGTGTTGCTAGGTGGTTGCTTTGGTGTTGCATGGTGGTTGCTAGGTGCTGCAAGGTGTTTGCTATGGCGTCAGAAGGCATTGCTATGGTCTCAGTAGCTGGTTGCTAGGCATAGCTAGATGGTTGCTATGGTGTTGCTATGCAATTCTAGGTGGTTGCTATGGTGTTGCTAGGTGGTTGCTAGGTGCTGCAAGTGGGTTGCTAAGATGTCAGAAGGCGTTGCTAAGGTCTCAGTAGCTGGTTGCTAGGCATAGCTAGGTGGTTGCTATGGTGTTGCTATGCAATTCTAGGTGGTTGCTAAGGTGTTGCTAGGTGGTTGCTAGGTGCTGCAAGTTGGTTGCTATGATGTCAGAACGCGTTGCCATGGTCTCAGTAGCTGGTTGCTAGGCATATCTAGATGGTTGCTATGGTGTTGCTATGCAATTATAGATGGTTGCTAAGGTGTTGCTAGGTGGTTGCTAGGTGCTGCAAGTGGGTTGCTATGATGTCAGAAGGCGTTGCTATGGTCTCAGTAGCTGGTTGCTAGGCATAGCTCGATGGTTGCTATGGTGTTGCTATGCATGTTTTGGTGGTTGCTATGGTGCTGCTAGGTGGTTGCTAGGTGCTGCAAGTGGGTTGCTATGATGTCAGAAGGCGTTGCTATGGTCTCAGTAGCTGGTTGCTAGGCATAGCTAGATGGTTGCTATGGTGTTGCTATGCAATTCTAGGTGGTTGCTAAGGTGTTGCTAGGTGGTTGCTAGGTGCTGCAAGTGGGTTGCTATGATGTCAGAAGGCGTTGCTATGGTCTCAGTAGCTGGTTGCTAGGCATAGCTAGATGGTTGCTATGGTGTTGCTATGCAATTCTAGGTGGTTGCTAAGGAGTTGCTAGGTGGTTGCTAGGTGCTGCAAGTGGGTTGCTATGATGTCAGAAGGCGTTGCTATGGTCTCAGTAGCTGGTTGCTACGCATAGCTAGATGGTTGCTATGGTGTTGCTATGCAATTCTAGGTAGTTGCTAAGGTGTTGCTAGGTGGTTGCTAGGCAGTTGCTAGGTGTTTGGTGATGAGGACTGAGGTTGAATACCAAGTCTTGTTGCTGTGGTATGAACGCTGGCCGAGTGGGACAACTTTGACTGAAATGCATTGAAGTCAATGGGAGAGAACGAGGGATGAAAGACGAGTGCGGGTCAAGATGTTGGACTTGGGGTGTTGGGTGATGAGGCCTGAGGTTGAATACCGAGTCTTGTTGCTGTGGTATGAATGCTGGCCGAGTGGGACAACTTTGACTGAAATGCATTGAAGTCAATAGGAGAGAACGAGGGATGAAAGACGAGTGCGGGTCAAGATGTTGGACTTGGGGTGTTGGGTGATGAGGCCTGAGGTTGAATACCGAGTCTTGTTGCTGTGGTATGAATGCTGGCCGAGTGGGACAACTTTGACTGAAATGCATTGAAGTCAATGGGAGAGAACGAGGGATGAAAGACGAGTGCGGGTCAAGATGTTGGACTTGGGGTGTTGGGTGATGAGGCCTGAGGTTGAATACCGAGTCTTGTTGCTGTGGTATGAACGCTGGCCGAGTGGGACAACTTTGACTGGAATGCATTGAAGCCAATGGGCCATTCACTCCCATGTAAAAAGATGCGCCTTACTACTATTCACATGGTTAGTCAGGCTAATGCTAGGTAAAAGTTAGCATTCAATGCATTCCTATGGGATTTTAAGTGTGTTTTAACGTGAATAACGTCGCCATGGTAACATATTCTGCGCAGAAAAGTAATAGCACACCTCACACAACCAAGGACTCACTTTTGATATATAGATTGCCTGGCTGCACGGTACGGTACGACCCGCATTAATTGCCGAAAATCACGGAAGAATAATAAATAATAATAAATAATAATAATAATAAAGTTTTTTTTTCGACTTTGAGAGGCAACTGCACGCAATCCGTAAGGAGTACGGAGACAATCGATATGTCAATCCGTCCGGCTAGGCAAGCCCTACGATTTGGCACCAAAGTGAGCTCCGTGCCTTTCACGGGCTCAGCGCAAATTGGCAAAATGTAGTTTACTAGGTGAAGAACAATATGGGCCTTTCATTACATGAATAGGCCCATAATAATAATAAAGTTTTTTTTTCGACTTTGAGAGGCAATTGCACGCAATCCGTAAGCAGTACGGAGACAAACGATATGTCAATCCGTGCAGCTAAGTAAGCCCTACGATTTGGCACCAAAGTGAGCTCCGTGCCTTTCACGGGCTCAGCGCAAATTGGCAAAATGTAGTTTACTAGGTGAAGAACAATATGGGCCTTTCATTACATGAATAGGCCCATAATAATAATAATAAATAATAAAGTTTTTTTTCGACTTTGAGAGGCAATTGCACGCAATCCGTAAGGAGGACGGAGACAAGCGATATGTCAATCCGTCCGGCTAGGTAAGCCCTACGATTTGGCACCAAAGTGAGCTCCGTGCCTTTCACGGGCTCCTCGCAAATTGGCAAAATGTAATTTACTAGGTGAAGAGTAATATGGGCCTTTCATTACATGAATAGGCCCATAATAATAAATAAAGTTTTTTTTCGACTTTGAGAGGCAATTGCACGCAATCCGTAAGAAGTACGGAGACAATCGATATGTCAATCCGTGCAGCTAAGTAAGCCCTACGATTTGGCACCAAAGTGAGCTCCGTGCCTTTCACGGGCTCAGCGCAAATTGGCAAAATGTAGTTTACTAGGTGAAGAACAATATGGGCCTTTCATTACATGAATAGGCCCATAATAACTAGAAACGAAAATTCCTGAAGAAATTTTGAGATGGGCCTATTCTGCTGACCGAGGAAGAGCAGGTGTCTTTACTTATTGATTTACTTATTTAGTCTTGTAGCAGTGAGAGGAGCAGTGAACAAATAGGGAAACTTTGACAGAAATGCATTGATGTCAATAGGAGAGAACGAGGGATGAAAGACGAGTACGGGTCAGGATGGTGGTCTTAAGGTGTTGTGTGATGAGGCCTAAGGTTGAATACCAAGTCTTGTTGCTGTGGTATGAACGCTGGCCCAGTGGGACAACTTTGACTGAAATGCATTGAAGTCAATGGGAGAGAACGAGGGATGAAAGACGAGTGCGGGTCAAGATGTTGGACTTGCGGTGTTGGGTGATGAGGCCTAAGGTTGAATACCGAGTGTTGTTGCTGTGGTATGAACATTGGCGGAGTGGGACAACTTTGACTGAAATGCATTGAAGTCAATGGGAGAGAACGAGGGATGAAAGACGAGTGCGGGTCAAGATGGTGGTCTTGGGGTGTTGGGTGATGAGGCCTGAGGTTGAATACCTAGTCTTGTTGCTGTGGTATGAACACTGGCCGAATAGGAAAACTTTGACTGAAATGCATTGAAGTCAATGGGAGAGAACGAGGGATGAAAGACGAGTGCGGGTCAAGATGTTGGACTTGCGGTGTTGGGTGATGAGGCCTAAGGTTGAATACCAAGTGTTGTTGCTGTGGTATGAACACTGGCGGAGTGGGACAATTTTGACTGAAATGCATTGAAGTCAATGGGAGAGAACGAGGGATGAAAGACGAGTGCGGGTCAAGATGGTGGTCTTGGGGTGTTGGGTGATGAGGCCTGAGGTTGAATACCTAGTCTTGTTGCTGTGGTATGAACGCTGGCCGAGTGGGAAAACTTTGACTGAAATGCATTGAAATCAATGGGAGGGAACGAGGGATGAAAGACGAGTGCGGGTCAAGATGTTGGACTTGCGGTGTTGGGTGATGAGGCCTAAGGTTGTATACCGAGTCTTGTTGCTGTGGTATGAACGCTGGCCGAGTGGGACAACTTTGACTGAAATGCATTGAAGTCAATGGGCCATTCACTCCCATGAAAAAAGATGCACCTTACTACTATTCACATGGTTAGTCAGGCTAATGCTAGGTAAAAGTTAGCATTTAATGCATTCCTATGGGATTTTTAATGTGTTTAAACGTGAATAACGTCGCTATGGTAACATATTCTGCGCAGAAAAGTAATAGCACACCTCACACAACCAAGGACTCACTTTTGATATATAGATTGCCTGGCTGCACGCTACGGTACGACCCGCATTAATTGCCGAAAATCACGGAAGAATAATAATAATAAATAAAGTTTTTTTTCGACTTTGAGAGGCGATTGCACGCAATCTATAAGGAGTACGGAGACAAACGATATGTCAATCCGTCCAGCTAAGCAAGCCCTACGATTTGGCACCAAAGTGAGCTCCGTGCCTTTCATGGGCTCAGCGCAAATTGGCAAAATGTAATTTACTAGGTGAAGAGTAATATGGGCCTTTCATTACATGAATAGGCCCATAACTAGAAACGAAAATTCCTGAAGAAATTTTGAGATGGGCCTATTCTGCTGACCGAGGAAGAGCTGGTGCTTTTACTTATTGATTTAATTATTCAGTCTTGTAGCTGTGGCAGAAGTAGTGGCCAAATAATGAAACTTTGACAGAAATGCATTGAAGTCAATGGGAGAGAACGAGGGATGAAAGACGAGTGCGGGTCAGGATGGTGGACTTGGGGTGTTGGGTGATGAGGCCCAAGGTTCAATACCGAGTCTTGTTGCTGTGGCATGAACGCTGGCCGAGTGGGAAAACTTTGACTGAAATGCATTGAAGTCAATGGGAGAGAACGAGGGATGAAAGACGAGTGCGGGTCAAGATGTTGGACTTGGGGTGTTGGGTGATGAGGCCTAAGGTTGAATACCGAGTCTTGTTGCTGTGGTATGAATGCTGGCCGAGTGGGACAACTTTGACTGGAATGCATTGAAGCCAATGGGAGAGAACGAGGGATGAAAGACGAGTGCGGGGCAAGATGTTGGACTTGGGGTGTTGGGTGATGAGGCCTAAGGTTGAATTCCGAGCCTTGTTGCTGTGGTATGAACACTGGCCCAGTGGGAAAACTTTGACTGAAATGCATTGAAGTCAATGGGAGAGAACGAGGGATGAAAAACGAGTGCGGGTCAAGATGGTGGTCTTAATGTGTTGGGTGATGAGGCCTAAGGTTGAATACCGAGTCTTGTTGCTGTGGTATGAACGCTGGCCGAGTGGGACAACTTTGACTGAAATGCATTGAAGTCAATGGGCCATTCACTCCCATGAAAAAAGATGCGCCTTACTACTATTCACATGGTTAGTCAGGCTAATGCTAGGTAAAAGTTAGCATTCAATGCATTCCTATGGGATTTTAAGTGTGTTTTAACGTGAATAACGTCGCCATGGTAACATATTCTGCGCAGAAAAGTAATAGCACACCTCACACAACCAAGGACTCACTTTTGATATATAGATTGCCTGGCTGCACGCTACGGTACGACCCGCATTAATTGCCGAAAATCACGGAAGAATAATAAAAAATAACTAGATGGTTGCTATGGTGTTGCTATGCAATTATAGGTGGTTGCTAAGGTGTTGCTAGGTGGTTGCTATGATGTCAGAAGGCGTTGCTATGGTCTCAGTAGCTGGTTGCTAGGCATAGCTAGATGGTTGCTATGGTGTTGCTATGCAATTCTAGGTGGTTGCTAAGGTGTTGCTAGGTGGTTGCTAGGTGCTGCAAGTGGGTTGCTATGATGTCAGAAGGCGTTGCTATGGTCTCAGTAGCTGGTTGCTAGGCATAGCGAGATGGTTGCTATGGTGTTGCTATGCAATTATAGGTGGTTGCTAAGGTGTTGCAAGTGGGTTGCTATGATGTCAGAAGGCGTTGCTATGGTCTCAGTAGCTGGTTGCTAGGCATAGCTAGATGGTTGCTATGGTGTTGCTATACAATTCTAGGTGGTTGCTAAGGTGTTGCTAGGTGGTTGCTAGGTGCTGCAAGTAGGTTGCTATGATGTCAGAAGGCGTTGCTATGGTCTCAGTAGCTGGTTGCTAGGCATAGCTAGATGGTTGCTATGGTGTTGCTATGCAATTCTAGGTGGTTGCTAAGGTGTTGCTAGGTGGTTGCTAGGTGCTGCAAGTGGGTTGCTATGATGTCAGAAGGCGTTGCTATGGTCTCAGTAGCTGGTTGCTAGGCATAGCTAGATGGTTGCTATGGTGTTGCTATGCAATTCTAGGTGGTTGCTAAGGTGTTGCTAGGTGGTTGCTAGGTGCTGCAAGTGGGTTGCTATGATGTCAGAAGGCGTTGCTATGGTCTCAGTAGCTGGTTGCTAGGCATAGCTAGATGGTTGCTATGGTGTTGCTATGCAATTCTAGGTGGTTGCTAAGGAGTTGCTAGGTGGTTGCTAGGTGCTGCAAGTGGGTTGCTATGATGTCAGAAGGCGTTGCTATGGTCTCAGTAGCTGGTTGCTAGGCATAGCTAGATGGTTGCTATGGTGTTGCTATGCAATTCTAGGTAGTTGCTAAGGTGTTGCTAGGTGGTTGCTAGGCAGTTGCTAGGTGTTTGGTGATGAGGCCTGAGGTTGAATACCAAGTCTTGTTGCTGTGGTATGAACGCTGGCCGATTGGGACAACTTTGACTGAAATGCATTGAAGTCAATGGGAGAGAACGAGGGATGAAAGACGAGTGCGGATCAAGATGTTGGACTTGGGGTGTTGGGTGATGAGGCCTGAGGTTGAATACCGAGTCTTGTTGCTGTGGCATGAACGCTGGCCGAGTGGGTAAACTTTGACTGAAATGCATTGAAGTCAATGGGAGAGAACGAGGGATGAAAAACGAGTGCGGGTCAAGATGGTGGTCTTAATGTGTTGGGGGATGAGGCCTAAGCTTGAATACCGAGTCTTGTTGTTATGGTATGAATGCTGCCCGAGTGGTAAAACTATGACTGAAATGCATTGAAGTCAATGGGAGAGAACGAGGGATGAAAGACGAGTGCGGGTCAAGATGTTGGACTTGGGGTGTTGGGTGATGAGGCCTTAGGTTGAATACCAAGTCTTGTTGCTCTGGTATGAACGCTGGCCGAGTGGGACAACTTTGACTGAAATGCATTGAAGTCAATGGGCCATTCACTCCCATGAAAAAAGATGCGCCTTACTACTATTCACATGGCTAATGCTAGGTAAAAGTTAGCATTTAATGCATTCCTATGGGATTTTTAGTGTGTTTTAACGTGAATAACGTCGCCATGGTAACATATTCTGCGCAGAAAAGTAATAGCACACCTCACACAAACAAGGACTCACTTTTGACATATAGATTGCCTGGCTGCACGCTACGGTACGACCCGCATTAATTGCCGAAAATCACGGAAGAATAATAATAATAAACTAGAAACGAAAATTCCTGAAGAAATTTTGAGATGGGCCTATTCTGCTGACCGAGGAAGAGCTGGTGCTTTTACTTATTGATTTAATTATTCAGTCTTGTAGCTGTGGCAGAAGTAGTGGCCAAATAATGAAACTTTGACAGAAATGCATTGAAGTCAATGGGAGAGAACGAGGGATGAAAGACGAGTGCGGGTCAGGATGGTGGACTTGGGGTGTTGGGTGATGAGGCCCAAGGTTGAATACCGAGTCTTGTTGCTGTGGCATGAACGCTGGCCGAGTGGGAAAACTTTGACTGAAATGCATTGAAGTCAATGGGAGAGAACGAGGGATGAAAGACGAGTGCGGGTCAAGATGTTGGACTTGGGGTGTTGGGTGATGAGGCCTAAGGTTGAATACCGAGTCTTGTTGCTGTGGTATGAATGCTGGCCGAGTGGGACAACTTTGACTGGAATGCATTGAAGCCAATGGGAGAGAACGAGGGATGAAAGACGAGTGCGGGGCAAGATGTTGGACTTGGGGTGTTGGGTGATGAGGCCTAAGGTTGAATTCCGAGCCTTGTTGCTGTGGTATGAACACTGGCCCAGTGGGAAAACTTTGACTGAAATGCATTGAAGTCAATGGGAGAGAACGAGGGATGAAAAACGAGTGCGGGTCAAGATGGTGGTCTTAATGTGTTGGGTGATGAGGCCTAAGCTTGAATACTGAGTCTTGTTGTTATGGTATGAATGCTGGCCGAGTGGTAAAACTATGACTGAAATGCATTGAAGTCAATGGGAGAGAACGAGGGATGAAAGACGAGTGCGGGTCAAGATGTTGGACTTGGGGTGTTGGGTGATGAGGCCTAAGGTTGAATACCAAGTCTTGTTGCTCTGGTATGAACGCTGGCCGAGTGGGACAACTTTGACTAAAATGCATTGAAGCCAATGGGCCATTCACTCCCATGTAAAAAGATGCGCCTTACTACTATTCACATGGTTAGTCAGGCTAATGCTAAGTAAAAGTTAGCATTTAATGCATTCCTATGGGATTTTAAGTGTGTTTTAACGTGAATAACGTCGCCATGGTAACATATTCTGCGCAGAAAAGTAATAGCACACCTCACACCATGAAGGACTCACTTTTGACATATAGCTTGCCTGGCTGCACGCTACGGTACGACCCGCATTAATTGCCGAAAATCTACGGAAGAATAATAAATAATAATAATAAATAATAAAGTTTTTTTTCGACTTTGAGAGGGAATTGCACGAAATCCGTAAGGAGGACGGAGACAAGCGATATGTCAATCCGTGCAGCTAAGTAAGCCCTACGATTTGGCACCAAAGTGAGCTCCGTGCCTTTCACGGGCTCAGCGCAAATTGGCAAAATGTAGTTTACTAGGTGAAGAACAATATGGGCCTTTCATTACATGAATAGGCCCATAACTAGAAACGAAAATTCCTGAAGAAATTTTGAGATGGGCCTATTCTGCTGACCGAGGAAGAGCAGGTGCCATTACTTATTGATTTAATTATTTAGTCTTGTAGCAGTGAGAGGAGCAGTGGACAAATAGGGAAACTTTGACAGAAATGCATTGATGTCAATAGGAGAGAACGACGGATGAAAGACGAGTACGGGTCAGGATGGTGGTCTTAAGGTGTTGTGTGATGAGGCCTAAGGTTGAATACCGAGTGTTGTTGCTGTGGTATGAACGCTGGCCCAGTGGGACAACTTTGACTGAAATGCATTGAAGTCAATGGGATAGAACGAGGGATGAAAGACGAGTGCGGGTCAACATGGTGGACTTGGGATGTTGGGTGATGAGGCCTGAGGTTGAATACCGAGTCTTGTTGCTGTGGTATGAATGCTGGCCCAGTGGGAAAACTTTGACTGAAATGCATTGAAGTCAATGGGAGGGAACGAGG
Source organism: Paramormyrops kingsleyae (assembly GCF_048594095.1). Taxonomy (NCBI): domain Eukaryota; kingdom Metazoa; phylum Chordata; class Actinopteri; order Osteoglossiformes; family Mormyridae; genus Paramormyrops; species Paramormyrops kingsleyae. Next base: position 53,545,128 of record NC_132797.1, on the reverse strand, counting down.
GATGAAAGACGAGTGCGGGTCAAGATGGTGGACTTGGGGCGTTGGGTGATGAGGCCTAAGGGTGAATATGAAGTCTTGTTGCAGTGGTATGAACGCTGGACGAATGGGAAAACTTTGACTGAAATGCATTGAAGTCAATGGGAGGGAACGAGGGATGAAAGACGAGTGCGGGTCAAGATGGTGGTGTTGGGGTGTTGGGTGATGAGGCCTGAGGTTGAATACCTAGTCTTGTTGCAGTGGTATGAACGCTGGCCGAATAGGAAAACTTTGACTGAAATGCATTGAAGTCAATGGGAGAGAACGAGGGATGAAAGACGAGTGCGGGTCAAGATGGTGGACTTGGGGCGTTGGGTGATGAGGCCTAAGGGTGAATATGAAGTCTTGTTGCAGTGGTATGAACGCTGGACGAATGGGAAAACTTTGACTGAAATGCATTGAAGTCAATGGGAGGGAACGAGGGATGAAAGACGAGTGCGGGTCAAGATGTTGGACTTGCGGTGTTGGTTGATGAGGCCTAAGGTTGAATACCGAGTCTTGTTGCTCTGGTATGAACGCTGGCCGAGTGGGACAACTTTGACTGAAATGCATTGAAGTCAATGGGCCATTCACTCCCATGAAAAAAGATGCGCCTTACTACTATTCACATGGCTAATGCTAGGTCAAAGTTAGCATTCAGTGCATTCCTATGGGATTTTAAGTGTGTTTTAACGTGAATAACGTCGCCATGGTAACATATTCTGCGCAGAAAAGTAATAGCACACCTCACACCATGAAGGACTCACTTTTGATATATAGATTGCCTGGCTGCACGCTACGGTACGACCCGCATTAATTGCCGAAAATCACGGAAGAATAATAATAATAATAAATAAATAATAATAAAGTTTTTTTTTCGACTTTGAGAGGCAATTGCACGCAATCCGTAAGCAGTACGGAGACAAACGATATGTCAATCCGTGCAGCTAAGTAAGCCCTACGATTTGGCACCAAAGTGAGCTCCGTGCCTTTCACGGGCTCAGCGCAAATTGGCAAAATGTAATTTACTAGGTGAAGAGTAATATGGGCCTTTCATTACATGAATAGGCCCATAACTAGAAACGAAAATTCCTGAAGAAATTTTGAGATGGGCCTATTCTGCTGACCGAGGAAGAGCCTGTGCTACTAATAAAGTGGCTGGTCTGTGCACTGCTAGGTGATTGCTAAGATTTGCAAGTTAGGTGGTACGGTGCAGGTAGGTGGTTAGTGAAGTGCCGCTAGGCATTGCTAGGTGGTTGCAATGTTGTTATTAGGCATTGCAAAGATGTTGGCAGCTGGATGCTAGGCGTTGCTACGTGGTTACTATGGTGTTGCATGGTGGTTGCTTGGTGCTGCAAGGTGGTTGCTATGGCATCAGAAGGCGTTGCTATGGTCTCAGTAGCTGGTTGCTAGGCATAGCTAGATGGTTGCTATGGTGTTGCTATGCAATTATAGGTGTTTGCTAAGGTGTTGCTAGGTGGTTGCTAGGTGCTGCAAGTGGGTTGCTATGATGTCAGAAGGCGTTGCTATGGTCTCAGTAGCTGGTTGCTAGTTATAGCTAGATGGTTGCTATGGTGTTGCTATGCAATTCTAGGTGGTTGCTAAGGTGTTGCTTGGTGGTTGCTAGGTGCTGCAAGTAGGTTGCTATGATGTCAGAAGGCGTTGCTATGGTCTCAGTAGCTGGTTGCTAGGCATAGCTAGATGGTTGCTATGGTGTTGCTATGCAATTCTAGGTGGTTGCTAAGGTGTTGCTAGGTGGTTGCTAGGTGCTGCAAGTGGGTTGCTATGATGTCAGAAGGCGTTGCTATGGTCTCAGTAGCTGGTTGCTAGGCATAGCTAGATGGTTGCTATGGTGTTGCTATGCAATTCTAGGTGGTTGCTAAGGTGTTGCTAGGTGGTTGCTAGGTGCTGCAAGTGGGTTGCTATGATGTCAGAAGGCGTTGCTATGGTCTCAGTAGCTGGTTGCTAGGCATAGCTAGATGGTTGCTATGGTGTTGCTATGCAATTCTAGGTGGTTGCTAAGGTGTTGCTAGGTGGTTGCTAGGCAGTTGCTATGTGTTTGGTGATGAGGCCTGAGGTTTAATTCCAAGTCTTGTTGCTGTGGCATTAACACTGGCCAAGTGGCAAAACTTTGATTGAAATGCATTGCAGTCAATGGGAGAGAACGAGGGATGAAAGACGAGTGCGGGTCAAGATGTTGGACTTGGGGTGTTGGGTGATGAGGCCTAAGGTTGAATATCAAGTGTTGTTGCTCTGGTATGAACGCTGGCCCAGTGGGAAAACTTTGACCAAAATGCATTGAAGTCAATGGGAGAGAACGAGGGATGAAAGACGAGTGCGGGTCAAGATGGTGGTCTTGGGGTGTTGGGTGATGAGGCCTAAGGTTGAATACCAAGTCTTGTTGCTGTGGTATGAACGCTGGCCAAGTGGGACAACTTTGACTGAAATGCATTGAAGTCAATGGGAGAGAACGAGGGATGAAAGACGAGTGCGGGTCAAGATGTTGGACTTGGGGTGTTGGGTGATGAGGCCTAAGGTTGAATACCAAGTCTTGTTGCTGTGGTATGAACGCTGGCTAATTGGCAAAACTTTGATTTAAATGCATTGAAGTCAATGGGAGAGAACGAGGGATGAAAGACGAGTGCGGGTCAGGATGGTGGTCTTAAGGTGTTGTGTGATGATGCCTGTGGTTCAATACCGAGTCTTATTGCTGTGGTATGAACGCTGGCCGAGTCGGAAAACTTTGAATGAGATGTATTGAAGTCAATGGGAGAGAACGAGGGATGAAAGACGAGTGCGGGTCAAGATGTTGGACTTGGGGTGTTGGGTGATGAGGCCTAAGGTTGAATACCAAGTCTTGTTGCTGTGGTATGAACGCTGGCTAATTGGCAAAACTTTGATTTAAATGCATTGAAGTCAATGGGAGAGAACGAGGGATGAAAGACGAGTGCGGGTCAGGATGGTGGTCTTAAGGTGTTGTGTGATGATGCCTGTGGTTCAATACCGAGTCTTATTGCTGTGGTATGAACGCTGGCCGAGTCGGAAAACTTTGAATGAGATGTATTGAAGTCAATGGGAGAGAACGAGGGATGAAAGACGAGTGCGGGTCAAGATGTTGGACTTGGGGTGATGGGTGATGAGGCCTAAGGTTGAATACCGAGTCTTGTTGCTGTGGTATGAACGCTGGCCGAGTGGGACAACTTTGACTGAAATGCATTGAAGTCAATGGGCCATTCACTCCCATGAAAAAAGATTCGCCTTACTACTATTCACATGGCTAATGCTAGGTAAAAGTTAGCATTTAATGCATTCCTATGGGATTTTTAGTGTGTTTTAACGTGAATAACGTCGCCATGGTAACATATTCTGCGCAGAAAAGTAATAGCACACCTCACACAACCAAGGACTCACTTTTGATATATAGATTGCCTGGCTGCACGCTACGGTACGACCCGCATTAATTGCCGAAAATCACGGAAGAATAATAATAATAATAATAATAATAACTAGAAACGAAAATTCCTGAAGAAATTTTGAGATGGGCCTATTCCGCTGACCGTGGTAGAGCCTGTGCTACTAATAAAATGGGTGGTCTGTGCACTGCTAGGTGATTGCTATGATG